>NW_021604774.1:516783-575966 GCF_004785775.1 Grammomys surdaster | reverse complement strand
TGTGTGTGTGTGTGTGTGTGTGTGTGTGTGTGTGTCCCTCCTGCCCGCTTGTTGGTTTTGCTGGTGTGAGATTACTTATTTCCTGTGTTTTCATGGGTCTAGTTAACTTCCTTGGGTTGGAGTTTTCATTCTAGAATCTTCTTAGGGCTGGATTTGTAGATAGAGATTGTTAAATTTGACCTTATCATGACATGTCTTGTTTTCTCCCTTTGTGATTGAAAGTTTTACTGGATACCATAGTCTGGGCTGTTATTCATAGTTTCTTATAGTCTGCAGAACATCTGCTCAGACACTTCAGGTGCTTTGAGTCTTCACTGAAAAGTCAAGAATCCACATATGACTGTGTGCAGTTGCACAAACATTTGAGAAGATGGTATCAGATCCCCTGGTACTGGGTTTATGAACAGATATGAACCCTAGTATGGGTGCTGGGAACCAAACTAAGGTCCTCTGCAAAATCATCAAGTGCTCTCAACCATTGAGCCATCTCTCTAGTTCCCTGTATGAGTATGTCACTCTATCATCCTTTCTTTTCTGGATGGGCCATTGTATGTCCTATTTCTTCCCCTTATCCTACCAGCATTTAGAATGTTGTAATGTCTCCCATCTCAATCGAAAGATACTCCAGGTCAACTTATCACAGAGGTACCTGCCCGTGCATGTTTACTGTAGCACTGCTCATGATCTCAAAGCATGGAACCAACTAAAGTATCTAACAATAGGGCAATGGATAAAGGGAAAATGTGGTATGTTTACAAAATGGAAATTTAAAATGCTTTACATTTATCTATTGTGCATGTGCTTATATGTGTGTGCCATGGCACATGTGTGGAGGTCAGGGGACAGTCTTCCACGATGTGGGTCGCAGCAATTGAGCTCAAGCCATGAGGCTTGTTGGCAAGTGCCTTTGTCCTCTGACCCATCTTGACAGCCAACACAATGGGATTTTTTTTTTCAGCCACAAAGAAGAACATGGGAAAATAGACGCCAACTGGAGATAATCATATTAAAGTGAATTAAGCCAACCTCAGAAAGACAAATGTTGTATGCTTTCTATCACTTTTGCTTCATTGATTTTTATACATATACATATACACATACACATACACATACACATACACATACACATACACATATACATATATATATATATATTTATAAAATCAGCAAAGCACGTATTATATGAAATAGAAAAAGGGGCCCTCATGGTATGTGATGGAAGGAACTGAAGGCCAGGAGTATAGACAGAATATGCTCAAAATATATGTTTGCATGAAAACTTAAAAAATAGCTTTGTGCTCATGTTCTCACCTGTGTAACACCTGCACAACATGGAAGCCAGGAAAAGGCTTAGCTTGGAGTGGAGAGGAGCTCACAAGGCCCCACTCTTAATGAAAGAGATATTTGCAGTTGACAGCTGCTGGGGGAAGGAAAAAAATTGTCTTTTTTTGGGAGTTTCCCATGCTCCAGGGGGTTGCCTCACACCCTCGCACATATGGTCAGCACTAAATGTTTTCGAAAGAGTGTAAGATGTTGGGAGTGGAATGGGAGGGGGAGGGAAGTTAGAGGGAGAAGTGGGGAGTAGATATGATCAAATTTCAATGCATGCGTGTATGAAACTCTCAGAGAATGAAATCTGTAAAGGTGACTAGCTAAGAGTAAATAGTGGAATGCACTAGGCAGAAGAATATATTGTGGATCTCCCTGTGTCTTGTTTTGAAATATATGTGATGTCTGTAATATAGATCATAAGGTTTTCATCATTAAAAAAATAATAACTTCAGTGTTGGAAAGATGGCTCACAACCACCTATAAAACTCAAAGAAATGTTGTCCCTCAGTGCTCAGGTAGGGCAGCTCACCGTTGTGTGTAACCCCACGTTCCGTTATCCAGTATCCAACAGCCCTTTCTGGCCTCCTCAGGCAGCTCCACTCACGTACCCATATACACACACATAGTCGTATACACAAGTACATATAATGAAAGATAAAATAGGTGGTTTTGTAGAAGAAACTTTAAATAGAAACTAAAGGTTTTCCTAACTCTTAGCGCCTATGAGTGACTGCCCCCTCTTTGCATCATTAGAGGCGAAATCTCCCAAAGCATCTTCTTCTGCTTTCCCAACCTACCACCCATCCTCTCCTGAGCTCACTCGTAACCAGGCTCTCCCATCATCTGCTAGCATCTACTTCTCAGTTCTTAAATCTAACCAAACCAATTTCTTTTTAAGAATCATTTAGTGCGCCTGCGAGCCTGTGCGCCCGCCGTGTCCATGTGTACCTGGGCTTGTGTGTGCACATGTGTCACAGGGATTCTATGGTGGTCAGAGGACAGGTCTGTCCTTCCAGCCTGTGGGTCTCAGGGTTTGAATCCAGGTTATGAGGCTTGGTAGCAAACACCTTTACCACTGAGCCATCTCAGCAGTCCGCTGCTCTGGTTTAATGAACTCAGACTCTCTCTAACTTCCTGATATATTCTCTCACTTGAATCCCACCTCAAGCCATATGCGGGTTTTTTTTTGTTGTTGTTGTTGTTTTGTTTGTTTGTTTGTTTTGTGCTATTGAACGTATTGCCTGCTTCTGGTAGTTCTGAGATGGTACAAAGTTACAATACCACAGGTGTCCTGCGAGTGACTGGGGGCAAGACTAGACTAGATAGCAATGGGGGTGCAAACCTAAAGTGATCTGGTGGCAAATGAGGAACACTGTAAGGAAACTACGACTTTGAGGGAAACTCCATCGGCATCAAACGCAGAGTAAAACGTGAAGGGTCACTGAGAGTATTGTAGTAGGTGTAAAGGAAACAAAATGTGTGTGTGTGTGTGTGTGTGTGTGTGTGTGTGTGTGTGTGATTGAACTCACATCACCAGGCCTGTGTGGAAAGCACCTTTAACCTCTCCCTGTCCCAGAACATACAGTAATAAACAAAAACAAACAAATGTTCCAGATCTTATTAAACAGCTCTAAATAGCACCCCAAGGTTGAGTTGTCATGCTTATTTGAATTTGTCAGTCCATATCTTAGAACTCAGCTACAAACAAAGGGACCCTCCCTCAGTCTCCTTGCTTTCTGGAATCTTGCTCTAAGTGTCAAGTGGCAGCGATAAGATACAAACCCTAGCAGCAAATACTGGAATTAACAAGAGTTGGTCTAAAGGGATTTGTTGAGGTCTCAAAGAAAAAGTACTGACATTTGAAAATCAGCAGAAATGCGAGTATAAGCTATCACATTTTACGCATTTTGTGCATGGCATTTTTTCCATGTCCATCTATCAACCTATTAGCTATAATTTACCTATCATCATCTACTTCTCATCTATCTCCCTCTCATCCATCTATCTATCTATCTATCTATCTATCTATCTATCTATCTATCTATCTATCATCTATCTTTCTAAAAGAAAAAGAGGGAAAGGTGACTGGAAAGTCATCTGGAAAGATGACTCTGCAGGTAAAGGCTTGTCACACAAGCCCAACAACCTGAGTTTGATTCCCAGAACCCACATAAAGGTGGAAGGGGGGGACTCAAGTCCATGAATTGTCCTCTGACACCCACTCTCAGCACACCAGCCTCTCTCATGCATAAACAGATACATAAAACTTTTAAAACAAAGAAAAGAAAAAAAGAAAAACAGGTTTTTTTTTTTTTTTTAAAAAAAGCTAAATGTCTATCAGTTAAAAGACAAAACCAAATACTATTTTTGAAAGGCATTCTTTGTGACTAAACATCAGTAAGAGAAAAAAAGAGAACTTTTTCTTTTTTCCTTTTATGGAACTAAAGAGGGGTGTATAAATTAGCTTAAAATCATCAGGCCTAGCACATGAGAATTAAAAAAAAATCCTCAAATACTGGTTTATGTCACTTTTTTTAAGTCAAGAAAAAGAAAACAAGGTTGTCAGAACTGAAAATTAGAGAAAGAAAACAGGTCCTGGGAAATAACCACACAACAGATGGTGTGCGTAAATCTATTTACCGTCAGGAAGTGGATGGCTCCCAAACACTGACCACATGGCCCCAAGGCTCCAAGGACGCTCTCCCGTTGCCTAAGTGTGCGGCAATGTATATATTTCTTGGAATCAACCTGGCTTTTCTGCCTGGTGGAAAAAAATCCCTTGGTGGGTTGATGAGCTTGAGTGTGTCTCTGGAAACTGGGCCATGTGTTAAAAATCAAGCTATTTTGTCTTGTTTGGGGCCAACTTTCCAGTCCACCCACCCTTAACTGAAGTTCATTCCCCTCCACTTGGGAGATGTGTGATGTCCAGGACTTGCTTTTTTCAGAGCCCACATCTTGTGATTGATAGGATGTGTGTGGGGGATGTCTATGCTAGGTATTGGGGAGAAGTCCAATGTATATGGTATCCCCTTTGGTACTGTGGTGTACAGACATAGTGAAATGTCTGTTCTTCAGAGGGATGGAGGAGAAAGAGACTCGACAGAATCTAGCTTGGGAACCCAATGTACTTATGTTATTTTATTCTGCATGCATGTGTGCACATGCATGCATGTAGAAGCTAGAGGTTGGCATCTGGAGTCTTCCTCCATCAGTCTCTACTGTATTCATTAAGGTAGTCTCTCTCTCCCTCTCTCTCTCTCTCTCTCTCTCTCTCTCTCTCTCTCTCTCTCTCTCTCTCTCTCTCTCTCAATTGGACTTGGAGTTCTTTAAGCCAGCCAGCTTGTTCTGGAGATTCCACCACTGTCTTTGGGATGCTAGAGTTATAGGTGGGCAGCCGTACTCAAACCTTACATGGGTCCTGGAGCTCCTCGACTCTGGTCCTCACCCTTGTGGCAAGTGCTTGAGTGACTGAGCCATCTCCCTGGGCTGCCATCGTTGTCGTCATCATCATCGTCACCATCATCATTGTTAGTACTACTATTTTTAACTTTTTTAGAGACTGGGTCACATGTAACTCAAGCTAGCCAAACTCACTTGAAGACACTTTGTAACTGAGATGATCTTGAACTTCTACAAGGCTACCCTACCTGAGTGTCACAATCTAGGATGAGTGACATGTCACAAAAACTGCACTATTGAAGAGCAGCTCTCCATGTCTTTTTGCTCTACTGGCTTCCAAGACAGGGGAGAGTGGCAACTGGAATTTCAGGGGAAAGACTTATGGCCTTCTTCCATGGCAAGGACATCAGTGTGCTCATTGCCCTTATCAAAATCTAGTTATCAGGTGTATTGTTGTGGCATGATTTCCAGACAGGTCTTATTTGATGAGCATAGCCACTCTACTTTGTGATGGGATGGTCATGCTATGCCCTGAGGAAATAGCTAAAGCCCAGTGTTCTGTGCCTGGTAGGATGCTCACAGTATCAAAGGACACCATGGGTGTCAGAGGAAGGTTGATTCAGATAAGTTCTAGGGATCCAACTCAAACATCAGACTTGGCAGCAAGCACTTTTACCAGATGAACCATCTTGCTTTTCATCTTTATTTTTGTTGTTGTTGTTATTTGTTTGTTTGTTTGTTTGTTTTGGGTTTGACTTGGTTTTCTAATTCCTGACTGTCTGGCTTCAACCTCTATGATTCAGACATG
The DNA here is from genome assembly GCF_004785775.1 of Grammomys surdaster. Classification (NCBI taxonomy): domain Eukaryota; kingdom Metazoa; phylum Chordata; class Mammalia; order Rodentia; family Muridae; genus Grammomys; species Grammomys surdaster. Next base: position 570,427 of record NW_021604774.1, on the reverse strand, counting down.
AGCCACCAGGTGTGGTTCCTAAAAGCAACCTCTTATGCAGCTGATACTGTGTGATGTCTGCTTTGTGAAGGACCCACATAGGGGACAATCACCAAGACATTGCTGCTAGCTTGACAAAGCAACATGGGGGCTGCAGAGATGCCTCAGTGGTTAAAAGTGGATCCCTGTTGCCCATAGTGGAAGTAGGGAACCATCTCCCCAAAATTGTTCTCTGCCCTTCACATGTGTTATGACTGTTGTGTGTCCAAATAAACACACATACTTCACACACACACACACACACACACACACACACACACTAATAAGATATAATCTTTATGGGTAGGGATGTTTTGCCTGCATCTATGTCTGTGTATCATGTGTGTGAGTGGTACCTGAGGAGCACAGAAAAAGGCATTGAATCCCCTGGAGTTGGAATTATAGTTAGTTGTGAGCCTCCATGTTGAGTGCTGGGAATTGAACCCAGGCCTTCTGGAAAAGTAATAAGTGTTCTTAATCCCTGAGCCATCCCTTAAGCACCAGACATACTTTTTAATAATTAAATTAATGTTGTTAAAAACTTAGAAAAAAAAACATTATACACCGAAATTAACCAGACTCAACGTCAATCCTTCTCAGTGAACTTCTGCACAGTTTTGACAGCCATTCTTAAGCTGTGGATCTCACACTGGATCTGACACTTTCCTTATTAAATAAATTCTTATGCACTTATCCACCCCCCTCCCGAAATGGAAAATCCAAGACAGAGTTAGAACTAGGAAAACAACCAACTTTACATCCTGTCCTGTAACTCCTGTCCACTGTGGTGCCTCCAGTCCTTCCTCATCCCCTAATACTCAGACGTTTTCGTTCTCCCTTCTGCATGTTACACTGAACTCACTGCTCTCATTTGCTCACTCAACTTGTTCCTTTGGATTCCCATTGTATAGTTATTCTCCTCTCTTAAAAATGCGGACAAGTCTTAATTTTGGTCAAGGCAGTAGTATGCACAGTTACAGCTACATGAGTAGGGCAGGGGAGCCAGTTGAGTCAAGGAGACGTTGTGTGTGTGTGTGTGTGTGTGTGTGTGTGTGTGTATGTGTGTGTGTGTGTGTGTGTGTGTGTGTGTGTGTGTGTGTGTAATCTTGACATCTATTATTGAGAAGAAAACACATTTTTGGTACAGGCAACTTTCCCCCTCTTCTTGCTTCTTGGACTGTGGTGTGATACCTGGAAGTACAGCCATCACACTGTGCTCGTTAGGAAGGTAACATCACCTTAAATGAGGTAAACAAAGGCCCATCCTCAGTTACAGAGGAACAAGAAGGCCCCTATTGACTCCTATCCTTGTGGTAGGGTTTTATTGAGCACATGTTGAGATAAATCTAAACTTAGAGGTGTTAGACAAGAACTTAAGCATTCTGGGGCTGGAGAGATGGCTCAGTGGCTAACAGTGTGTGTTACTCTTGCAAAGGACTTGAGTTCAGCTTCCCTTGCCTATACTAGGTGGCTCACGGCAGCCTAAACTCCAACTCTAGTGGATCCAACACTCCCAGTTTCCATGGGTACCTGTACAAACCTCCACACAGACACATGTACACAGATAATTTGAAAGTTAAAAAATTATATATATATATATATATATATATATATATATATATATATTAAACAGCACTTGGGCATTCTGCAAAGGGTATGCAGGGTCACTGCCTCTTTTTGTTCTCATGAAGGCTGCCTCAGTCCTGAGCACAGCTCAACAACCACCATTGTGCACCAACTTTAGTCCACTTAGTTCTCTTCACAGATGCCTTATAGCATTGTCCGATAAAGAACCTTAGGCTAGATGAGATCTTATAGTCAGCTCACTGCTTCTATCTCCCCACCCCTCTACAGACTTCTGTCTTGATTGCTAATTACAGTCCTGGTTACTATCCTTTCCCCAGCACAAAGCCAACCTCTTGTCTAACCTTGATTTGTTCCCTAACAGCCCGGGGCTTCACATCCTTCCTCTATAAACTGCACTGATCAGAGGCTCTGTCTCCCTTGGGGTGTGGTGGGAATTACACAACACTGTTGGGGCTCCAGCCTCTTTGCTGGGAAGAGAATGTGCTGAACAAGGGATGCATCGATCCAGAGGGGGCTTAACGGCTAATCATGTCCTTGGATGCAGCTGCCTGCACACACGTGCACACATAGGATCTTGGTCTTGGCTGTGCTGTTTGTCCTTGGTTGAAAACTATCAGCAAAAGCTGTGGGACTCAGTGTAGCCAGAGGAAGTGGAGAATTTAAATTTTCTTTCTTTTTTTTTTTAATCCTTCAGAATAGCCTGTGAGGGTCTACTCATGCAACCGGAGCTGATCTAAATCTTGGGGGTAAACACCGAGCAAGCTATCAAAATTCCTGACATTGTACTGGGGGCCCAGAGGGCAGAGGGGCAGGAAATGAGTAAAAGGACTCCATAAATTACACAAGATTGTTAGAAGCAGCTTTGTCCTAAAGACTTTGGTTAATGAGTTGGAGCAAGGGGTGAGGCTGAAGCTTAAGTATAGGATGGTGCTAATGAGAAGACCCAACAGGTTAATGCTGCCACCAAGTCTGATGACCCGAGTTGGCTCCCTGGGATCCAAATAGTGGGAAGGAGAGAAGGATTTGTCCTTTACCTCCATACATACTCTGAGGCATAGGTCCACACACCCCCTCATAAATAAATAGATATAAAAAAATGAAGAAGTGTAAGATAGGCCGTGGAGTTGGTAAAGAAGTCTGCATGGTTGTTATTGAAGCACACACTTCAGAAAAGCAAGGAGGGACCAATTCTCCAGACTTAGCAAACAAAAACCCAGGACACCCAGTTAAATTTGAATTTCAGGTAAACAACAAATGAATGTCCAATTCATACTATGCTTATATTAAAATATTATTCAACACACTGCCCTCCAAACCAAACCGGCGTCCCCGAACCATGAAAGGGGATGTCAGTACACACACACAAGTTCCAGACGCTTTAGACTCAGATATTTATCCAAGAAAGATGGAAAGATCGCTACACACACTTGTACATGAATATTCATGTCAGCTTTGTACATAATAGCAAACCTCAGCAATAACCCAAAAGTCTACAGACAGATAGGGGAATAAATACATTCTGACGGACCTACACAAAGGAGCACTATGCAGCCACAGAGATGAATGGGTGACTGACTTTGGGAACAAAATTTAATTACCTAAAAATAACTATATAAAACAAAAGAGGCTGGGGAGGGGTGAGAGAGCACTCTATACAGTTTCAAGTATATAAAATTCTGGAAATTAAACCTAAATGTAATGACACAAAGCAGATGTGTGGAAATGTGAGGTGGTCTGAGAGGGGAGATGAGAAAGAGAATCGGAAGGGTTTGAGACCAAAGGCTGTGTTCCCTGCCTTGGTAGGCTGTGGTGAAGGTTTCCTGAGTGTTTGTCAAAGTCGGCCACGTTGAGACTGGAGAGCCAGCTTCAGTAGTGGTTAAGAGCACATTTGCTCTCTTCGAACCATGTACATTCTAGAGAAGGGACTCAGAACATCACGCTTGGTGTCAAGCATCTTCACTGGCAGCCCAATTCATCTTGTCAGCCTCAAATCCTCCATTTTTTTTTTTATCATTCTTTGCATAGAGCTTAGTGAAGTCGAATGTATCTGTGCAGTGTGCAAACATCGCCAACATTCATCTCTGGGGCACTTTTTATTTTGCAAAACTGAAACTCTGGGTTGGGGATGTCAGTTAACTGGTTAGAGTGATTTCAGGGCTCACACAGGAAATCCTGCATTCTGTATCCAGTATCACATAAACCAGGCAAGGTGGGTGGCTCATGCCTATTGTCTCAGCACTGGGGAGGTAAAGGCAAGATCAAGAGTTCAGGATTCCACTGGGCTGTATGAGACTTGGTCTAAAGCAAAACAAAAAGCTGTGAATCTACTAAACAGTAACTCTCTGTTAGCCAGCCACCTGGCAGCTGCCATCTTACTTTCTATCCTTGTGTATCTGAGGGTTTGGGGGGAGAGGACCTTATGAAAATGAAGCCACACAACATGTGTCCTTCACTGTCTTGCTTATTTCACAAAGCAAAATGTCTTCAAGTTCCATCTATTTGGTAGCATGTGTCCAAATTGCCATCCTTTGTAAGACTGAGTAATAGCCCCTTATACATGGAGATGATATCTTATTTGTTTAATCATCTCTTGATTGACACTTGAGTTGTGTCTGAGATGTCATCTTTAGTCCTCCATCTCTCTGTGTATGAGATCTCATGCCACCCTCAGAACTCCAGCCTTTGCTGCCATTTTAATTTAGGGGATCAATAAAAGTTAAGCTGTATTGTAGTAACTTTGATTTATATATCCTTCAAAACCGTGTGTGTGTGTGTGTGTGTGTGTGTGTATGTGCCTGTGTGTGTGTGTGGCTTCATGCTTGTATATCTGTGGGCACACACGTTAAGGCGCATATTTGTGGCTGTGCATGCATGTGGAATCTGAGGCTGCTGTCAGTATTCATCCATTCATTTTCCCCTTTAATCATCAAGACAGGATCCCCCAGTCAAACCCAGAGCTCACCAACATGGCTAGAGTTACTAGCCAGCTTGCTCTGGGGAGCCTTTTTTCCCCCACTTTCTGAGTCTGAATTTACAGTTGGGCTGTCACACCCGCCTGACATTGGGATCTGGTCCTTGATCTTACAAGACAAGTACTGAGCCACCTCCCAGCCCTGTTGTGTCCCTTTCACAGTAACATAAGGTTGCAGTCCTATTTTACTCCATCTTCTAACTTCTGTGTCACCGAAATTGACTTGTAAGGATACAATGGTGCATGTGTGTGGAGGTCAGAGGTCGCTATCAGACATCTCCATCTCCAAGGTTTTTCGTTTGTTTGTTTGTTTGTTTGTTTTGGTTTTTGTTTTATTGAGACAGAGTGTCTTATTGAACCCAGAGCTCATCTTTTAGGCTCTCTGCCTCCCAGGGCTGGGATTACAGACATGCACTGCAGTGCTCTGGTTTCTACATGAAGACCAGAGATCTGAACTTGAACGCTCCTGTCGTGCAGCAAGCTTCACTGACAGAGCCATCTCCCTGGTTTGCAAGGATTGAATTTTAAACACCAGAAACAGAATGTCACAAAATGGCAGCACCAGAGGGTCACAGCAAATGAACACCGGCCCAGGCAGGGGCTCCGGAGTAAATTTTGCCAAACAGCCTTGAAGCTGGGGATTAAAGTCTTTCTCCCATCTGGAACCTGGCGACTGCAGAAACAGTGACCACATTGTGTTCCTTCCCAGAAAAAGCACGGAGTTGCCTGGCTACCCAGCAATGTATATATGACTTGGCAGCTCGCCTGGCTTCGTAGCTCGGAGGAAAATTCCAGGGTGGGATTCAAACTGAGTTTCCAGCGACAAATGGGCTAGAAGGCTTAACCCCTTCCTCTTGTGGATTCCAGACCCAGGTAATACATAAGCCAGGTGATCAGATCTGCAAGGGGCCTTCGTTTCTTTCTTTACAGAATGAGCAGACAGGGATCTGACCTGGTGGCAGATTATATAGAAAATCCATGAGATGAAGAACTAAATGTAGCATCTCTGAGATTTGGCCTTCAGAAGAAGGTCTTCATAGTCAGGCCTATCCTAGTTTAGACTCTCTGTTTTTTGTTTGTTTGTTTGTTTTTTGGGTTTTTTCAGCCTTAGTTCTTTTTGTTTTTTAATTTATTAATATTACTACTGTGCATGTGTGTGTGTGTGTGTGTGTGTGTGTGTGTATGTGTGTGGTGTGCATCACAGTCCACACATGGTAGTGTGAGGCCAACTCTGTGCAGTCTGTTTCCATCTTCCACCTTTACTTTGGATCCGAGGATGGAACTCAAGTCAAGTTTGCACAGCAAAGTCTTTCTTACCTGAGCTACCTCAGTGCCCCCAGTGCACAGTTCTAGACCATAAACTAAGGGTGATCAGCTCGATCTTGTTGGGTTGCTCCAACCACTCTGCCTCAGAGCATAGAGTAAGAGCAAGATCATCTCTTCCTTTCTTTTCTCCCATTCGGGGTGCTTACGACTTAGTTTCAGTGACACCAAACCTTACCCAATCCTGCATAAGTCATTGCTCTGGATTCCTATACTAACACTCAACCAGCAGTTCACCAGCCCCACAAGATTCATACCTCCTGTCTTTCCTACGTCCTTCACACTATCTGGGCTTTGCTCACCACAAGAAAATTCCGTCCTTCAAATCCTTCTATGCTCAGATGAAGTCTCATTCCTGCTCATTCCTGCTACAATTCAGTGTCATCTGCTCTAAGATGTACTTCCCAACTGTACCGCCTGACAAATGGACAAATCCAAGCCTCTAAGCCCTGGTTACCAGCTTATAATGAGTGCTACTGAGCCCTCAGAAGTCACTTCTCACCAACCCTCACACAATCTTGTAGGTTTCCTATAAAATTCACTCCTCAAGCTATGCATGGTGGTACATACACACAACTCCATTGTTAAGTAGGGCCATGTAGGAATATCATGATTTTGAGGCTACCATGTATTACATGGTAAAAGACCCTGTCAAAGAAACAACACAAGACAATATCCCACACTATTCCCAAAATGAACTTATACATGTCGAAGAAGGCCATCAATGAATGGATGTTCTCTAAGGTGTTTTTCTTCCTAACCTTATTCTAACATTTTATATTTTACCTGGAGAGTCAGATGATCTCCACTCTCAAGTCCTACAGTTTAGGTAGAAATGACATCATTTTCCAATCAAGTACTGTAGTCTGTTGCAGGCCTGGCCAATCACCATCTCAGGAATTGACTCATCAAAGGATCTGAAACATTTGTGAGACTATACTGTCCTAGAGTCACTGTTTCCCAGGAATGATTTAGCTGGCAGCACCCATTCTCAATGACACCGGTAGCCATCTTTGCCTCTTGGAGAGAATTAGGCCAGTTTGGAAGTTAACAGTTCCCAGAGACTGAAACATAAAGATCACATCTTGACAGTATCATTTGTGGCTCTTGCATTTAAGAGATATAATCCCCCTTGCTTTGTTTAATCCAATTGGAGTTTATTTTTCTTTTACTGATACATGAAATAGACATTACAAATAAAATCCCTTCTTGGACCCTTGGGCATCTCAGATGGGAAACATTCAAGCCATCCCTGGCCCTTTTCTCTTTTTCGTTCTCCGTATCCAGAGACCATACTTTTATGAAAACAGATATATCTGTTTGGAAACTCATATATGTATCTCCAACTTCTTTCTTGTTTTCTAATCTTTCATTTATTACATTTATCTATCTATCTATCTATCTATCTATCTATCTATCTACTATCTCTGTGTGTGTGTGTGTGTTCTACAGTGCAGTTGTGATAGATAGAGGACAACTTGCAGAAATCAAGTTGTCTCCTTCTACTATGTGGGTCCTGGGGGAAGGGGTACTGAATTCAAGTTGTCAGTCTTAGCAACAAGCACCTTTACCCACTGAGCCATTTCACCATCCTCCAAGTCTCCTAATTAAATATATCTATGCTATAACCTTTTAACAGTGACATATCTCCCCCATTACATGGATAGTTCACTCCATCTCGAGTTCTGCATTGCACTGCTAGTTTTCTTAACCTTTCCCTCCCCCTTCCTTCAATCCCAGGAAAGACATACTTCTAAACACAAGCCTAACCTTCCATCTTCTGGAGCCATTTCTTCCATGACATGGAAACTCTAATTGCTAAAGTAAATACACACACACACACAGAGAGAGAGAGAGAGAGAGAGAGAGAGACAGAGACAGAGAGACAGAGACAGAGAGACAGAGACAGGGACAGACAAAGAGAGACAGAGAGAGAGAGAGAGAGACAGAGAGAGACAGAGACAGAGACAGACAGACAGACACAAAGACAGACACAAAGACACAGACAGAGATGGAGAGAGTCAGAGAGAGACAGACAGAGACAGAGACAGAGAGATATTACTGAAACACAACTGAGAAGCCCAGAGGCAGTTTGCTACAGATATAGCTGCAGATGAACTCCTCAAAAAGTTCAGCAGAGATCTTTCATTGTCCATCTCTAGGCTCTGATTCACTACCAGGAATTGTCCCCAGCACATCCAAGGAAATACTCCCAGGAATACTCTTCATTGCCTCAGACTAGGTCGTATCTCATCCCTAAACCAGTTACAGTGACTTCTGAGGATCTAATGACCATTACAGGAGCTGGGGAGAGAAGCTGCATACAGAGGCTGTCTTCAAAAGCACAAGGTGACTTTGTGGGTCTTTAAAGCACCAGCAGCCCATGAGATGGCTACAGGTAAAGACACTTGCTGCCAAGCCTGATGACCTGAGTTCAGTCCCTGGTACCCACATGGTGGAAGAAGAGAACTGACTCCCATGAGCTGCCTTCTGACTTTCACAAATGCCCGGTATGCTCATACACCTAGACAATATACGCAAAATAAATAAATAGATGTGATATTGTTTTTAAGTGAACACTTTCTATTAGTATACCCACCTAAAATGTACCAGGACATCCAGGGTCAAGTTCAAGGTGCATGTATAGCTCTTTGTGGCTTCCTTTGGAGTCCTGTCTCACAATCATCACTATAGCTTATATATGTCTCTGTCTCTGATCCTTGGACTTCTGTAAGTTTCTACTCTTAACACAAAATACTCACTCACACCATTACTCTTTTTAACAATCTGATGCTCCATTTGGGGCCTCAGCAACCTTAGCTGTTCCTTGAGGAAGTTCCTAATCCATCCTCCCCTCCTCTATCAGATCCAACAAGAATAAAATTTTTTACCAAAGGTAGATCTTACTGTTAGGAAAATAAAGCACTTTTGAACATGTATGTAGTGTCTTCTGGGTACTCATAACCCCAACCCTTTTATCAACCCTATCTACCCTGTCCCCACCCTACAAATCTCTCATGTTCATATCTATTTTATGTTGTTTTGTGACCCACTGAGTTTAACCAGGGCCGTGTGTGAGACCGTAGGTTTGGAACTATGTGTTGGAGTCTGGTGGGTTCAGCAGAGGAGACACAACTAAAAATGGTGATTCCTGCTCCCATCCCAGAGACTATCAATAGTCAGTAGTTTCAAGACAAAAAGTAAGGCCTCCCCCTTCCATGACTGATAGTTGACAGAGCTGGTCTTGTTGGGGGTCGAGCTCAGGAATTCACAGTTGCTGTGAGTTAATGATTGCAATGGTTGTGTGGAATTTAGAGAATGGCATTTCACAGCCATTTATCCTTATCTCTCAGTTCAGATGTGCTTCCTTCCTCCCTCTCCTGAAATGTTCACTGAGCCTTTGAGACGGGGGTAGAAGTCACCTAAGACCGGGACCGAGTTCTTCACGTATTTTCTGCATCTTGAGCAGTTGTGAGTCTCTGTATTCACTACTGTACATGGAAGGAGAAGCTTTCGCATTTGAGAAACTGGGGGCTGCTTTTGACTCGGGGAATCAGCATGGGTATTTAGAAGGCACTTGATGTTTGTGTTCTGTTTATGGTGTTTAATCCTTAGAGAAAAAAAGCCATCTTCCTGATTTGCCAGGACCATATTTCTCCCACCTGTATCCTCACCACAGAATAGCCTAGTATAATAAATATTCTGTGTGGCTAGCAATGGCTTGGGAATGCATGAACCACAGCAGGCCAGCTAAGGTATTATTCTAGGTGCAAAGGAAGCTGGCCTTTCTCACACAGACAGATAACCTGAGAGTGGTCATCTATCCCCATGCTCTTATGGGGAAGCTTTGCGTGACAGTGCCCTGCCAGTGTACAGGCTCAAACGGAGAAGAGACAGCTGCTGGCTACATTCCATCACCCCAGGACAGCTACACCCCTCTCCTCCTTGACAGCCAGTTCCTGGAGCCAAGAGATTCTCCCCCCAACACACACCCTTGCTGAAACTGGTTTGAGCACTCTGTCATCCTTAGTCCTCCAAGCCAAGCTGGGGCCCCTGCTGTTTCATGCAGTGGCCATGTGTATTAACTGAAAACCTTATCAGCAGGGTGAGTCTTGCAGTGAAATCCATTGGAGTCATTTATTTTACCATGTAGAGTCCTACATGACCACCAGTTGGGAGAGACATACATTCTTGTGAAGCGTGTCCTATGTACTGAACAAATTGATTTTAATGCATGGATGGTTGCCATTTGAGACACCACATATGAGGGGACATGACTACTTCGTGATGTCGGGTTGCATGAGAAAGCTGTTGAAATGAATCGAATTTCAGAGACATGGTACAGCAGGTGTTAGCTGACATTGGAATCTGTGCAGTGACCTATCCTCCCCTCCAATTCCAGCCCTGAAGGCAACTAACTGTGTGCCCAAGACACGTTATGGGCCCTCTCTAGTCCTTAGCGTCTTGGTGGGTAAAAATGAGCAGGATACTAAACATGTAAAAGACCTTCCAGGATGGGTATCGAGGACCAAGTAGGAGAGTTGATGCAAAGCACGCAAAACCGTGCCACGCGTTTGGAAAGCCCAAATAAGTACAAGCTGTGACTCACCTCCCACTTTTGCTGAGTGTTTCATAGAAAGAGGCAGGCAGAAAATATTTGCCGTGCCACCAAAAATATCAGAGAGAAGAGGGAAAACACGGTGATGGGGCTGAGTTGAGCCGATAGGAGTATCTCACCATCTGAATACCCCAGCAGGCCTTCCTTAGAATAGCTACAACGGATCCCACACCATATGTCCTCTTCTCCTGCCAAATGCTTAGTGGCTTTCCTCTGAGGTAGTTTCTTCCCTGGCTCTCATTTCCTAAAGCTCAGCGGAGCTGAGTCCTTAGCTGAATCTCGGAATGGGATGCTCACACACAGGACCCAGCCAAGGTCACCAGAGTCCTATCTATGTTTCTTGTTGAGGTGTGAAAGTTCTCAAGGGGACACCAACAAGGATTATTTGGGGCTAAGAAGTTTGTTGGGAGAGGTATTAAACTCAAGCAGACAGACAGATAAACAACAGTATGGTAGGAACACAGGAGATTCCCAGCCCCAGTGCCATTAAGGGACAGCACAGTGGACATTCTGAAGAGGAAATTAGGCCCTTGTGGCAGAGTTGGGGGTCTTTTCTGAAGAATAGGTTGGGGGTTCACAGCCATGCTCCCTGAGTCCCCCAACAGGAGGTAAAAGAGAGAGTAGGGAGCCGGATGTGTCAACCCCTATACCTTCTTTGATGTAAACTCACTTCCCGGGCTAGCGGGCAGGCATCTGGAAATCTGTTAGCTTCTCAGAGGGTGCTCTCAATAGAGACCTGTCAGTATCTCCCAGAGGGGTGCAGCTTCTGTGAGGTTTGTGGTGGGAGCAGCAGTCTGCTCTGGATTTTAACAGGGTTATGTTTTACTTTAGCTTCTTTTGCTATGATAAAATACCCTGACAAAAGTAATTTAGGCAAGAAAGCATTTAGTTTAGCACACTACTCCAGGCGACAATCCATCATAGTAGGAAGCCAATGAGGCAGGAACTTAAAACAGCTGGTCACATGATATTCATGTGATGAATAGAGGGATGAGTTAATGCCTGCTGGCTGGTATTCACTTTCTCCCCTCATATACAGTCCAGGACCCAAACACAAGGAAGGTGTGGTCTCACCTACTGTTAGACTGAGTGTTCTCATACCAATGACAGAATCAAGGCAATTGTCCACAGACACGTCCAGAGGCCTACCTGATCTAGACAGTTCTTCACGTTAGCACTAGCCATCACAGATTGTGAAGCTGGACCTCCCAGGGATCACCATGCTGTGAGATGAGGAACCCTAGCTGAGTTCAACTGATAAAAAAAAAAAAAGCAAAGGACAATACAGGGTAGGGATGTGGGCCCATCGGTAGAAAGCTTACCCAGCACATAGGAAGCTCTGGTTTCAATTCCCAGAGCCACATGAACATAGGAGTGAGCAGTGCTTGTCTGAAATCCCAGCACTGGGAAGGTTGAGGCAAGAAGAACAGGAGTTCTATGTTTCCTTGCTATATTGTGAGTTTGAGGTCAGCCTGGGTTATCCTGTTGAATGAACCCATCTGAAATGGTTTCTCTTCCTTGCAACTAAGAGATGTGAAATGGGAATCTTTACTCTACCATCTTAATCAGAGTATCCTTGACTATTACAAGAGACCTTCAACAACACAGGGGCCTGTTGAGTGGTCCCTCAGAGACGGACCAGCCACTCTTTCCTGCCTTACTTCCTTGGCAGGACTTTCTTCCCCAGATTCACATGGTCTGAGTGCCTTGGGAGAAGTACAGAGAGTGAGGGAATTGACAGGGTATTGTCTGTGCAGCTACGGGGGTAGGGGTGGGGGTGGGGGGGGGTGGGGGAACTGTCACCATTGCTGGGGTGAGGCTTCATGCTGATACTGCTATTAGGGGCCTTTGTCATACAACCCTCCTGCAAATAACTCCCATCTCTTGCTTCTGTAAGTCAATCCAGTAAAGTCCTTAGTTCATCAAGTTGGGGGAATATACATCCACACAACACATTCACATCACTGGTGTGTGTGTGTGTGTGTGTGTGTGTGTGTTAAAACAGACAAACAAAGACAGAAATAGAGAGAGAAAGAGAGGCAGAGAGAGAGAGAGAGAGAGAGAGAGAGAGAGAGAGGAAACAGACAGAGTGTGTCTTTTCTTAACTTAACTTAATTGTTTGGTCCAATTAAGGGACCCAGCTAACACAAGATCTAAATATGAGGTGAAAATATTAAACCTGTATTAATTTTATACATCCATGGGGATTTTCACCAGCATCTGATGTGAGAAGCAGAGCACCTCTACACATTTTAGACAAAGAGTAATACATTTGCGAAGGAACGACAAGACAGATGGGCCTCTGACTAGGGGAGTAAACTCCAGGATATCGCTAGGAGATATATGGGGCCATCAGGCTGGGGGGAGATAAGGGCTACTTCAGGTTGTTTACACAGGTCCAGGGCAGCCCAGTCACCCGCCTGAGGTCATCAAGGCTCTGTCCTAGCCTTAATGTGTGAAAGGATCTTTATGGCCTGTCGCTCCTGGTAGAGTCAGGCTGAATGAACCTTCCTGTGGCTATAGTTCCTCCGGGAGTTGACAGCTGACAGGCCAACATGGTACATTTTGAGATGGTTTGTCCGTCCCGCTTTGACTTTTCCATATAATATCTCTTTCCTGGACATGCTGCTTGGAATTTTACAAACTACTGCTTTTCGTACATTAGGGAAATGCATGGGTACCAACAAGCAGAAAAAGCTTTATAAACATGGAAACAGAGAAAAGCCAGACAGTTAAGGGAGGAAAGAAAGGTGATTCTCTCCAAGCTGGAGAAGCCTGAGGACCCAAATTTGATCCCTGAAGATCTACATGGTGGACGGAAAGAACTGACTCGTGCAAAGTGTCTTCTGACTTCTGCATGCATGCTGTCACTCATGCACAGGCACATGTACACACACACACACAGACACACACACGAACTCACTCCTGCATGCATGCACATATGCACAGCACACAAATACATGAGTAAGTATATGTAATTTTAAAATTCACATTTAAATAGATTCATAGAGGTAACTGCTCTCAGGCAGGAAAGGCCTAGGAGATAAAAAGTCTTTTAAGGAAATGCATGCTGGCATGGCCCCATGCTCTGAAGTGTTTAGTGGTCTTTGGAGGCCATTTTGTTTTTACATTTTCTTTTTTATCCATTTGTTTTTCATAAGTGTATATATTGTATGCTGTGCACACTATTCTTTCTCACCTCAGTGGATTAGTCTCCTTTGTCCCCATAGCTTCATTTCTACTTTCATGTTACATATCTATGTAAAATCTAGGAACTTCACGCAAGAAAAAACATATGAGTCTTTCTGAGCCTGGTTTATCTCCCATTAATCCTGCATGTCGATACTGGCTTGTGGCAGTGATTTGTGTACATGGATGAGAATGCATGTGAGTGTGGCTACAGACTATAGGATTAGATCAGAGACCAGGACGGGGTTGGGGGGGAGAGGAAGTGAACAAGTGGGGGGTGTTGAGGCAACAGGATGCTTGTGACATAAAAGGAGAAAGAGGGTGACTGAGGGGGGAAGGATACAAGAGAAGATGGGGGAATGGAAGAAGAGCTGGGGAGGAAGATCAACAAAAGCAAATTTTGTTTGAAAATCCATGATGAAACCTAATGTTTTGTACAATAATTAAAAACCTAAACTTTAAGAATCCTGTTTTTAAAATGCATCCACTTTTTGGCAATTAACATAACTATTTTTTATGGAAAATAATTCACATACAAATATGATAGGTAGTTCCCATTTTCTGTATCCATATCTGTTCATGGACACCTAGGATGGTCCCCACAATGTGAACAGTGCTGAAAAAAAAAACCTTGATGTGCAAGTATCTATGTGCTATGTGATATATTGACTTAGAGTCCTTTGGGTGAGTATTTGAACAGAGTGGGATAGCTAGGTCATATGGAAGGCCTGTAGCCTGAGTCCTAAGAAAGCAAGCAAGGAAAGAATTCATAGAGACACCAGGCCTGGCAACTAGTTCCCAAGTTTCATAGCCTGGCTATGTTACTTGACTGAAACCTGCCAATACAGCATCTAAATCTTCATTCATTGATTTGAAAGAAAGCTCGCTGTGATATCAAACACTCTAAGTCTTGACATTTGGCAAAGAGTGTCAGAAAGACTGAGGGTTCAGGACACCAGCCCGGGTTATACTGTGAGTTCCAGGACAGCCTAAACTGCATAGCCAGGCACTGTCTTAGAGAAAAAACCATACCACCACCACCACAGCAACAAAGTCAAAGGCAAGAAAGAGAGATAGGAAGATGGCTCGATGGGTAAATGTGCTTGCCACCATGCCTGATGAGCTGGTGGGAGGGGAGAACCAACTTCAACAGGTTGTCTTCTGACTTCCAGCCAGGCACATGCACACACACACACACACATACACACACAAACACAATTAGTAAAGCAATGTAATATAATGTTTAGCAAAACAAAGGAATGGACTTTTATACATTTTTTTTGTACAGTGGTTCTTAGCCTTCCTGATGTTTTGACCCTTTAATAGAGTTCATCATGCTGTGGTGATCCTCAGCCGTAAAATTATTTCATTGCTACTTCACAACTGTCATTTTGGTACCGTTATGAATTGTAATATAAGTGTCTGATATGCAGGACGTCCAATGAATGACCCTAAAGGGGTCTCGACCCACAGGTTGAGAACCACTGATTACATAAAAATTAGAGTGCTGACCCAACATATTTGAGTTTTCTCATTAGCTCCGCATTCAAATGATCAACTTATAATTCTTGGATCTAGCCTTGTTATCAATACCATCATCATTGAACCTATCCCTTCTCATAATTATCAAAACTCACACTAGACAGTAAGTTATGAGTTGTGAATGAGGATTTATTTTTGCAAGAGTTTCTTTTTTGTCTTTGTGTATCAACCAAGTCAACACACATACACAGGAGCTATAGAACAATACCCTTGAGCATAGAGTGGTCTTGGATCTCAGAGGAGCTAAGAAATCTTGCCTAGCAAGGTGCTGTTGGAAGGTCCCAGGTGTAGACAAAATTGTCTTGGCCAGGCAGCTGCCTGTTGCCTCAGACAGTGCATGAGAACTTCCTGGAGTGGTAAGCACTCTTACCAACTGACTATCTTGCCACCTCAGTGTCAACATATCAGAATGTACAGTATAAATAATCTTATTGTAGATTGTCCATCATGTACAACATCACCCCCCGCCCTTTCACCGTAGGCTGTGTACTAATGCTAGTAGGGGCTAAGTTAGCAGAGAAGCACCTGGTTGGTGGCAAATAATGCAATATTGAGTAGTGACTGGTTAAACAACCACCTTTCAGTCAAAGCTGGTGACATCTGGTTCTCCTACTCTTGTAAGTTAAAGTTCAGGAAACTAAAAGACATTATTTCCAATATATCCCTTGACAATTGGAAATTACATTTATATATCATATATATATATACATGGGGGCACATGCCAGAGTGCTTGGGGCCCAGCCTGAGAAATGGAGAATCCCCAGGACTGTCACGGTAGAGGAGAACTGACTTCTGAACCTGTAACTTTTGTCCTGACTTCTGTCCTCCAAGCTCCACAGGCAGATCCTGGGGCTTGAATTCAGGCAATCAGGCTTGAGGGCAAGACTGTTTCCTGCTAAGCCATTTTGTTGGCCCTCCATATGTCCCTCATTATCTGCTGTATTAAAATGGTTAAGTCTCCCAGGCAATTGTGGGCAATTTTCACTCCTTGCAATATTTGTACCTGAAGCAGCTAGATGCTTTCATAAAGGAAGCTAAGTGGGGGGCGGGGGCTGCTAGCAGCTTTTCTCAGCCCCCAGTCTGCAGTGCTGCTGAGATGAGAGAAAAGGGGAGCTTTGTGTAAGGTGTCTGAAAGGACTGTTAGGAATAGGACTCCTCTCTTCAAAAAAGAATTCGATTCAAACATCTGCCTTTACTGCTCCACCCCCTCGGAGTATGTGGAAGCCTCAGGGCTACCGGGATCCTGACTCAAAGGTCGACATTCAGTGACCTTCAGACCTCTGATTGATTTGGGAGCCTCCAGCCCTCTGGCCCATTCGCCTCTCCTGGGACATCCTGGGCAGCCACTCCAGACTCAGGGACGCCAGGAGCCTCTTTTCCTTAATCCCTCCAGCTGCCGGCTGGAGGCCCCAGCAAGGGCCAGGAAGAAGGCTCATTTCCCTGACCCCAGCAGAAGGGGAGGGGGAGCTGAGTCCTTGGGCCTGCCACCCAAGAACCTTATTTCTATACAAAGAGGGTTTAGGGAATGCTGCTGTCTGGCTAGGGAGGAGAAGAAAAAAAATTAAAGTCTAATACTGTTAAAGAAAAAAAAAACACATTGAATTATTAGAGACAGACTGTGTAAGAAAAATTTTATTGAGGACTGTCCCAATAGATATAAGGACCTTGACAGTGGGTTTTTCTTCTTAAATTACATTAGCTTATTTATTTTGCATGAAGGGGGTTGGGCACTTGTGGAGGTCAAAAGACAACTTGCAGGAGTCAGCCCTCTCCTTCCCATGATGAAAAGAATGTCCAGTCCCAGGGACCAAACTGAAGTTGTCATGCTTGGCTACCATCACCCTTATGCAGCTGAGCCATCTCACCGGCCCTGGGTTTTTCTAGGAGCTTGAGGGGTG
The DNA here is from genome assembly GCF_004785775.1 of Grammomys surdaster. Taxonomy (NCBI): domain Eukaryota; kingdom Metazoa; phylum Chordata; class Mammalia; order Rodentia; family Muridae; genus Grammomys; species Grammomys surdaster. The sequence goes on along the minus strand of NW_021604774.1, from coordinate 553,281 downwards.
AAGATACACTCTAACTCCAAACACAGTGTGAGCAAGTTGGAAATCTATAAGCAAGAATTGGGATCAAGTCCATGGATAGGAAAGGTCCCCACAGAGACATCATGACGAGCTGGAGTCTTGCTGAACACAGGGCAGGGGTGAGGGTGGGGTGGTATGGGGTGAGACATCACCGGGTGGAATGAAGAAGGTGATCAGATATGCCAGATGTGGGGATAGTAGGTTCTTGCTAATATAAAATTTTACACAAAAGTCCATGGACCAGCCCAGAGGTTTCTGGAACTCCATGAAAGTCTGATAAAACCTAGAATGTTTGACAATATCCTGCGGAGGGAAGGTGTGGACCCTGGTCATATTTTCATATTCACGAAGATATTGATAGCTGACGGTGTGGATTCTGTTCCCATTCTCTTCTGGAATCTCAAAACTTGCCTCCTGCTGCAGCAGAAAGGGTGGAGATAAAGCCAAGGTCTCCTGGACCTCCTTCTGATGGCCCTCAGAATTCCTTAAAAGCCTCAGGTTCATGACACCTCTGTGTCATGACCTCTGAAGGTCCCATCTCAGGAAGAAAGAACACAAAACCTCCCTAGTCCCTGCTCCATTGCAAAACTCTCAGCAGACATCAATAGTTTTAACTCATCACTTGAGTACCATATTATGGGATGGCAGGTGGCTCCTTTCCTGAAACCCTCATCCCTCCCATTATATATACTCTACAATGGAAGAATCTTGAGGCACACTGCCCAGGGATGGTCAGGTGTAAACTCTAAATCAAACCTTGTCAAACAGTAGCAATGGCGTACTCAGTCACTGAACAAATCTTCTGCAGGCCTGTGGCCAGACCTAGCTTACATTCAGGGATCAGGGAACACACAGAATCATGCCTGTGCCACCTGGGGGTGGTCATGCAGCCCTGAAGTCTCAGCACTCTGGGGACTGAGGAGGACTGGGAGTTCCAGGCCAGCATGAGTGACTTAATGCCTACACATCACCATAGAAGAGTCACTCTTTACCTGGAAGTGATAGAGTAAGGAACCAGATACTGGCAATCAAGGCAAGGCAATTTAAAAAGTGAATAGGGATCTGAGGCTGTAGCACGGTTGGCAGAGCACTCACCTAGCATGCACAAGGCCCTGGGTTCAATCCTCAGTACTGCAAAAAAATAAAATTAAAAAAACAATGGAGTTAGGTGATATCACACTCACACACAAGCCAATGGAAACACAGGGAAGAAGTGTGAAAACAGACAAATAGAATCACATCCATCTTAAAACTTCTATGGCCAGAGGAAGGGATGATTGATGGCTACAAAGGCAGTTTAGGGGGGGCAGTGAGATCGCTGGTAGGTGCTTTCCCAACCTGAGTTCTACTCACATGATGGAAGGAGAGAAACACATCCCAAAAGTTGTTCTCTGTCCTCCACACATGTACCACAGTGAGCTCCAGCATGCACCGTACACACTCATACATGACAAATGAATGCACAACATTTTAAAATGGCAATCTATAAAACAAGAGGCAGTGCCTCATAAAGCACTGAGGTTTAAATATATAAGGAAACTCCAAGAACTCATCAATGTGAAGGAGAAAAGTCACGTGGAAGGAGAGATGGCTTGGCAGTGAAGACACTGGCTTCTCTTCCAGAGGACTGAGGATCAGTCCCCAGCACTCACATGGGGGCTCACAACCACCAGTAACCCTGGTTCCAGGGCATCCATCACCCTCTCCTGGCCTGCATGGACACCAGGCACACATGTGGTACATAGGCATATATGCAATCTGAGCACTCACAATAAAATAAATCTTAAAAAACAACCCAGTTTTATCTCTCAAAAAATGGAAAAGAGATTAAATTGCTTTTTTCTCCAAAGATATAAAATGGCCAACAAATCCATGAAAAGTCATCTGAGGCCATTAATCATTAGAACATTGCAATCTGAAACAACGATGCAGCATTACCAACTGATTAGGATGGCAGCAGGGCCAGCGAGATGGCTCAAGATGCTATAGGAGCTTGCTAGCAAGCCTGAGGACCTGAGTTCAATCCCTGGCACTTACATGGTAGAAGGAAAGAAGTAACTCTTGAAGGTTGTCCTCCGACTTCTCTATACATGTGGCAAGACACACTCTCTCTCTCTCACATACACACATACACACACACACACACACATACACACTAATAATAAATAAATAAAAGAAAAGAAAGTGGCAGCTGCTGGAGGAACACCTGGAACCACCATCCTTATTTATACATTCATGGACTTGACTGCCTGAAATAATTGGAACCACATAGCATTTGTCATTTTGGTGTCTGCTACTTTCCTACTTAGCTTAATGTCCTGGAGTTTCACACATAGAGCATATATCAGAATTGCCTCCCTTTTTGTGACTGAATAGTATCCCACTTAATGAATATAATGCCACATTTTGTTTATGTGTTCATATATTGATAAACACTTGGCTCTTTGCTGCCCCTAGATTGGCATACGTAATGCTTGTATGGATGCACGCGTAAGAACATCTTCAAGGCCCTGTTTTCATTTCTTTTGGGTCTGTGTCCACAGTGGAACTGCTGAATACAGACAACTGAGAACTTGTGTTTTTCAAATGACTGTTGCCCAAGCATAGTGCCTGGAATTCGGGAAACTTTGAACTATGCTTACAAAACAATCCTTGGAAGATTCCTCTGCTAAGACTCTGTACAGGCTATCTTTTTCCTTCAAGATACAATCTCTCTCTGTGTCTGTATATAGGGGCAGCAGAGCCGAGGTGCCTTTGTGTGTACATGTACATGGAAGCCGAAAGGCAAACTTAGATGCTATTCTCAGTCACGATTCACCTTAAAATGAAAAAAAAAGAAAAAAAACACAGGGCCTCTCACTGGCCTGGAACTAAACAAGCAGGTTAGGCTACTTGGCCAAAGATCCCTACTGCTCCATTTTAGCAGCACTGGGGTTACAACACACAGAACTCCCATTGACTTTTGTTGGTCTGTTTGTTTGTTTCTTTGTTATTAACATAGTGCTGGGAATTGAACTCATGTTCTCATGATTCTGAAGCAAGCACTTTGGTTGAGGCAAGAACTCTTAGGATATCCATTCCACTCACTAGGGCTCAGGAAGATGAAACAAACTGATGTCAGGGAACCAGTAACAGGGGAGGTTGATGGCCTACTGGACGGTCAGGCGAATGCTGAGAGGCGTGGTCTTCAGCCTAATGGGCACTGGCCAGTTTCAAAGAGGTGATGCCCTCCACTTTTCCTCTTGAGAAGATCCCTGCGGCTGCAAGTGCTGAGTTCATCAGAGGCCACTCGGGTCAGGGAGTGAGGGAGACACAAGGTGACCAGGAACACAGGTACAGCCATGGAGACATGGAGATGAAGGGGCATGGGAGAGACCTGTACAGGGAACAGCTGAGTTACTGTGTAGGACGTAGGGCTGATGGCAGGATGGGAAGGTGCGACATGAAACACCGTCTTCTGGACATGGCATGCAATCATGGACACACAGCAGATGTGGCTACCTGCACAAACAAAAAAGCAAAGTCATGAAAGTTGGAGGGGACTTGTTGGAAAGAAAAAGAATAGGAGGAAGAAGAGGATGAGGAGAAAGAAAGAGAAAGAGGAGGAGTGGAAAAAAGGAGTAGGAGGTCAAGGGGGAGGGGGTAGAGGAGGCTGTCATCATGAGTGGGAGACACAAGAGTAAATAATGGGTGACGTGAGATTGTCAAAAATGTAAAGATTTAGGCTGGCAAGATGGCGCAGCCATTCAAGTGCTTGCCATAAAAGTATGAGGACTACAGTTGGGATCCCCAGAAACCCATGTAAATGCTGGGTGGCCGAGGGACCTTGACTGTAATTCCAGCCTCTGAAGGTGGAGAATATGGACCCCAAAGCAAGCTGGCTAGAAGGTCTAGCCATATAAGTGAGCTCAGGCTTTGTAAGAGACTCTGTCTAACCTCGATCCTCCATGCATGTCCGTGTACGAGCACTCACACATATGCAAGCACATGCGTACACACACATGCACACCACACATGCATGAAACAAGCTTTAAAATTACATGAATGAAAACTTAGGTTTCTGATGGAATTATTAGAACCTCCCCATTTCTCATGTCTTGTACCAGGTGGCTAAATGACAGACAGCCTTTGCTGCTTAAACGGAGACCATGTTTAGATAGAAATAGTTGGCAGTGGCTGGGCAAGTTTATCCCAGAGCTAGAGGAGGGTGAGGCGCGAGTTTTCTCCATGTGCTGAGCCAGCAGATGTGTCCTTGGATCCGATGACAGCTCTGGGGGTGGAGAGAGCTAGAGGCAGAGATGCAAGAAGAGCTGAAGTAACCTAGCCCAGACTTAAGCTTCCACAGTTGCTCTGGCTTTAGGCGCCTACGTCATCTGGGGTGTTCCACCCCACCCCCTTCCAGTCCTCTCTTTTAAAGAATTTTCTTTAAAGTCTTTTCACGATAAAAGGAGCATGTGCTCTTTGTAACTGTGTTGGAAATCACGGGGTGGGAGATAACGAGGATGAAAGAAAGAAAAAGGTATTTATAAGCAGGTAAACTGGAGGCTTTTCACCCATCCTTTCCATGAAGACCTATTCACAAAAATTATGAAGATTTGAGAATACTAACTACGTTTTTCCCCAGTTCTCAAGTGAATGCCTGATAACATGGAGAAGTGTGGGGTCACTGTCTTAATGGAGTTTTCATATTCCACATGGTTTTACTGTTCCCATCCCCCATACATTACCTCATCAGCATGGCTTCTACTGTGATCAGACATTATTTAGAGACACCATCTCTAGAATTGCAGATCATGGGTATGAAAACATATTTACCAGTCAACTACTGTTAAATATTTAGCTGGGATATTGTCGTTGTAGGTTTTGTTTTGCTTTTGGTTTCGGCTTTTTTTGTTTATTTTGTTTTTTCCTAGTTAGGGTTTCTCTGTAGCCCTGGCTGTCCAGGAACTTGCTCTGTAGACTAAGCTGGCCTCGAACTTACAGAGATTCTTCTGCCTCTGCCTCCCGAGACACGCATATACACATACATGCATTTGTATGTTATGTGTATGTGTGTGTAAAGATAGAAGTCAGCCTGGGATATGATTCCTTAGGGACCATGCACATTCTTTTGGTTTTTTTAGACAGGGTTTCCTCCCTTTTACCTGGAACTCACCAATCTGGCGAGGCTGGCTGGCCAGGGAGCCCCTGGGATACTGCTGTTTCCATGAATCCAGAACTGATATTATGAGCCTTTACCACTGTCCGGTCCATCAGCTTTATGTGGTGCTGGGGATCAAACTCGGGTTCACATGCTTCCAACGCAAGCATTTTCCCCTCTGAATAGTTATTTTTAGGAGGGGGGGGTTGTTGTTTGTTTGTTTTTCTTTTTAAACACATCTTGCTTATTTATTTATATTCTAATTTGATTTCTATTGTTATGATAAAGACCATGGGCAAGGACTGAATTTATCTCAGCTTATAGATTATAGTTCATTATGAAGGGAAGGCAAGGGAGGAACGAAAGGCCAGAACCCAGAGGCAGGAACTGAATCAGAAGCCATGAAGGAACACAGCTTACTGTCTTGTTCCTGTGTCTGCTTTGTTATTTAACCAAGGATCACCTGCCCAGAGGTGGCACCATATACAGTGGGCTGGGCCCTTCTGCATCAACCATCAAATCAAGAAAATGCCTTCACAGACTTGCCTACAAGCCAATCTGACGAGGACATTTTCTCAACTGGTGTTCCTCTTCCTCAAGGATGACTTATTCAAAGATGTCTCTAGCTTGTATCAAGTTGACCAACAAAAACCATACTGACCTGTAGAGTTTATTTCTGTATCTTAGAAACAGGCTCTCATGTAACCCAGACTGGTCGTGAGCTTTCTACACATAGGTCAGGATGACCTGAACTTCTGATACTCCTGTCGTAACCTCCTTAGTGTTAGCATTATAGGGGCACACTGTACAACAGCTTTGTGCAGTGCTTCAGTTTGAACCAGGGCCTTGTGCATGTTGGATAAGGACTGCCAAACTCAGCCCTGGGGGAACTCTTTTAAGGCTTAGAGTTATTTTTGTTCTATCTATCTATCTATCTATCTATCTATCTATCTATCTATCTGATATCTATCATCATCTATCAATCTAACTACTATCTATTCCTCTATTATTTATTTATCTCCCATCTATCCATCCTGACTATCATCTATCCACCCCTTTTCATCTTTGTATCTATAATTTAACATTCAGCAATGATCCTGCCAGCTATCTATCAATCTATCTTCCATCTATTCTTCATCATCTATCTTCTAGTCACCATCAATCTATGTATCTATCATCCGAGTAGCTATCACCTATCATCTATCTATTGATATTCTGGATCTCATCTCATTAGAAACTGTATTATGTTAGAAATCATACTATCAAACAGAGCTTGCTTTCATAGATAGCCCCTGTCCTAAGGGTGCCCCTCAATTCATACATTCATTCTCCTATACTTGTCTTTATCCCTCTTCATTTAATTTAGATTCCATGGTCCCTTCTGACAATCATTCCATTGATATCGAACAAATTCCCATAAATTTTGTACCTTAAAAAAAGTTCAAACCCCATGGTAGTGATACAAGTCTTTAATTTTAGCACTCAGGAGGCAGACATCAGTGGATCTCTGTGGTTGAGGCCAGCATGGTCTACAGAGATAGATCTAGGACAGCCAAGGCGATACAAAGAAACCCTGTCTCATGGAGGAAAAAATGTTCATAGCCAGGTACCATGGCACATATCTTTACATAGCAGGTTCTAAGACAGCCAGGGCTACATAGTGAGACCCTTTCTCAGATAAATTTTAATGTTAATGATCACTTCACAGTCCCATGGGAAGTCAGGAAAGCTCAATTGGACTCTTTGCTTGTGATCCTCCAGGACTGGGTTCTATTTTATAGGCCTTGGAAAAATCAACAGATCCATGTCTTTGCCATTCCTGACCTCAGTAGTGACCTATCTTAGTGATCCTCACCTCCTAACACAGTGACTGGTGTGAGGAACCTAGACTTCCAGTATCTCGTCACCAGCTCTATGGTGAGCCATTTGGGCTGTGGCTCTTCCCACTCTCCTCAAGACTGCAGGCAAAACCAAAAAATAAACCTAAGGAGCCCTGAGCCAGAATTATCAGGCCAGATCATTGCTGACTTCCTGAACTACAGAAATGACATGAATGCCAAGCAAGTGTGGTGGCACTCCCATTTAAACCCAGCCCTTAAGAGGCAGAGGCAGGTGGATTTCTGTGAGTTCAAGGCCAGCCTGGTCTATATATCCTATTTTAGACCAGCAAGGGATACAGATAAGACCCTGCTTTAAAAAAATTATTGGGACAGGGTGCGTGTGTGTGTCTGTGAATACATTCAAAATATATACGTATGAAATTCTTAAAGAACAAATAAAAATAGTGTTTAAGAGGCAGATGGTAAAAGTATTAATTGTTTTAAGCCACTAGGGTTTTTTTGTTGTTGTTTCTTACATTTCAAAAAGGTTTTTATTATTTTTAAGTGTGTGTGTGTGTGTGTGTGTGTGTGTGTAGGAGTTGTTTGACTATATGAATACCGGTACATGAAGAGGTTCGAGCCCACTGAAGCTGAAATTACAGGTGGTTGTGAGACTGACATGGTTGTTAGGAACTGAACTCAGATCTTTTAGAGGAGACCTTTTAGAATACTCTCTTAACTACAGAACCATTTCTGCAGCCTCTTTTCTTAAAAAATAAAAATAAAAAACAAAAAACAAAAACTGTGTTTATAGGTGTGTGTGTGTGTGTATGTACATGAATGCACTCACGTGTATACATGAATGAGTGTTTGCATGCACACATACATGCCTGGGGAGTTGCATACCCCAGAAGCTAGAGTTACAGATGGCTATGAACTACCCAACGTTGGTGCGAGAAACTAGACCTAGGTACTCTGAAAGAGAAATATAGGCTGTTAGCCACTGAGTCATCTCTTCAGCCCTAGGGATTTTCTCAGTTGGGGTCATTGAGATGGGAAGACACATCCTGACTATGGAAGGCACCACTGCCTGGGTTGTGTCTGAGATGAATGAAAAAGGGGAAGTTAGCTGAGTACAGAAAGTACAGGATAATTCATGGCTCTCTGCTCTTCACTGTGGATATAAAGTGATGTCTCACATTCCTACCTCCTCGCTCTCCCAAAATGATGGGTTGGCTTTTATTTGTTTGTTTGGTTGGTTTTCAGGAAGACAAGTTCTCACTATGTAGCTTTGGCTATCCTGGAACTCACTGTGTATACCAGGCTGTCCTCAAACTCACAGAGATCCACCTGCCTCTGCTTCTCAAGTGCTGAGATTAAAGGTGTGCGCCACAGTGCTTGGCTTGGACTGGGACTGGAACTCTGACTCAAATAAACCCCTTCTCCTTTAAGTTCCTCTTGTTAGTGTATTTTATCACAGCAATGGGAAAGGAAACTAAGACAATATTCATGAGCAATCATCTCTCTATAACTATCAGCTGGGTACCAAGCCATCCATACATAATTTTGCAGGGAACTTTTATCTCCAAACCTTAACATATACTGCATTTTTCTTTGTCGGAGCACGGTGAGATGACTAATCGCTCACCACATTCATACACTGAATTCCTCATCCACTCAGAATGTGACTATAGTTAGAACTAGGGTCTCTTTTAGAATAATGGAGATCAGGGTGAATGCTAAGCTACTATGACTAACATCCTTATAAGAAGAAAAGAGTATGACTCAGACACACGCAGAGGAGCATGTGATCTGATAAGAAGAGGATAGGCACCTGAAAGTCCTGAGAGGTCGCAGCTGTGGATGAGCCAACCCATTGTGGGGGCAGGGGTTTGGAGAGTAGAGATTAACAAAGAAGGCTCTACCAGGTGGGAACATTGCAAGAACCAGAAGACCAGGATATGAGCTCTGAGACAGTGCTTTCTGTATACGACATGGAAACTTCGCCTATGAACGCTCAACAATATCGTTACTTGAACAAGACCAGCATAGTTGATACCACCAGTTGGCATGACAATGATAGGGGGAAACCTCACAAGGCCCCACCTCTATAGACAGAGCTACAGGCTAGCTCTTAATGACCACAGAGACAAGGAGAATCAGTCTTCTCCAGGGACAAGCCCCCTGATAGATCATCCACCTAATCTGCAAGCAGTCAGCTCTCAATTCGTGTACATATGAGCAGCACTAAATAGACTTAACAGGAGGGGTGTGTGTGTGTGTGTGTGTGTGTGTGTGTGTGTGTGTTGCGCGCGCATGCACAAAACAATGACATAAAAGGTCATGAATTTGATAGGGAGTGGGGGGATGGCACAGGAGGAATTGGATGTGGAGAGGGGGAGGGGTGGAAATGTAAATCCAGTTCTCACTTATGAAACTCCCAAAAACATTTTCAGAAGAAAGAAAGAAATTCACATACAAAAGGCCCTGACAGTGGGAAGACTGGCAGCTTCACTTCACCTGGGCTTGATGCAATCAGCATGCTCTGAAAAGCCTGAGTTAAAGGAACCCAGTGGGCTGGGGAGTATGCTAATGACTCATGAAAAGTCACTGCAGACCTCCCTGCTCTCCTCACCGTTCTTGCCCTCTGGGAACCAAGCCATAAGGAAGGCTTGGAGCACCTCTCCCCACCCCTTGACCTCTCTCCTAAAACGCTTTCCTCTTCCCAGTAATGATCCACCTGTCTCCATGCAATTAGAGGCACAGACACCTGGAAACTTCTGCATCTGCCTTCTAGACTCACATCAGCACCTGGATCTTGGAACTTTCAGCCTCCAGAAAAACGACCCACATTTTCTGCTGTTTGAGTCACTACATCTGCTAGCCCTCTGTTGTTGATGGCTCAAACCAAGGAATCCAGCTAGATATCTGAAATTACAAAAGGACAGTACTCGATTTACTTCTTCCCACAAGAGAGAGCTAGGCTAATCAGGAGTCTCTCTGAAGCATGGTACTGTTCTATGGAGGGTCTGGGGACAGCAGAGGACAGGTGCTGTCCAGCTTTCAAAGACAGAAAAGGACTGACATTAACGTCATCTGCAGAAGTGTGGTCTCTGGAGTGAGACCCTGCTGGATTGGTTGGCATGCAGAGGCGTGTTTATCAGACTGAGTCCATCTTTGATGGGCCCGGCTCTCCAAAGCAAAGCAATTGTTTGGCTTGCAGAAGCGTGTCCACTGAGGCGAGCCGTCATTGATCAGCTGAACAGGGTTGTATCTGATTCTGATAGCTACTTCCTTCCCTGGCTATGAACCAATATAGCTTTTCCTTAGCTCACGGGAACTTTCTTCGTCTTGACATATTGTTTTTCAGGTAACTGTGGCCCTAATACACTGTCAGTGGACTGAGACAAGGAAGTGCATTACTTACATGTGGGAATGTTCATTATTTCACCACGTGTTGGGAAATTTGCATGAGAATGGGTCAAGGGTGTGGATATAAGCAATTTTAACTTCTGTTTACTTATTTTTTAATTTAAGATTGTATGCATTTATTATATGCACGTGTACATATATACATAATATATGTATATACATACACACATATGAATGAACAGATCGGTGAGGATGAGCTGGTACAGGTGAATCTGGAGCCATCAATCCCTCATAGCCTACAATTATGGGTAATTTTCTAAGGAATACTAGAGCCCTTCAGTTTGGAGTCAAACATGCTTCTGGCCCAGGAGAATTTGGTGTGACCTGGAAGTGACTTGACAGAGTCTCTCAAAACCCAAAACGAAAGTAAAGCCAAACCAAGCCAGCCAACCAACCCTCCAACCAACCAACCCAAACAAACCAATGAAAGGCAAAGAAAAAAAAGTAGAAGAAATAAAATAAAAGTCAGGGATAGGCAAGGTGACTAACCAGTTCTAGAAAGTTCCGTGATCTATGAAAAGAAAGACAGTGGGTGTGACAACATGGAGGTGGCTGTTGACCTTGACAAGAGGGTTTTCGATGGAATGGCCGCACGTAGACCTGACCCGAGCCAAACAAAGAAAAAAATGTGACAATGCAGCTAGCTCTTCAGAGGTGATGTCAGAAACTGACACAGAACCATGCATGATCATCAGCACACAGAGGTCCAGGAAGGATGTGTATGTCTGCATGAGTGTATATGTATGTGTATGCATATGTGTGTGTATATGTGCATATATATATGTGTGTGTGTGTATGTGTGTGTGTATTAATGTATATATGTGTGTGTGAGTGTGTGTATGTATGTGAGTACAAGTGTGTGTGTATTTGAGTGTATGTGCTTATATATTTTATATGTGTGTGTGTGTGTAATGGCCAGGCTATGTTGTGATAGACAGGGAGACCATATAGGAAATAAAGTGACATCAGATGCCTGGGGAGACATGTTGGCCACAAGGACAGACACAGACTTAATGTGAGAAGTTGGTGGTCAGCCTTCTTAGGCAAATATGGAGATATGGGAGTAGAGTCCTAAATCAGACTACTCTATCAACCTCCTCCCGCAAAGGTCAAGGAAAAATCACTGAGAAGAGGTGGAAAGAATGTAAGAGCCAGAAGGCAGGAAGGAATGTGAAGTGTTGTCTTCTGGACAAGGCATGGCTATTATACTTCCGAACTCATAGCAGCTGTGGATACCTGGCCAAGACTTGACCCACATCAAACCACTCAGAATTCCAACACAGAAGGCTATTCCCAAGACTTCAGCCCTCACGGAGAACTCACTGGTAATAAGTGACTGCTGGGAAAGAGACAGTCAATTAATTCTCTTTGAGAGTATGGTATTGGTAGCTTGCCCATGTCCCAGTGTCTGTTCCAAACCCATAAGAATGTGGGCAGCAATAACTGAACTCAGTGTATTAATTTTTTAAAAAAGGACATGAAAGTGGTAGGGAGATTTGTGTGTGTGTGTGTGTGTGTGTGTGTGTGTGAAGAGGACATCTAGGGAGAGTGGGAGCCAGAAGTAGAAGAAGGATATGATCAAGATCTGTTGTATACATGTATGAAATGGTCAAAGGATAGATACAAATACATTAATACAATTAAAATGAACTTTAAGAACGTTAAAGAAATGTGGATATGTGGGGGAAGAATCTTGAGGCTGAGGTATATGATCCCCAAGGAGATGTCTCAAATGATCCACATGGAACTGAGAGTCCACAAGAGCCTTCCGGCCAACATCCTCACCTCACTATGGTCCCTTCATTTCTGAGCTAAATGCCATGTTGGGACTGAGACGTGTCTCCCTTGCTAAGTAGTATGCAGAGCTGGGTGTGTGGAGGGGAAGGGAAGATAGTTCTGCTTAGAAGAGCTGTCCACATAGTTTCAGAAGTACTTCAGAGATGCAAAGTTTCCAATCAGGAAGAGACCACCCCCCTACACACTGATTTTCTGGATCAAACCCTAGTTCCATGTTCTTATCAAATTGTTCACCCATTTCTGGAAGCTGCTAATCTCCAGTCACTTTGTAACACAAAGACTCTCCATCTTACAGTGGTCAGCACAGAAAATGGCCCCAAGTCATATCCACTGAACTAGATTCCAAACTATACCCCAAGCAATAGAAATATTTTCACTGGGATGGTGAGATTGCTTAGTGGGTAAAGGAGCTACTGAGCCCAATGACCTGAGTTTAATCCCCAGAAGCCACAGGGTAGAAGAAGAAAGCCAACTCTGGCGCATGGTCCTCTTCAACACACAGGCCACAGTATGCATGGCCTCCCTCCACCACACACACAGAATAAACTAATTTTTAAGGAAATAAACTCAAGCTAATTGTTTTCAACATACACGATTATGACCTTATATCTATTTGCATCAAAGTACAAATACACAAACACGGACACAAAGTGGTGGGTTTTTGTTTTGTTTGTTTGTTTGTTTTTTAAAAGTGTTTCATGAGCTGATAAGAATGTAGCTCCCAGAAGTATTCAGGTAAAAGTATTTTAAGTCAAATGTCCTTTTGTGCTTAAAAACCCTCCTAGTCTCTCCTGGGGTGTTGTGACAAACTGGGCTTCCAGATAAGGCTCCTCAGAGACCTTTGCAGGATCTAACACGGATTTTTATTTCAGAAAGGTCACAGGGGATGGATTAAGGGTACAAATGCCAGGGGAGAGGACACATGGCAGGAGTCCAAGATGAGGGTGTGGTGGCCTTCACCATGTTGGAAACAGTGAGGTGAGGGATGAGGAACGAATTATTTTAGGAGACAGCACCAGGGAGCCTGGTGACAGATGGGACATATCAGGTGTGGCAGGGGCAATATCCATGTTCCTGCCCTGGGTCCCTAAGATGAACTATGGCTAAGAATGTGTAGATATTAAGTCCTCTGCGAGTCAGAGTCTGATGGCCACTTTACTTCTGGAAGGAGGTAAAGTGTCCCCTCTCCAACAGGAAAGACATTACATTCAGAAAGTAGATTTGTTTGTTTGTTTGTTTGTTTGTCCCTTGTGGGACTCCATGAAAGTTCCAAATGGTTCAACAGTCAGAGGAAGGGCTGAGGAGATGGCTTGGATGAGAAAAGGCTTGGTTTACCCTCTTGCTTTACATGAGGACCTGAATTCAAGCCCCCAGCGTCCACATAGAAAAGTCAGCTATGGTGACAAAGCTGTACTAGATCTCAGAACTGGAGGCAGCGACTGGAAGATCCTTCAGGCTCACTGGCCAGCTAGTCAACTTGAATGAGTGAAATCCAGACTCAGTAAGAGACCCTGTCTCAAAGTTAAGAAAACTGGTTGACACACATTTTGGGGGCTGGAGGGGAGGGGTGGGCATCAAAAATAGGAAAGTAAGTCTGGGACACAGGCCTGGGGGTCCCAGCTTCTGGGGAAGTTGAGGTTAAGAAGATCACAGGTGCTGCTACTCACTGGGCTATCTTGCCTGCACCAGCTTGCTAGTTTATTTCAGGGGAGGAGTGATGAGATCGATTGTGTTTTACCAGAAATTAAGATATCAGATTCATCCATGTGGAGGCCCCAGGAGCTAGTGGAAATAACACTTAGGAGGTCAGATGAGAATGGGTTTCCAGGTGGTTTCAGAAGCCACCTGGGCAGCCTACACATGCCTTTAATCCCAGCACTCTGAAGGCAGAGCCAGGTAGAACTCTTGAGTTAGAATCTAGCCTGGGCTACAGAACGAGTTTCAGGACAGCAAGAGCTCCACTGAGAAACCCTGGCTCATAAAAGCAAAAAAAAAAAAAAAAAAAGAGAGAGAGAGAAATCAAATGAGAGACTCTGATTCCTTTTCCTGAAGGGATCCAATATATAAAAAAAATTAGTTTTGATAACCTCAACACTAAGGTTCTTAACATCTAATTGAGAGGATGACCTTCAATTCATAAAACCTTACAAGAGCCACTGGGGGAGACTGCTTGGTAGAAGATAGTGTGTCCAGCATGTAGGAGGTCCTAGGTTTAATCCCTGGTAGTAGACATAAATAAGAAAAAAAGAAAACCTTACTGTACTAGAAAAACTTGTCTAAGACCTATAGACAAAGATGTGACCCTGATCAGTTTACAATTTCACAATTCTCTCCTCTGAGTCTTGTCCAAATGACAAATTCTTAAGAACAAATGGCCCAGACTGGTGATCTGGCTGACACGCAGCACGAAGGACTGTCCACAGAGCAAAGACTAACACAGCAAGAACTGAGACCTTGACTCGTGCCGTGAGCTCATGATGTCGTAGCCACAAGTTCTCTACCCACCCATGCATCCCTCCAGCTAGGAAAGAGTATACAGTTTGCAAATGGATTGGTGAGCCAAGAAAAGCCAGAGCAACTCATAACATTGTGCCAATCATTTTATCCGTGTTTCTGATGAGGCAAAGAATGGGCAGACTATGACCTGTAGGTCAAAATGGGTTCATAGCCTGTTCTTGTAGGACTCAGGGGTCATGATTTGTTTGTCTGTTTGGTTTTGAAATAGGGTCTCTGAGCTAGTCAGAGTGGTCATGGCTTAAGAATGGAGTACCCAGGGGCTAGAGATGGCTCAGTGGTTAAGAGCACTTGTCTTCACAGAGGACCCCAGTTCAGTTCTCAGCACCTACATGGCAGCTTACAACTATCTGCAACTCTAGTTCCAGGGAATTTACACCTTCTGGACTCTGAAGTTACTACATACATGTGTGTTAAGAGCACAAATGGCCCAGACATCCTCCCAATTAGATGTTAAGAACCTTAGTGTTAAGGTCATCAAAACTGTTTGTTATAATGGATCCCTTCAGGAAAAGGAATCAGAGATCAGAGTCTCCCATGTGCTTCTCTCTCTCTCTCTCTCTCTCTCTCTCTCTCTCTCTCTCTCTTTTGCTCTTTTTGAGACAAGGTTTCTCGGTGTAGCTCTGACTGTCCTGGAAATTGCTCTGTAGACCAGACTAGCTTCTAACTTAAGAGTTCTGCATATACATATGCAGACAAATAGTCATATTCATATATTTTTTTAAAATCTTTAAAAAAAATAGTGACCAGGTCAAACTTGAGCCATTTTCTTCTTGGGAAAGATGGGTTTTGTCACATGACCTAGAAGGAAAGGAAGGAGTCCTGGGCAGAAGACTGCAATAACAGAAATTGTGTGTGTGTGTGTGTGTGTGTGTGTGTGTGTAAGAGAGAGGGGGAAGGGGAGGAGGAGACAAGAGACGGAAGACTGAGATGGAAACAGAGAGGGGTATATGTGTGTGAGTGTGGGCATGTGCTCACTGCCTTTGTAGAGACCGGAGAACAACTTGTGTTCTGGTCTTTCCTTTCTGCCTCCTTTTTGAGGCAGATCTTCTTTTGATTCTTTTCTACTGTGCTGCATGCTGCATACGTAATGTTAGCTGTTAGCAGGCTTCCAGGAGAGTCTCTTATCTCTGCTCCTCATCTTGCCAAAAGGAATACTAGGATTACAGATGTACATCACTACACACGATTTTTAAAAATGTATTCAGAGATTGAGTTCTGGTCATCAGACTTGAATGACCAGGGCCTTTTACCCACAGAGCCATCTTGTAGGACCCAGCCAGATTATATTTACGACTATTAATTACACTGACTATATGTCTGGAATTTTCATTTACTTCAGTCAATAAATTTTCCTTTTTATTGAAGCCAAATTGACGTTAAAAATCTTGCTTTAGATCCTAGTTATTTATGTATTTTCCTCTCCTCCCCCCAACCCCGTTCTCCCATAAATTCTATGAGACAGATGGTAAATATATTTTGTTCACTGGTACGGTCTCCTTGCCTAAAACCATGTCTGACATTGCAAACATTGCTCAGTGTATGTGAGTGCTCTTATTATTCGCTTGGTATTGGTCTCACCCCAATCCCAACAGGCTCATTTCCATGCAATACAGTGTTTGGCTTCATTTTAACTCATTTGTACATGCCCCAGACCTCTGTATATATCCCATGTATAATACCTCCCTTTGTGCCATAAGAAACAAGAGACCAGACTGCATCTGTTTTAATAACAATCGCATCCTGTGGACCCAGCATGGCCTAGCATACAAAACCCCACTCCCTAATCCTCATTGGTAGAATAATAGACTAAATGGGTTGATAAATAGTAAGCTTGAATGCCTCTGTGGTTGGTAGAAGCTTCTGGAATGAGAATCTGTGCCTTTATGGGGTCTACAAAGAGTAGCCACCTTTCTCCAGTTCTGGAGAGAGCAACAAAATTCTTGCATAAGCTAACAGTGAGTTAGTCGGAGATTCAGAGAGCCCTCCCTTCCCCCACCAATTTAGGTTGTCTCCAATTGTTCTGGTTTAGTCCCTTTCAAGAGCTGTTAGCTGTTGTTAGCCACAGAGTCAGGTTCACTCTATTACCATGGAAACTGCAGCTGGAGTGGGAAAGGAAGGGATTGAAATTTTCCAGCTCTTGAGAAAGGCTGGGAGGAGGTAAAAGGTGGGGGAGGAATCTGACCAGCCTACTGTCGAGCCTCAAGTAAACTTAACATTCAATTTTTAATGAAGGTATGAGACCAGAAATTAACCATGTTTCTGTATGGGAGCTCTCAATTAAGGTGACCTAAATAAGGGCTGGAGAGATGGCTGGGTGGTTAAGAGAATTCAGCTTCCTACTCTTGCAGAGGACCCAGCTGGATACCAGGTATCCACATTGGGCAGTTCAAAAACTACCTGATCTACCTGATCAGACCTCTCTGGCCTCCAAGGGATACCTACATTCATGTGCACATTCTCTCTCTCTCTCTCTCTCTCTCTCTCTCTCTCTCTCTCTCTCACACACACACACACACACACACACACACACACACACACACACAATTAAAAGAAAAAAATTTAAAACAGGATGTAAATATCACACAACCCAAGTTTATAAATTGCTGGGGTTTTGTTTGTTTGTTTGTTTTTGGTCAGGCACAGTTTCTGAGCTCCCTCGTAACAGTGTGATTGTTTGGAGGTGCATGTTTATACATTCTCTTGCAATACAGTTTTCTTTCCTCCTCCAGTTCCTTTTCTAAAAGTATAAAAGCCATCTTCTCTCTCAGACTTAATAGTTGCATTAGGGTGCCAGACAAAATACAGGACAGCCAGTCTATCCAAATTGGACATCATTCTTGGGTATGTGTGTGTAATTGTTTATTTAAAATTCAAATTTAGCTGGGCTTTTCCGTATTTCTCTTGTAATTTGCTAAATCTGGAAGCCCTAGCTCTCTCACACTACGCTGCTTTGTAGCAAAGGCAGCATTGGTTTTATCAATTCCTCTATAGGACCATTCACCAAACAGTAGAACAGTAGACCAGCAATTCTCAACCTTCCTGATGCTGCCACCCTTTGATACAGTTCCTCATGTTCTAGTGACCCCAACCATAATATTTTTTCACTGCCACTTTATAACTGTAATTTTGCTACTGTTATGAGTTGTAATGTAAACATTTTTGGAAATAGAGGCTTGCCGAAGGGGTCAAGACCCAGAGGTTGAGAACCACTGACCTAGACACAACTCTCTCAGGGCTTAATCACTGGGGGAATAGTTATTGAGTGGGTTAGGAATACAGTTCAGTTGACAGAGTGCTTGTTGAGCCTAAATGAAATCCTCCTGAGTTGGACTCCAGGACTCAAGATAGGCAGGCTAGATGATCAGAGGTTCAAAGTCATCTTGGCTATCATAGCTAGTTTGAGGCTAGCCTGGACTACATCAGATTTTGTCTTTTAAAAGAAGCTGGATGGTGGTGGTACTCACCATTAACCCCAGCACTATTTTAATCCCAGGAACTACAGATGCAATGCTAACATTGTTACTTTGTACAAAATGCAACATGAAGTACTAACGTGTTGAACAAATAATAGCATGAGAAAAAAAATTAAGTTACTAACACATTTCATTTAAAATTGACTATGTAGCCAGGTGATGGTGGTGCACACCTTTAAACACTTCTCAGAAGGTAGAGGCAGGCGGATCTTTGAGTTTGAGGCCAGCCTAATCGTCAAAGTGAGTTTCAGCACAGCTAGGACTACACAGAGAAACTCTGTCTCAAAAAAACCAAAATAAATAAAATAAGAAAGAAAACAGAGAAGAACCATTATTGAACACTTATTCCCTCAGATCCTCAGGTCTGATAAACAGAGGCAGTCGTTCCGCTGCCCATCGTCTTCAGAGGAATTGGTGGGCAGCCTATAGCAATGGGCATGTGCAAAGACTAGGTGGGAAACCTAGGGCTAGTCGCAAGCACAGCGTGACTGGTCCCGGAGCAGAGTAACTGAGTAACTTCAGCTCATAGGCTTCTGAGCAGGGAAATGTGTCAGGTGGCTGCCCTTAGCAGCCCATTGGGAGGCAAGGATTTAGCTGATGACAGCACAACCCAGATTTCCTAAGGGTTAAAAGATCCTAGAACCAAAGAATAAAGAACAGTAAAAGCCCAGGGCCTTCTCCTACCGTACCCCCACCCATGTACCTTTGCGCTACAGCAGCTGTGTTCTCTCTCGGAACTTGGCGTTCCTAATTAGCATCAACCAGAGGAGGAGAAAACCTGTAAGAGGCTTAGCAAGGGGTCTGAGAATTCTTTGCCAAGGTAACTGACCTTTAAAGCTTTATTGAGATTTGATTCACGGAAGTCAAAACTGCACCAAGCATGCAACTCGGTGTTGTGGTTTTAAGGAAATTTATAAAGCGGTAGTTCCTTGCTCCTCGATCTCTTTCCGGATCAGCTGTGGGCCATCTCTAGCATTTGCTTTCAGAACACCTCCACCCACCCCTCACGGGAGGGGGTGTGTGTCCTCCTTTCTACCAGCTCATTTGTGTGGGTTGTGGCTCCCAGCCCCAGGGAAGCATCCATCAGTCTGTCTTTAGGTTTTCCATTCCCAACATCTCATAAAAAACCGTAATCTTCGCTATTTGCCATCCCTTCTTTTAACTAATCAGCCCTGGAGGTTTATCAAAGTTGCAGGTTTATCAGGAGTTTGGTATCCCTCTTAAATGGTTTTAGAAGTTCACAACAGCACCGCTGGAAATTCAGGTGAGTTGTGGAGAATTTTGAGTATGTTGGAAAAAAGATCTGGCCACCCCCACTCCTACCCCCAAACCCCTTAAGTTTGACTTCTTTGGCTAATTTCTCTTTCCCCTCCATTGGACATGGTTGTTATTTTTAGTTTACTGACGGGAAGACTGTTCAGGATGCTCACTCCGTTCTGTGCCTGGCTTGCCTTTACATCCAGACCCTCTCCCTTGCTAGTAGAGCAACTCTTGTGTCTTAGTTCTCGGAGAACACCGGTTTCTGGATTTAAACGAGTTATTGAAGAGAAAGTGATCGCATAGTTTCAGCCATCTGGCTGAAAACATTTGCTCTCTGTTTCATGCATGGAGTCTTACTTCTATCTTCTATGTATCCATCCACCCGTCTACCTCTTCATGAACTCACAAAACCAAACAGAAACAAAAACCAAACAGGGTGGATGTGATGGAAAAGTCTCTTCATCCCAGCACTTGGACAAAGGCAAAAGACTCTCTATTGGTTTGAGGTTAGCTTGGTCTACATAGAGACTTCCAGGCCTGCCAGGGCTACATAGAAGAACCTGTCTCAAAAACAAACAAACAAAAGCAAAAGGTAAAATCTCACCAAGGCTTCATGGCTTCAAAATGGTGATTTTAACTGTATAGAAGTCCACTGAGACGTATAAAGTTTGGAAAGGTGCGAGTGTTTGAGTGGTTATATTAATCTAGCTGTAGGATAGTTTTACTTATGAGTTCACTATCTCTATTCTAAGAAGGGGCTCTTTAAAAGTATTGCCTTTTTGTTCATTTTTGTGTGTGCATGTGTGTGGGTACATACCTACCACAATGTGTAAATCGAGGCAGGAGGACAACTTTCAGGGGTTGCTTTCTTCTACTGTGTGGGTACCAGGAGATCAAACTCAGGTTGTTAGGCTTAGAAGCAAATTCTATTACTACTGGGCATTCTCATCTACTTTACCAGTTTAGACAAGGTCTCTAGGCCAAGGTGGCCTCTCCATGTCCTAGGTAGGCAAGCAAGACCCTTACTTAGCCTTCTCCGGTTTTCCTGTGCTGGAGTCACAAGCCTGCACTAGTATGTTTGGTTGTGTGTAGTGCTAAGGATCTAACCCAGGGCTTTGAACATGCTAGGCAAACATTTTACCAACAGATCCTATGATCCTGTGTTTGGGAAGGAAAAAAATTGGTATTAAATTTTGTTAATAAGCCTTTTTTTTTTTTAAAAAAAAATCAATCCAGGTCAATTTTTAACACAAAATTACTTGCTCACTTGCAGTTGATGGAAATTTAATCCTCCCTCCCCCCCAAGATTATTTTCATAATTTTGGTACTTAATATTTTTCCAATAACGGCTGTTCAACTCTGGAAATGAGGGGTTTGCTTGATACATGCAGATTTATTTGATTATAATCAAATGCTATGGAATTAAGAGGGTACACAGTCTGTGGATGTAGAAACGTGGGTTAGAGTTCCAACTTCTCTCCCTTTTCTTAACCGTTTGAGACTCAGGCTTCATCCACAGAAGAGGGTAACAATGGGAGGCTACCTTCCCTGGCTGTCAGGGGGATTAGCTAGAAATGTCTGACTGAGCACAGCACCTGGCAGCAGAGAGGACATTGCGCAACCGTCAGCTGTTGTTATTTTCATTATGCTGAGTTCCTTCCAATTAAAATCACTCGGGGATCGTAAACCGCTGTGAACCAGTTAATTAAAACGAACTGGGAAGAACTCCACTGGTTTCTAGGCCTTGGCATACTTTGTGGGACGGATGAATTATCTGTTCCTTGAAAGTTGGAAGGAAGTTTCTGCTCCTACTAAAGTCACCATTTCGAGTCATGCCTTTTCCTCCCTTTTGAGGGGTGGGGAGATACTTATTAAGACACTCCCCTGACATTTAAATTAGAGTTTTAAATTTTAATCCTATGAATGGGGTCAGCCAACTCTTTCTGTAACAAACAAAATGGCAAAATTTCAGACTTGATGGCACATACAGTGTCTTCTTTCTTAAGAATTATTTTACAAGTGTGTGTGTGTGTGTGTGTGTGTGGACATGCACATGCATGTGCACTAAGTACCAGTGACTGCAAAGGGTAGGAGGTGGTGGTAGATTCCCAGAACCTGAAGCTACCAGGTGGTTTTGAGCTGATGTGTGGGTGGCTGGGAATTGAACCCAGGTTTTCTGGAAGAGCAGCCAGTGCTCTTAACCACAAAGCCATCTCTACAGCCCTACAATCTGGGTTTTAATGCTGGCCAATTATCTAACCACTGAGCCCTGTGATTTTGGACCCATCACCCAAGCCTTTCTGTACCTGTCCTCTGTAAAATGGGATTTGCTAGTTGTACCTACTGTAGACTGGTGTCATGAGGACTTGGTAAGCGAACAGCTATAAAGTGCTTAGAAGCGTGTCTGCCGTTTATCAGTTATTAGCGTTATTCAAAATAAAGTATATTTGGGGTTTCAAGTGTCTGTACTATGTTGCTAAGGTCCCTCTCTCTCTCTCTCTCTCTCTCTCTCTCTCTCTCTCTCTCTCTCTCTCTCTCTTTCCCCTCGCCCCTCTCTCTTCCCCTTCTCTCTCCCTCCGTCTCTCCCTTTCCTTTTGCTGCTCTTAAGATGTATAATGCATGTGAATTATTCCTTGAGAGGGTGGAAGAAGTTGTCTATAAACTGACAAGGGCTTGGAGCACATTTTGATGAAGGCATTCCTTTGACATTGCCAAGTTCTTAGGATCTACCTTTCCAGACTGATACATTTCATTATGGCTTTCAAATTTAATAGCCTAGAAATGTACCCAGTGGTTATGGAAGAGTTCAGGCATCTGGCAGATTTGGAATTCATTCCGAGACCTGCCATCCACACTAACTTGTAACCTGGAGGGGGATTTAAAAAAAAAAAAAGAAAGAATAAAAGACAGTAACCTTTCAAGGCTTACCTCTCTCCTATAAAAGCTGGATAGAAAGAGTAGTTATGTCATGGAGTTCTTACAGTAATTAAATACACCATGTGTAAAGAGTCTGGGGGGGGCTTACACATTATAAAATTTTAATAAGTGATAGTTATTATTTTTACTATCCTCCAGGGCATTCACTCAGGAAGACCCATTTAAGATTAAAAGCCGTTTGCTGGGTTCTTAAATGAACAGTGTTCTCCTCTTACTGTAGGTCTGAAGTGTCTACCTGTGGGGCTGGAAAGATGGCTCAGTGGTTATGACTGTTTGTTGCTCTTGCAGGGAACCAGAGTTGCCAGCATCCAACACCCAAGAAGCTCACAACTGCCTGTAACTCCAGCCTCAGAACATTTTCCCCCACACAACCTCCATCTCTCTCTCTCTCTCTCTCTCTCTCTCTCTCTCTCTCTCTCTCTCTCTCTCTCTCTCTCTCACACACACACACACACAGACACACACACACAGACACACACACAGAGTCTTTTCCTTTTTTTCTTTTTTCTTTTTCTTTTTTAAAGATACGCCTAATTGTAGTATAAGAATTAACTGGTTCCTGAAGATTGCCTTCATGAGCCTGTTAGTCATGCTTTCTCAAGGATGAGCATTTCTGATGCTCAAGGGTGTGGGAATGTTTTAGAACACAGTAAGCAGTAGAGACTGAACCAGATTTGAATCTTGTCTTTATCAACTTATTAGGTTCTGAACTTGAGTAAGTAATATCCTCTGTGAGTTACAGGCTTCTTATCTTTAAGACAAGCATATTGCTTTCAGTTTCATTAAAGCTGCTGAGTGGATGAATGTAGCCATATGTGTATTTTTAATATCAGCTTTATTAAGCCATGATTCACATACCTAAGATTCACCCATTGCATTTGTATGATTTGGTAGCACCAAGTACACACCAAGAGTCACCCAGCTATTGCTGCAATCAATTTAAAGAAACTCTGACCTATGATCCTCGTTTTCCCTAGCCTTAGGCCACTATTAAATTTACTTTATAAATTCTCCTACTCTTGACATTTGTGTAATGAAATCATTTGATAGATGGGATTTTTATGTCTGGCTTCCTTTGCTTAGAAAATTGTTTTCCAACTTCATGCTATAATGTGTATAGGACTTTATTTTATTTTATTATGTGTATGGGTGTTTTACCTCATGTATGTCTGTGTATCACATGCATGCCTGGTGCCCCAGGAGGCCAGAAGAGAGTATTGGATCCCCTGGAACTGTTGTGATCCACCATATGGGTGCTGGGCATTGCACCTCTGTCCTCTGGAGGAACAGTGTTGATTGCTGAGCCATCTCTCCTAACCTCTCTGCTTCTTAACTACAGATACAATGATACAATGTGACCAGCTGCCACCCGTTCCTTCCACTCCTCTTGAAGGACTGAACTCTTGCAAGCTCCAGCATCTCTGCTGTGATGGACCTACCCTGGAACTGTGAGCTGAAATAAACCCTTTCTTAGGTTGATTTTATCAGGGTTTTTTTATCTCAGCAACAGAAAAAGTAGCAAATGCAGTATGCCTTCTGTCTTTTTAAAAGACACCTGAGAAGTTTGTGTAGACTAATAGTTCTTGGGTACTTGAAGGGAACTGCCAATCAAACTGAGATTTCAATTTCTGGTCCCCTAAAAATGAGTGCAGTTCTTTATGGGTTTTCCAGCTTAGTGGCATAGAATTATGTATCATTGTGGTTGAAGGGTCTGACCTCTGGAGTGACTAGTAACTCAGCTTTGAGCAAGATTCCATTTCCTTATATTGAAATATAGATGAGGGTGCTGAAGAGGTGGCTCAGAGATTAAGAACACTTTCTGCTTTTGTAGAGGACCTGAGTTTTGTTGCTAGCATCCATGTTGGGCAGCTCACAACCACCTTTAACTCCAGATTTAGGGGATCCAATCTACACTTCTGACCTCTGCACATATGATACACACACACACACACACAATTTAAAATAAAAATAAAAAAATATTAGTAAGGATATCTGACTCAGAAATATTGTGAACATTAACAGCAAAATACATTTGTTACTTGATTCATATCTCACACTTAAGTTCTTAATAAATACTTTTTAATCTCATGGATTCTAGAGACTGCTAGGTTATCTTTGTGTGTGTGTGTGTGTGTGTGTGTGTGTGTGTATGTGTGTGTGTATGTGTGTATGTGTGTATGTATGTATGTATGTATGTATGTATGTATGTATATGTCTGTGTGTGTTGTATCAAAGTATGTATGTACACATGCTTAATATGTATATCCTAAAAGCACTGACGTGTGAGTATGGATGGAAATTCTGGAAGTTTCTAAGACATGAGTAGGATTGGAGTGCCAGTCACATTTAGTGGGGATTCTTTTGTGGTTCTCCAAAGTCTCTAGTTTGTAAATAGCTGAAAGGGGTCTGATACCATTCTATTAATAGTTCTTTAGCCGATATCTCATGATACTTCTTCGTGCATTTGTATGTGTGTGTGCATATTGCATGGATTGAGAGTGTGCTTGTGTGCACACATATGAAGGCCAGAGGATGACTTGCAGGAGTCAGTTCTCTCTCTCTCTAGCTCGTGGGTCACAGGATGAAACCGAGATCTTCAGGGTTGGCTGTAAGTACCTTTCTTTGGATAGCCATCTTGCTAGGCCCACCTGGCTGTTCTTTGAATATTTGGATCTAGCAGCAGTATGAAAAAGTCAGTTGCCTTTCATGTGAATGTTTTAGCTCTAGATTGTATAACTCCTTAAGCAGGTGAAAAAAAAAAACCTTAATTTAAAATTTCCTTTAAGAAAGCTTGGTTGTATTTTCATCACTGAGGACTGTAATGCAGATCTGTATATGAATTTACATATCACAAACACACACACACCAACACAGTCCCAAGAACTTGTTTATTTATTTTGTTAATTAGTGTTTATTGTAATCTGACTATTCAAGCAATGAGCCAGCTAGTCCTGAGGACTTCCAGAGCTCTGGCGGAGATCTTCGGAGTCCCCACTTAACGTCTCCACTTACTTTAGAATAAGCAATTCAGCCGTTACATATCCCAGAGACTGGTTACTTTCAGCCCTTGCCTGTGTCTTGCATCTCAGATATCCACTAAATAAAACTCCTGTCAACCCAATCTCCCCAAACACGATTGCAGGGGCAATGTCTGATGCCTTTTCTCTTTGCCACACATATACAAATTATTAGCAAGATTTATTTATGTAGCCTTCAAAGAAAGTCTTGAGATTGTTCGCTTCTCCCTGTCTCTGCTGTTTCTGCACTCCGAGCTCTGCTGTTCTTTATCTAGGAAGCTGCCTCATGACAGGCCCTCCCTGCTCCCTGTCCTTTCTATTCTTCGTCTCCTGGCTCTCCGTGGAACAGCCACAATCATCCCCTAATGCATGGTGTCGGGCCTGATTTCAAAGTATTTAGACACTCCTTACCGTATTTAGGATTTTAGGATTACATTTTTTCATAGCTTTTGGTCTTTTTTTCTCTACATTTTAATTTTTCCTTGTGTGTGTGTGTGTGTGTGTGTGTGTGTGTGTAGGCCCAAGACTGATATCCACATTATCCTCCATCACTCTGCCACCATTATTCATTAAGCCTGGGCCTCTGAAGCAAACCCAGAATTCTCGGATAAGGCTAGTCATGCTAGACAGTTGCCTTTGAGGACCTCCATCTCTGTTTTCCCAGGCTAGACTTGCAGGTATGCTCCCATGCTCGGCCAGCGTTTATGCTAGTTCTGGGGATCCAAACTGGTTTTCCTGCTTAAGTAGCTAGCAAGTACTCGAACCACCGAGCCATCCCCCCAGCTCTTTATGTTTGTAATTGAATGGAAAGTCTTTATGTTGGCCCTGACGCCCGTGGAGTTCCACGCCCGTGCAATCCCCCTTTACGCCTCATGTTGTCCTTCAGACATTCTAGTGGTTTGTCTCCCTGCCTGCTTTCCTTTCTTTCCTTCTCTCTTTTATTTATTTTTCTAGCATTTATGGTTTTGTACAGTGCAATTGTATCCATCTGGAATGTTCCCACACCTGGCTCTTCTTAAAATTTCGTCTTAGCTGCTGCTTTTTCTCTAAGAAGCCTTTTCTGATCACTCTGTGTCCACCGTAGAAACAATCTTCCCCTATTTGACTCTCCTCCTCCAAAACATCTTGCACAATCTTTACAAGTTTATCTGTCAGCTTACCTACTGGATGTGACTTCCAAGCTACAGACTAAAATCTCTAAAGGCATACTTAACTAAATAAATGAATTCCCACGGGAACCACTTTAATTTCATGCACGAGGAGCCGTGCACTCGGCCTAGCATTTGCCCTTATCGGTAGTAGGTGCCCAAATACTAATTGAAGGACAGCTAAATCCACTTCAGCTTATATGGACTCTGCCTATTGATATCAATGCTTTCTTACGATAGCTTGGCTTACAGTTTATTTCTGACTCTAGGACCCAGAGAGTGCAATTTGCATTCATTGGAGATTGTATTTTGAATTTTTATTTTTTTCCCTCAGGGTAGCAATATGTATTATGATGCTCTCTAGGGAATCTGGGCAGGAAGCCATCACTCCCAATGAGCTACATGATCATGAGGCTAAACTACAGATATCTTCTTTTTAAAATTTTAATTTATTTTCCCCCCTTTGGGACAGGGTCTCATGTAACCCAAGCTGGATTCAAACTCGCTGTGTAGCTAAGGATGGCTGTGAACTTCTGAGCCTTCTCTCTCTGCCTCCCAATTGCTGTGATTATGGGTGTGCATTACCACATGTAGCTTTGTGTAGTGCTAGAGGTCAGACCTAGGGCTTTGTAAAGGCTAGACAACTACTGTACCAACTAAGCTACATCACCAGATAAAACATATTTCACAGTGTTCTGTATTGTTAAGCTATGTTTGGTATGTGACATTTTTAAAACTTAATTTCAATAGGTACGAGTGTTTTGTCTGCATCTGTGTGTACCATGTACGTGCCTGGTATCCAAAGAATGCCCAAGAGGCCATTAGATGCTTTGAAACCAGAAAGGGATGGTGTGCTGAGATTCGAACCTCACTCCTCTGCGAGAGCAACGAGTGCTGTTAACTGAGAAGCCATCTCTCGGCCGCTAGAGTTATTTTTGAACTTGAGATATTTTCACCTTACAGTGAAAGGATTTACTTGTACACAGTGCCATCATAAACAGAGCGTGCCTGCAGTTTTATTTAGAAGTAAATATAGTGGGGCTGGGGAGATGGCTCAGTGGGTAAGGCCACTTGCTACACAGGATACAAGTAGCCATGTAACGGGGTCACTACTATCTATAACTTCAGCCACAGGGATCCGTCACGTTTTCCAGGCCTCCTTGAACCTGACACTCAAGCTCACACAAGCTGTGCAAGTTCTTTCATGCACGTGCACACATGTACACCTTAAAAAAAAATCATAAAAACTGAATCTTAAAAAAAAAACCCAGAAAATCTAACCAAGTAGATAGTTATGAAGGAGATTGAATCTATGATTCAATCCCAAGAGAGAAGCCCAGGACATGAAGACCTTAGTTGTAAATTCAACCAACTATTCGAAGACAAAGCAATGTTATCACAACATTCAAAGGTACTGCAGAGAAAGGAACGTTCTTATACCTATTTCCCAAGGGCAGCATTACACTAACACCAAAGCTAGGCCAGGACACTATCAGAAAATACAGGTCAATATTCCTGATGAACACAGGTACAAAAATCTTCTGCCAAACACCAGGAAATCAAATTTAGCTCATTAAAGGATTACATAGTGTGTCAAGGGGGAAGGGATTGCTATATGGTCCTGAGGGAAGGATGGTTTAACAACCAACCACAAGTCAGACACTGTGACAAACACTTCAATGGAACATGGTCACCCCAAAGATCTGTAGATAGACAAAGAGGATTTAGCCAAGTTCTACCTCCTTTCAGAATAAAAAGCCAGTGATTTAAGTGTGGGAGAAGCAGACCTCAGCACCACAAGGGCCATATTTAGCGAACCTACAATAAAGTAACGATGGGAAAACAAAATAATACAAGTTTTACCTCTAAGAATCAAGACAAAAAGACACTTTTGGGATGGGATAGGAGACAAGATCTTTCTATGTAGCTTTGGCTGTCCTGGAGCTCTCAGTGTAAATCAGACTGACCCTGAAACTCACAGAGATCCTCCTGACTCTGCCTCCCATATACTGAGATTAAATGCTTGACTCACAAGACAGAAACACATTCTTTTTACCACTTCTTGTCAACAGGATCCTGAATTCCTACCCAGAACAACTGCATCAGGAAAACCAAATGACATTAGTAGAAAAAAAGAAGTAAGATGATCTGTCTGTCGTTGGCAAGTTCTTTTCTACAGAAAGCCCCAAAGACATAAACATAACTTGACAGAATTAATAGATTGGTTTAGTAAGTTGGAAGGCACAAAATCAACATAGAGAAACCAGTACCTTTTACATTAACAGTGACGTTTCTGGGGGAAAAAAATCAAGAAAAGAGAGCGTACAAAATGGCTCAGTGGGTTAAGGTGGTTACGATCAAGCCTGACTACAGTTTTAGTTCAACACCCTGGACCCACATGGTGAAAGAAGGGAACCAACTCCCTAAAACTGTTCTCTGACCTTTATACACTAAGATGTGGACACACACACACACACTCTTAGGAAAACAAAGAAAACAACCCCATTTACAATGCCATCTTTTAAGAGAATTTCAGAATAAATTGAAGCAGGTAAAAACATGTGTGTAACAGACACTGGAAATTACTGATTACAGAAATTTGAGAATATACAAACAAATGGCAATTTTCTTGTGTCCATAGATTGGAAAATTATTATTTAAATATCAGCACTAGTCAATGTGGTCTATAGACACAATGTAGAAACTGAAATCCTAATAATTTTTTTTTTTTTACAAATATACTACAGGCAAAAATTAACTAAAAATGGACTCAAGACTTAGATTCTGAATAAGACTACTTGTTTTTTAGATATTAAAAAAATGTTCGATACCTAACTCACAAATAAATATGTAAGTAAGTAAGTAAATAAACAAATGGGATTATGGAAAAGCAGTCTGAAACCTCCACACAACAGAGGAAATGTATGGTGCATAGACCATGTATACAATAAGAGAAAATACATGTAAGCCGCAGACCCAGTAAGGAGCTGGTATCCTAAATACATAAGTAACTCAATAACAACAATAAAGATATTTTTTAAAAATAAAATAACTTTCTTCTAATTAGCTGTCTGATAAAGACAACGAACAGCTTTTTAAGGAGGACACTCAGACATGAGCCAAGTCCCAAATGTCACCCATCCCAGAGGACTTCTGTACAGTTACAAAGGTTGAGATGAGGCCCTGAAACTCTGCTATAGTTTTACGCTATCACCGTCACTTATGCATTTATGTACTTAACCTACCACACACAGAGACACACACACACACACACACACACATGCACACACACACACAGACACACAGACACACACACACGCACACATCCACACACACACAGACACACACACACAGACACACACAAAGAAAAACTACAACAGATTAGAAACTATAAAAGCCGTCATCTTTATAAGATCACATGTCCTTCACCTGCCTTCTGCCCCTCCTTATCACTTACTATAACCCTTACTTGGTCTCCTTTTAAAATATTCACACTTATATCTCTGTGTGTATGACAATTAACTAATATATGTAGTATATACATATGTATATTAATATTACACAGACATATATATATATACACATGTATACATCATAGGCTGGGATCTACATATGGAGACCAAGGTACTGTATTTTGTTTTTCCTGAGTTTGAGTTACTTTTTTTATATTTTCCAAATCCACTCATTTTTTCTGCAAGACTTGTGACTTCTGTTTCTTCACAGCTGAGTAATATTCCATCCCTCTTCCCCACCCAAGGAATTTTAAAGTGACCATGACGACAAAGGACTCCAACAGACATCTATCAGAAGATGCTATCAGGTACACGAAAGCACGCTTAGTATTAATAGTCACGGCAGAAAGGCAAACTAAAACCAGGATGAGACGTCACCTCATACCTTCTAGAATGACTGGTATAAAACCAATGTATGGACATGGGTGTAGAGAGAAGTCTTGTTAGAGAGATGTAAGTAAATATATTCATTATAGAAAGCAATATGGAAGTTGATAAGTATATAACTGAAGCATACCATTAGATACAATACAAGCAATTGTAACCCATTGATTCTTACCTACCTTAAAAGGCAAGAAATCAAACAATTTTAAATGTACACTTACTAATTTAAAATAGTAGTAATGAAGCCGCCAGAAGCTAGGATAACATGTTAGTGGGAAAAAAAATTGACTTTTTGAGACAAAAGATTACCTGGTAGTATCTGGCAATGTCTTCGGTGTCAGACTTGATAGGGAGCAGCTGGAATTCTTATTTGCTTGAGCCTTCAGCCTGTTATGGTATCACAGGTCATATAGCCTCAGGAAAACGGCACTGTACACTTGGAAGCAACAATTGTTATAAGCAACAAAGACAATACTGTGTGTACGTGTTCATGTGTACGTGTGTGTGCAGGTGAAGACTAGGGGTCATTGTCCCTTGTCTTCCTTGGCCTTTTTCCATCTTATATTTTGAGACAAGGTCTCTCATTGAACTCAAAGCTCACCAATTAGGCTAGACTTGCTGGCCAGCAAGCCCCAGGGATGGTTCTGCCTCTGTCTCTCCAGCACTAGGATTACAAATGTGTCCTGTGAGCATCTCTTTAATATGTTGGTGCAGGGGATCACACTCAGGTTTTCACACTTACAGGGCAAGTGCTCTGCCCGCTGAGCCATCTCTCAATCCTAAAAAGAAATACTTTTGATTGATTCGGTCCCATGAATCTGTGGGTTGAGACTCTGAGCTAAAGTCTATTTTCGTATAAATTTGGAATGATAGAGGTAATTTTACAATAGTATCTAAGATACGTTAATAGTAGAAATATTTAATGACAATAGATACGTTTTTCCCCCATTTTTAAAGTTTTTACTGGAATTACTGCAGTGTCTCATATATATGTATGTGTCTTATAGATGAACATTTTATGGATACTGTATCTTTCAAGAATCTTAAAAGATGAGGCTAGAGAGATGGCACAGAAGTTAATGGTGCTTGTCGCCCTTGCGGAGGACATAGATTTAGATCCCAGAACCTCCAAGGAGGCTTACAACCATCCATAACTCCAGTTCCAGGAGGAATATTGCACCATGTTCCAGTCTCACTAAGGTACCTCATGCACACGAGGCAAATGCATATAGGTAGGCAAAACACCCATACGCATTAAAAAAAAAATCTAAAAAGTAGAACTGTAAAAAGCAACAAACTGCTTTCATAAACAAAAGGGAAAACTATTATCATGCTCTAAGAGGTAGAGAGAAATAGAAATGAGGTGAGAGTAGAGGGATGTCACTGGTTGAATTCTGCTGAATAGGAGAGAGATATCATATCCCAACTGGTCGCTGATACTCTAGCCATATTCTTATACGAAAGGCTGTGGCGGAAAAAAAAAATACCCAGCAGCCTTAGAAAGAGACGTTGTGCCTGACAGGAAGGTCTCATCTGCAGTGTTAGATGGCAAAGGAATAATATTGTCAGGACAAAGAGAAAACTTATATGCAGCATCTTTAAATCCCTTACCTGACTCTGCAGATACTCAAAAATATCTTTTAAAGGTGTTGAAATGGGGTGGGGGCGGGGGATGTACCTGGAAAAAAGGAGGGAGACTTAAGAATGAATGCCTTGGCAAGCCATCAGACCATAGGATTAACATTTTCTACTATGAATTTTGGGGTGGTTGGAGGTTAAAGCTAGCTGTGGTGCATGCATGCTTTTAATCCCAGTGCTCAGGAGGCAGAGAGGAGCAGATTTGAAGTCTGTGAGTTTAAGGTTAGCCTGGTCTACATAGTGAGTTCTAAAGACAGCCGGCGCTACACAGTGAGACCTTGTCTCAAAACAAACAAAAAGCCAAACCTAACTAGAAAAACAAACAAAAAAAGGTATAACAAAATGATGGTAGAAATGAGAAATTCAATGCATTGTTAAGGTGTGCCAGAATCACTGCTTTAATACATTTAGTATTTTTTAATATCTTTTATTTTTATAAATTAAGAATTTAAAGAATTAACAGAAATCAAATAAAAGAATAGAAAAAACAAACAGAAGGAAATAAAAAGCAATAAGATAAACTCAGCCAACCCAACAGGAAGCTGGAAAGGAGAAAATGAAAAAGAAGATGTATATTAAATAAATATGTCAATAATTACAAGTGTAAACGAATCCGCTCCCTAGTGTCATTTAACAGAAGGACTCTGGATTTGTTCACACCTGACAATGTGACTTTGAAATACTTAAAGCAAAGACTACAAGAAGCAATGGATAAAAAGCACAGGCATATTAGTTCGTACTAATTGGAACTATTTAGAGTGAATGGATAAAACAGGCAAAAAATTAGAACAGTGGAAATATAAACATAATTAGCTTGGTCTTATGAATATAAATGGAAATTAATTCTTAGCAATTAGAGAATACTGTTTCTTATCTAACACCTAGAACAATTCAAAATCAATCAAACCCTAAGAGAAAGGACGCTTTATGGAAATGGAAATCACACAGACTAGTTGTATTTGACTGCAATGCAGTGGGTTTTCAAAATCTACATTCAAAAGCCAGCTCTTTTCTTTCTTTCTTTCTTTCTTTCTTTTAAACGTAGAATTCAAAATCGTAAACGCATTCCTTTATGCCACTAATGGAAACAAAGTGCAGATCTGAACCACGACGAGGTATGTGGGATCTGGTTCAAGTGGCACTTGGAGCAGAATTTACAGCCTTGGATGCATATGTTAAAAATTAGAGAAAATAAAAATAAATGAGATAAATATGCAACTCAAGAAGCTAGGAAAAGGAGCTCAAATAACTAGGAAAGAAATCAAGAGCAAATTAAATGACAAAGGAGAAGGAATGTTGTCGGTAGAATCAAAAGCCACTTTTACAAAAAAAGAAAAAAAAAAAAAGCAAAGACATGAAGTCTTTGACAAAGCTGGAAAAAAAAAAAGACCCCCAAAACAGCAAAAAGCCCAAGAACTATATCAATAAAAAACATAATTTCCATTGGAAAGAAAAGATTATAAACTGTGAAGTATTTTATAAGGCTTGTATAACTTTGATATCCAAGCCAGACAAGGACAATATAATAATAATAAAAGTGTGAAATGAGACACAAAAAATGGTATCCAGCTGCACGTGTGTATAAACCAGAACCTCATAAGCGCGGTTAAGCAGGGCTTAGGAATGTAAACACATTTTAATCTCAGAAACTGCTGTGATTCACATCCTTAGTAGATAGGAAATCATCAAATCTCAACAAATACAGAAAAGCCATAAAATTCAATTCATGAATGGTAACATTTTTTTAAAGCTAGGATTTTTATAACCTCTAATAAAAAGGCTCTGCCAAAATGTCCACAGCGGACATTCATCCTCAGTGGCAAATATGACTGTCCTTTCTCTCAGGTTATTTTGTCTCAGACTTATTTTGTCTCACCACAGAGATACAATTGTTAATAAAAGATTAAAACAAAACAAAAAAACAATAACAATGAAGATGTTAACATTTTAAAAATCCCAGGGAAGTCTATAGAAAGATAATCAGTTAACAAAAAATGCCAGTCAGTTCACCGGCTCAAACATCAACATGCAGACAGCAATGGCTAATATTCCCTTCAAAAAAAAAAAATGTATAGCACAGGTCAGGCCATGAGAAAAACATCATATAAACCCAAACTGAGAAATATTCTATGCAACAGTTCCCTTTGTACACACCAAAACAGCCAGGTTTATGGAAAATAAGAAATGCTCAGAAATTCTGAGAGCCTGAATGTGTGTGTGTGTGTGTGTGTGTGTGTGTGTATGGTGGGTTGTTTGGTGGTGGCAGGGGTCCTGTTTGGTATTTGTATATGTGTGGTATTGGAGGGTTCTGTGTTGTGTGTGTGTGTGTGTGTGTGTGTGTGGTATTGGGGGTCCTGTGTGTGTGTGTGTGTGTGGTGTTGGAGTCTTGTGGTGTGTGTGTGTATGTATGTATGTATGTATGTATGTATGTATGTATGTACATACGTATGTGTGGGTTGTTTGGTGCTGGTGCTGGTGCTGGTGGTCCTGTGGGGTGGGTGTGTGTGTTACTGGGTGTCCTGAGTTTTGTGTGTGGTGCTAGGGTCCTATGAGTTGTGTGTCTGTGTGTGTATGTGTGTACGGTGCTGTGGGTTCTGTGTTTTGCCTATAACAACTGATGTTGTTTTTGAACATGAGGAAAAAGAAAAAAATGGTGTTTGATACTGGAGATTGAACCCAGTGTCTCAAGCACGCTAGGCGAGCACTGTACCAAATGAACTGTGGTGTGTGTGTGTGTGTGTGTGTGTGTGTGTATGCGGTGCTGCAGGTCCTGTGTTTTACCTATAATGACTAATGCTGGTTTTGAACATGAGGAAAAAAAAAATGGTGTTTGATACTGGAGATTGAACCCAGTGTCTCATGCACGCTAGGCGAGCATTGTACCAAATGAACTGTGTGTGTGTGTGTGTGTGTTACTGGGTGTCCTGTGTTTTATGTTTGGTGGTGGGTGTCCAGTGTTTTGTGTATAGTGCTAGGGGTTGTGTGTGTGTGTGTGTGTGTGTGTGTGTATGCGGTGCTGCAGGTCCTGTGTTTTACTGTGTTTTACCTATAACAACTAATGCTGTTTTTGAATATGAGGG
Organism: Grammomys surdaster; assembly: GCF_004785775.1. Classification (NCBI taxonomy): domain Eukaryota; kingdom Metazoa; phylum Chordata; class Mammalia; order Rodentia; family Muridae; genus Grammomys; species Grammomys surdaster. The sequence continues at coordinate 518,108 of NW_021604774.1, read as the reverse complement.
AAAAAAATGGTGTTTGATACTGGAGATTGAACCCAGCATCTCATGCACGCTAGGCGAGCATTGTACCAAATGAACTGTGGTGTGTGTGTGTGTTACTGGGTGTCCTGTGGTGTGTGTTACTGGGTGTCCTGTGGTGTGTGTGTGTGTGTTACTGGGTGTCCAGTGTTTTGTGTGTGTGTGTGTGTGTATTACTGGGTGTCCTGAGTTTTATGTGTACTGCTGGGGGTCCTATGTTTTTGTGTGTGTGTATATGATGCTGGGGGTCTTGTGTTTGTGTGTGTGTGTGTGTGTGTGTGTGTATACAGAGTGCTGTGAGTCCTGTGTTTTACCTATAACAACTAATGCTGCTTTTGAACATGAGGAAAAAGAAAAAAAAATGGTGTTTGATACTAGAGATTGAACCCAGTGTCTCATGCACGATAGGCGAGCACTGTACCAAATGAACTGTGTTGTGTGTGTGTGTGAGTGTGTGTGTGTGTTACTGGGTGTCCTGTGTTTTGTGTGTAGTGCTGGGGATCCTGTGTGTGTGTATGTGTGTGTGTGTATGCGGTGCTGCAGGTCCTGTGTTTTACCTATAATGACTAATGCTGGTTTTGAACATGAGGAAAAAAAAAATGGTGTTTGATACTGGAGATTGAACCCAGCGTCTCATGCACGCTAGGCGAGCACTGTACCAAATGAACTGTGTGTGTGTATGTGTGTGTGTTACTGGGTGTCCATGGTGTGTGTGTGGTGCTGGGTGTTCTGTGTTTTGTGTGTAGTGCTGGGGGTCCTATGTGTGTGTGTATGTGTGTGTATGCGGTGCTGCTGGTCCTGTGTTTTACCTATAACAACTAATGCTGTTTTTGAACATGAGGGAAGAAAATGGTGTTTAATACTGGAGATTGAACCCAGCATCTCATGCACGCTAGGCGAGCATTGTACCAAATGAACTGTGGTGTGTGTGTGTGTGTGTGTTACTGGGTGTCCTGTAGTGTGTGTGTGTGTGTGTGTGTGTGTGTGTGTGTATTACTGGGTGTCCTGAGTTTTGTGTGTAGTACTGGGGGTCCTATGTTTTGTGTGTGTGTGTATATGATGCTGGGGTTCTTGTGTTTGTGTGTGTGTGTGTGTATACACAGTGCTGTGAGTCCTGTGTTTTACCTATAACAACTAATGCTGCTTTTGAACATGAGGAAAAAGAAAAAAAAACATGATGTTTGATACTGGAGATTGAACCCAGTGTCTCAAGCACACTAGGCGAGCACTGTACCAAATGAACTGTGTTTTTGTGTGTGTGTGTGTGTGTGTGTGTTACTGGGTGTCCTGTGTTTTGTGTGTAGTGCTGG
>NW_021604774.1:474408-516383 GCF_004785775.1 Grammomys surdaster | reverse complement strand
TGTGTGTGTGTGTGTGTGTGTGTTTGGTGGGGGTAGTATCAGGGGTCCTGTTTTTGTATATGCGTGGTGTTGGGGGTCCTGTTTGTGATACAGACATTAATAGAAAAATGGGTAAAATCCAAGCACGGTCTGTAGTATTGGAGTTTTGTGCTAGTATTGATTTCCATTTTTACGGTGTCCTGTGCCAAGGTTCTGTTGAAATGTTTTCATCCAGGCAAAACTGTAATAGGAATCTTTGTATTATCTTGACAATTTCTATAAATCTGAATTTTTTTTCAAAATAACCAAGTAGAAATCAGTGACAACAATGAATAGGAAAACCATTTTCTAAAGGCAAGTAGGACTTTTATAGGAAAAAAAATCATATTATCTTGTTCATATCTGTAGGATATGAAAAGAAGGTGGCACAGACCGTGGTTGGAGATGAAGGTGTTTGATAATATGACATTTTCTGCCTTATCTAAAATCACTTTCCAGCCTTAATAAAACATGAACACAAATCTCAGGAGGATATTCCATCAAACTTGACAAACCCATTTGAAAATTCATTTGGAAGCAACAAGGTGAAAAACACTGGAGAGCATTCAGAAAACCAAAGCAAGGAGCAGCCCTTCAAAAGTCAGGCATCATAAAGCGAGATTAATGAACATGGTGGCTATTAATACACAAAGGTGGGCAAATGGGCCAGAGGAACAGACCAGAACGTTCAGGAAGACACCCTGATATAGAAGCATAAAGTGTGTGTGTGTGTGTGTGTGTGTGTGTGTGTGACATCTTGACCATTTAAAATACAACAATACAATTTTTTTAAATCCCTAAAACCTAGTATTTATTAGAATGTTAGAATATCCATTGACTTTCTTAAGGACTATTCAGGCATAAAAGCCAGAACTCCTAAGGAAAAGATTGTTGGATTTTATAGTACCAATGTCTGATGATGTTTCAAGACCTAAAGGCACCACGGCCGTTTGTATTTTGTTGACAGTGATTATTAGTATAGGGTCAGAATGTAACTCAGACTGGGGGGGGGGACACTTTTTTTTTTTTTTTTCCTTTTTTTTTTTTTTTTTTTTTTTTTTTTTTTTTGCTTTGAAAGATCTCTATGTGCCTTCAAAAATCAGTTCAGTGCAGTGTGGAGAGTATCAGAAGGAAGAGTCTAGAATATAAGAAACTTTCGTAGGAAAACGGGGTGGAAATCTATAGGATTGGGGTGTGTTTGGATATAGTGAGTGGGATATCCTAAGATGTAAGAAATACAAAATTGTGAGATTTTTTTTGCCTATAACAACTGATAACATTTTTAGACATGAGGATAAAAAAAAAAAATGTATGGTACTCGGGGTTGAGCCCAGTGTCTCCTGCGTGCTAGGCAAGCACTGTACCAAATGAACTACAGCCATCCCAGCCATGTAACATGCTGTTTTAAGGGCTTTTGAGTTGCCTGTTAAATCCACAAAGGCAGCATCTGCTTTCACGAGGATTGTTGAATATACGAGACTGGGAATGAATGGAGACTTCTGTAGCATAGGATTGGAATTTAGGATTTACTGGTGTGTGACTAGGCATTTAGACCTTGTGACTAGGTTAGGAAATAGGTGGCTGCCTAGGGGGAGATTGTGTAAGAACGGTGGTCACATTCTTCCATGAGAACATCCAGCTGTGTGGAGAGTGAGTCAAGGAAAAGTGAGCTAAGATAGGGGAAGAGGCCGCGCATGTAGAGGACCATGCCATGTTAGCCCAGCCAAGAGACAATAGAGAGGTGGTTGTTACCGTTCCATTTCAGATGTTCAGTCTCATTGCCAGATTAAGCATGAAGAGAGTTGGTAAAAAAAAAAAAAATTGTCATACGATTTCAGGGAAATAGAAGAGAAGTCTTCATGACACGTATATGAGCCAAAGACACGTAGTGAGGCTGCGGAGTAGGTGAAAAGAGCCTGTGTGCAGTTCGGAGAGAGAGTAAGCATGGAGAATTTTGAGGCAAAGGGGAGATCGTATCTCTGCAGGAGCTCTTACAGTCTACCGACTTCCCAGACAGCTGATGATCCAGGACCCGGGGATAAACTAGCTTTGCAGATAGAGGGGGTCTAGTCCATTGAGTACGGTTAAATTAACACCCCCCAAAAGACTTTAACAAGATATTAGGATTCCCTGGGGGCTCCAAAATCAATCTCTGTGGGGTTCCTAAGCATGGGCATTGTTTAACAGCTCTCCCGGGGAGCAGAATGAATAGTCAGATTCAAAGACCTAAGCATTAGTGTGGCATTCACTTACACTGTGTGCTTCGTTCATTCACGTTTCATGCTATGTCTCTCCGTGAGGTGAGAAACCCTACGTTAGGTCTGGGGAATTAAAACTACATACCCTATCCATAAGCCCACCACTTCACTATCTAATAAGCAAGCATAGATAACTCTTTGAGTATAAATATAAAACTGAATCCGAGGTATCCGATTAGCTATGCTCTTAGATAAAACCCGCTTTTAATCCATGGACCATGGTCTTGCATTTTTTAACCTTTAAAATTAAAACACCGCATTTTATGTGTCTAATAAAAATATATGACCCGGAGTTTTAGCAGCCACACAAAAAATACAATTTGTGGATTTACTGGAATTTAATTCTGTTCTGCAGAGTACATTTTAGTCATAAGAAAGGACGCTCCGTAAATACCCCCGTAATTAGTCTTTTACACACCTGCGCTTATTTCCTTAAATTTCTTGGCTGTGAAATGGTTTCATCAATAGTACATTAACAAACTTTTAATAATTCATCGATTTTACTGCCAGGGAAGAAATACCATTTATCTGCCAAGGAAATTCATGGACACAGAGAATAAAGCCAAAATCATCTTTCCGTAGTCTGTCCTCCCCTCCCCCATTCCTTTTCCTAGAGGTAACCATTTAAAAATTTTTTTTGGACATCGTTCCAGAAGGTTTGCCCACATTTGTATATTTTTAACAAAGAAACAAATGAGAAGGAAATTTATAATAATAAAAAAAAAGCCACTTACCATTCGTTTCTACAAACTTCAGCAGCGGGCTTTATTTCATTGGATCCAGGTCCTTTATGGCAGCGATTCCCCCGTTATTTTTCCTGGTGACTAGGAATGTCTTCTATCAGAGGCAGGCTTGGTAAGCTACCCGCTTTCTCTCCTTGCAATTTCTTGCTATTCTATGCAGAGGATTCACGCAATGGTGGATGACCACATGCGATTCAGCGCGCTGCCATAAACCGCCTTCACCCGGTATCTCAGGTTGGCGTTTCGCTATGCAGACAGTCAGGTCATGATTCTTCCAGCCATTTGTATTGTCCTGTGACGTGCAGTCTCTTTTGCCCCCTTTTTTGATTTGCTTTTGTCTTTCCCTTGTTGGCTTCCAATAGCTCTTCGTTTATTAAGGAAATTAGTGCTTGGGTGTTGCAGGCAGAAAAGTCCTTTCTTCCACCTTTATCGTTCGTGGTTAGACCTCAACGTATATATTTCTGCCTCGGTTTTTTCCTTTTTCCCGATTTTAGACAAATATATGCTTGTCCTTTTTCCCACTCTCTCTTCTCAGGTTTTGCATTGGGGCATCATTAGTAGGTATTCTGATTCATCCCGATTTCTTTTGGGGGGGCTGCATCCCTTCACACCCACATCCCATCCCCCTTTTCCAGACTCTGCTTGGGGGCCCCTAACACTGACTGCGTTGACGTCAACTCGGTGCCTTGGCGCCAAGCTGTTGCCTTGACAACAGCAGTCTGATTGGCAGGGTATGGGAGGCGTGGTGAAGGCCCAAAGCGGGAAACGGGATCTTGGATTGGTCAGAGAGAAAGCTCCGCCTCTGCAGAGGACCCTGACAAGGAGGCGTCCCGCAGCCCTTGCTGCAGACGCTGGGGAGTCAGGAGTCGCGGGAGGACGAGCATCGGAAGAGAAGCGGAGAGATGTCCACCCTGGGCTGGTGGCGCCGCCGGGCGCCCGGTTCAGTGTGGGTGCACTAGACTGCCGACTCTGGTCGGAGTGTGTGCGCAGAGTGCGGTGCTCCCGGGAGGTGAGTCAGCCAGCCACCTGCCTGCTCTGCGGCATGTACCCTCTTGAATACAGTCTGCAGAGTTCAGATGGTGTTCGGGGTGCGTTGCCGCGTGGCCAGGGGCGGCAGACCATATCACAACTCGCCAGGGGTGATTGACAAGGCTGCAGATTGCGCCTTTGGGAAGGGGGAATCGCCATGGAGCGGCCGTGTTGCCGCAGGGATGCCATTTAGGTGACGGGGATTAAAAGGGGTATTCTGTAGGTTGAGGCCTCGAAACGGAGCCTCAGGGTCCTGCGATCTTAGGGTCTTAGGAGCGAACCACCCAGAATCCTGGGAGAATCCAGGTTCCCTGTCTCGCCTGCGTGGCCGACGGCCACACAGATGATGCAGGAGTCCTGTCATAAGACCACCACAGTGGACATCAGAGTGCCGTCTCTGAGCCACATCGTCTGTGGTTTCATTTTCTTTGCTTAGCAGAGTCTAAGGGCTATGCGATTAACCCGATCGCCAGGTCCTCTGGCTGGCAGGGTCTTCGCAATCTAGCCATCTACCGCTACGCGCGGCACTGTTCTTGGGGGCGGGTCTTGTTTTGCCGCAGTGGCGGTGGGCGGGGCTGAGGGCAGTTTAGGGGCGGGACCAAAGTGGAGGCTATGAGATACTTTTCGGCTCCACCCAGTTGGCGCCATCTTGGAGGGTGGAGACAGGTTTGCTGCGCAGGCTTATACTGATTGGCTGCTTGTGGTAGGGGCGGAGCTAAGACCCAGTGACGTAGCCCACTTGGGGCCCTGGCGGACTCAGCAGGCCCAGCCCACCTGGCGCCATCTTGAAATGACAGGCAACTTGCCGCGCAGGCGTGGCTTTAGCTTGCGCTAAAAAGACTAAAAGGCCGAAGTGGCTTGAGTATATGGGGTGCTATCTCCTCCTTTGCTGGTTGGCAGTAAAGATGCACCCCAATTGTTGTCTTCTCTGAGTGGCCGAGTGGCCTAGACCCTCCGGCGTCGGTTGGAGCTAGGCACAGTACTTAGTTTGCCGCACGAATGCTGCCACCTCGCGGCCTTCCATTTAAAGGATGACGCGGCAGGTTCAAACGCTCCATTTTTTTTTTTTTTTTTTTTTTTGTGGCTAGGTTTGGTTGCAGAGTCTCAAATTAACATCAACTGACAGGTCTTTTGACCCTGAGCGCTATGGGGTTTATTAACAGTTAAAAAGTGTTGCCCGGTCGATCGGAGGGAGGGGCTTGTTCACCTTTGCTGGTTATAGGCGCGCTGCAGACAGTAACTGTATAGGTGCCATCATGAGTGACAGCCCAGCTGGCTGCATGAGGTGGGATTTAGGGAGGGGCTATTATTGTGAATGACGGGACCTTACAGCTACGCCCAACCTGGCGCCATCTTTGCTAGCCAAGGGCGGGGCTTCGATGGTCTGCAGGTTTCTTGAATGACAGCTGGATGGGCTTGCTGCAAAGAGGCGGGCTATAAGGAGGGGCTTTATAATCCTGAGTCACCACAAAGCCCCGCCTACCCTGGCGCCATCTTTGCTGGCTGCTGATGGAGAAGGGAGTGGCAGGGCGGGGCTATAAAGATTGACTGCTGATATGGTTAGGCACAATCGTGAATGACAGCCCATATGGCTTCAGGGGGTGGGCCTGAGGGAGGGACTCTGGTCTTGATTGAAGTGGCCGCAGAGCTTTATGGGCCTGTGAAGTTCTCAGTGAGTGTCATCTTGAGTGACAGCTGGACTTGTTTGCGGCAAGAGGCGGGTCAGGAGGCGGGGCTCTCTGGTCTTGAGTGCTCACAGAGCCCCACCCAGCTTGGCGCCATCTTTGATAGCAAGAGCTGGCCGCTTATCGTTATGGTGCAGACGCCATCTTGAATGACAGTCATGCTGGCGAGGGTGGGAGGGGGGAGTGGATCTGAGGGAGGAGTTTTCTTGTCATGATTGATTGGAACACAATTCCACCCACCTTGGCGTCATCTGTTTGGCATAAATGGAGTGTCTAAAGTGATCTGTGCCATTTTGATTGGCAGCTGGACTGGCTGGCTGCGAGAGGCAGGCTAGAAAGAGAGGATGTATGGTCCTGAGTGCTAAGCTGTTTTGCAAGGGGAGAGCCCCAGAAAGGAGTTATCATTTGGACTGATGGTGCAGCACACCCGTCTATCACACTGTTGGCCATTAGGAGGCAGTGTCTGAAGTAAGGGTGTTATATTGAATGAATGCTGGACTGGCGGGCTGAAAGAAGCAAGTCAGAGGGGTGTGGTCTGCAGCATTCCGAATGAGCACGGAGCTCCGCCCACCCGACGCCATCTTTGCTGACGTTTATGGTGCAGTAGCCATCTTGAATGACAGCTTGTTTTGCTGCAGAAGGAGGGCCAGAGGGCGGAGCTCTGATCCGGACTATAGAATCCGGCCCACTTGGGCGCCATCTTTACTTGTCATGGTTGGGAGTTGATGGCTAGTATTTTTTGCACTGCTGTCACCTTGAGTAGTAGCTGGAGTGGCCACTAGAGGCAGGCCAGAGGGAAGGAAAGACTTGTCCAAGGGACCATACACCCTGTTCACCATGCCATTATTCTTTATGGCCCTGCCATCTATGGCGCATGAGCAGTCTTGAATGACAGCTGGGTTGGCTGCAGGGGGCGGGCCCGAGGGAGGAGCTCTTTCTGAGTGACTGGTCCACAGAAGTCCGCCCGCCGTGGCGCTATCTTTGTTGGTCACAAGGGGGCGTCTGGTGTTCATTCTGCCAGTGTCAATTTGAATGACATCTGGGCTTGCTGCAAGAGGCGGGCCCGAAGGAGGGGCTCTCTGGTACAGACTGCAGTGCCCTCCTCACCCTGGCGCCATCTTTGTTGGCCACAAGGGGGCATCTGGTATTCTCTGTGCAGGTATCATCTTGAATGACAACAGGGCCTGGCTTTAGGGAGGGATTCTATTCCTGATTGACATTGTCCTCACAGCCTCATCTACCCTCGCTGGCGCTATCTTTGTTGGCCACAAGGGGGTGTCTGACATTTCACTGTGGATGCAGCAGGTCTGAAGAAGAGGCTGGCTTTTTATAAGTGACAGTTACAAAACCCTGTTTCATGTTGGTAGGCTGAGGACTGGGACCGTGGGGGTTTTATCTTAGGCACAGCAGATATCAGGGGCTACAGTGCCTCCATCTTACATCCACACATAGGTGACTGGAGCCAATATTTTCATACATGGGCACGAGAAGGAAATCACACCCAACTGTCCAGGTCAGGATCCTGGGAAAGGGGTGTGGTGTGTGAATCACTAGCAACATCCAGACGTTTGTTAAAGCCACTTGAAGGCTATTTTGACTATCAAAGTATTTTAAGTCCCTCCCTGGCCATTTGTCTCCCTCTAATTTTCACTTTGCACTTATAGGATGGGTGATGTCATATGGTTAATTAGTAACCAATTGGGTTCTTGGGTTCATTACTTAATCCAGAATTCCCCTGAAGTTACCAAGATACCTCAGGAATTCCTTCAGTGCCTTTCATATAGGAAAAGGCTGTAATTAGAGTCCACAGTACAACATGTGTCTTGGGAATAATTGATTGCTCGGGACATTTCCTGGGAGGTGTCTTGGACACATTTGATGTCTGCCTTTGTAGAAAAAAAAAGAAGAAGAAGAAGTGGTTGCTTCCCACCCAAAGAACACTGTAATTGTGAAATAAATTGGGTGCTTCATGTTTTCTTTTTTTTCTCCACAGCTCTACCTTCTTGATCTTCTATTCTTCTTGGAGACAACTGGCAAGAGGAAGACTAACTAGGTCCTCCAACAGCTAGGTGGCTGGTCCAGGTGAGTGATACTTACACCTCAGAGTACCACACCCATCTTTGAAGTTTCCTCTTCTCTTCCTTACACTGACATTTTTCTGATGTACACTTATGCTACACTACTACAAGAATACCATTTGTACTTTCTGAGAACACACACACCTGTCTGGTGCAAAATGAATTTGCTAGGATTTCCCCATTAGCCTTATTCCATCCTTTCCAGTCTCCTATCTTTCCCCTGACACTCGGGTACTCCTTCAGCCTTCCTGTTTGCCTTTCACTGGACAACTAAGAAGCAGAAATTCTATTCATCTGCCACCAACCTAGTACATGCTTTGTACCATGTACTAGGGATACCATCTCAACTAAGAAAAGAAGTATTTTCATGGAGCATTGTGGGAGAATTAAAAATGTGTAAAATATGATTGTGTGGTTTATGCCCCCCTGAAAGTACACATTTGCATGGAGAAAATAACTGAATCTGGGAGAGGTGCCTCCCTGAGGTACTTGGGAATCTTAAAGCTGAGCTCTGAAGGATTATAAATGGTATGTTTCATGGGGAGAATAAATTGATCAGAGGGCTCAAAGATGTTCCTGAGGGATGCAGAGAGAGGAGCTGAAAACCCAGGATGCCTAGAACAAGAGAAGAGATGGATTACAACTGACTGAGGAGAAAAGGTAAGTTTGAGGGCTTCATCGTGATAGGCCATAAAAGCGATGGTAAGTATTTGGGCTTAACCGGAAGTACATGGGAAGCCACTTAGGTGTCTGCACCACAAAAATGACATGAAGACCATGTGTACATTTGTAGAAATCATCTGGTTGCCAGGTGCAGAGGGTAGGGTAGGCACACTTGGTGTGGGGAGACCACCTTGAGTTTGGGTGAGAGGTGGCTTGGCTTGGAGTACCAGCACTGGAAGACGTGAAGGGGGCATGTTGGAGTATTACCAAGAAGGGAGACCTCACAGAACTTGCTCCCTTTTTTACTAGTTTGCTGACTGATTCAGACCAGACATGATGAATCACATGATGAGGAGAAGTGAGCAGACTATCCAAAGGTTGTCCATTTGTTCAATCCATCCGCAAGTGTTGATACTCAGCCTATTTGGGACAGACTCATGCCAGACTCTGGCACTCCAGAAGTGAGTGGTATAATCCCTACTGAATGAGAACTCCTGTTACCTGGAACGTAAGGAAATGTGCTTAGCAAACTAGCTGCCTATGCTTGTGGGGGAACGCTGCCTGGGGAGGGGCTGACATGGCAGAGTGGGCCCCTGGAGCTGGGTTGGTGTTTTCCTGGCCCATATGAAGGCCCCAGAGATCCAGTATGGTCTTCAAGCCTACAAAGACCTAAAGATCTCCCTTTCCTGAAGGATCCACATTTTACAAAGCTCAGGGACTTCACTTAGAACTATACTGATGCGGGAACTGAAACAAAGCACTCCTATTCCCTCCAATCTGGTTCAGAAATTTATGGTGGGAGAGGACTGTAGCAGGGACCCAAATACTGGGAAAGTGTGTGATCAGCAAATTCTTCTCCCTGTAGGCAAACCTACATGGGAAATGAAAGCATAATGAGGAGGTTGATGGGTGAGTATAAAATCAGAACTAAAAGGTGTAGAAGAACCTTGATAGCACTGGCCTTTAAAGCAGCCTAGTGCATCCACCTGGTCATAGTGATTGCTATGGCAATCAGAAGACCAGACTCTTTATCCATTGCCCCTGTTCTCCACCATCTCCATCCAGGCTAAGTCTAATTAAAGAAGGTCTCTCGCCTGTAGATGGTTAGATTAGCCATGCATTGTGGCTTAAACTCCCATGCCTCTACCCCCTAAAATAAATAAGACCAGCTGATCATTCAGATAACATCAAACATCTCATGCTGGTCTAGAAGGCATTTTGTGTCTTTAAAGTAGCCTTGTCTTAGTGCTGATCATGAAACTGAACTCTTAGCTATTATTTCCTCTCTTTCTGAACTTTTGGGGAAATCCCTCAAGAATGGACAACAATAAAGAGATTTGGCTGGAGTGTGGTAAGTGCTAACTTTAATACTGAGTAGAAGAAGCCCAGGATGTTATAAAGATGACCTGAAAGAGCTACTAGACCAGAGAACAGAGGCCTTGACATGAGTGTGAAGGGTACAGGTCATTCATTCCTTGCTCACATTCCTATGTAAGATTACTACCCCCCTAAAAAGTCCCACTTTCCCATATATATTCCTTAATTGTCCTTGAGTGGACCAGGTTACATACTTAAAGTTAGGGAGGTAACCAGAGTCAAGTTCCTAGAGTCCCAGTTAAAATGCCCGAGTCCTAGGGAAGCTTCCACTTTTTAAGTTGTCCCACAATAAAGGCATCTGCCTTTGTTATAAGTATCCCAGGTGACCCTTGAGCACATGTGAGTTTGAGACCAACTACTCTGAGAAATCAGGCTGTAGTATATACTTTTTAGAGTCAGATTTTGGGTGAAGGGACACAGACTGATGACCCTGTCAGTGTTAGGGCACTTAAACTCAGAGGTGAGGTTAGGCATGGGCCTGGGACAACACTGGACTCCATGAACATACTGAAGTAGAGAATGCTGGTCTGCAGAAAGAGGCAGGAGGCTGGAACAAACAAGAAGAGAGGAGAGACTGCACACCTGAGAGATGACGAGAGTAACCTCCTCGGTTCCTGACTTTAAAGTTCTCAATTCCAGCCCCCTTTAAAGGAGGTAGGTAGAATGAGTTAGTGGGCTTAACGTAGGTGTGCCATGATGAGGGCACAAAGTAAGTAAGTGGAAATGGGGTAGGAGGAGATGGGGTGGAGTTCATCTCTCCTCTGCTGGGAATGTGGGAGCCTGAGACCAAAGACCAGGAGGTCACATGATCTCTCTCATCACACACAGTCCTAGACTGTTTAGCCCCTAATGTGTATTCCTGCTCATCAGATTGCTCACCCATGCTTATTCTGAGGGAAAAGTCCCACCCACCCCAATTTGGGGTAAAAGATACCTACTGATCTCTATCCTTATTCTATATTATGCTAACTTACCTGCCCACTCTCTTCCTCTCATTTTGAAGTGAGATAAAAGTAAAGTATCATAAAATATTTAAAGATAGGCATCAGCTTTGCTATGAAGACCACAGTGGCCATACCGTCCTCTAATACACAGTGCTGCTGACCTATGGTCTCCTATGTTCTGACTCATAAGTGAAACTTACTCTCCTTACAAAAGGCTATTCCATGTCTCCATGTGTATAAACAGACTCTTCAAAAGATAGCCAGACACCTTTCAGAATCCCCTTTCAGGATGGGAAGGGTAGGTTCATTATAAGCCCATATTATTTGGCTCCTCTCTTTAGCTTCCCTAGCTCAGAGTCATGTGAGCCACCCAGGTACTCATGGCCAATATCCAACTCATGCTAAGGTTCCTGCATGAAGAAAAAGCAGAAGAGAAGTATATAAGGCAGGGATATAGGAGAGTTAATAAATAAAAGAAATAGGTTTTCTATGGGGCCAGAATTCAGTTTTGGTCTGTATAGAGGATGAAGTAAGAGTCTGGTGAGGGATCCAGTGCCTGGTAGCGAGCACCCTTGAGCACACACTGGAGAAGCAAATGTAAATACCAGCAGGGTGTCACAGGTAGGCTTTGGGAGGTAAAAAAATGTTAGTGAGGAAGGAGACCTTGTCATGGGGACCCCAGCAGAGCTGTAGGAGGGCTGACAAGCCAGAATAAACTATGTACGGAAAAATAACAACACTAGATTTATTTCTAATTTTTAAAGTATTTTTTATTTTGAACTTTATTATTAAAAAGTTGCATTTTTTAAAAAATCACACACCTAAATAATCAGACCCAAAGATTAACTACGAGTTTTAAAATAACATCCTAAATATAAGTTAAAATTTTTTTCTTTTTTTTTTTTTATCAACCTGGGTTTTGGTTCGTTGTTCTTTGTTTTTTGTTTTGTTTTGTTTTGTTTTGTTTTGTTTGTTTCTCCTTCTCATGAGCTGTCACCATGAATGTATTCTAACATTTTCTTGTAGCCTAGTTTATATATATTCCCATACATTGAAGTAACCACACATTTGTCATTTTCATATGAAATCAGATCATTTGTCAGACATTTCAAACTTGAGCTCCTCATCTATAACTGTTTCCTGGGCAGCAGCAGTGACTTTTTAAAAAAAAATTTGGGGGGGGGCTTGTTTTGTTTTATATACTCATAAGTCAGTGTATTTTTAGTAAGAACAACACATGTCTAAGTTTTAAAAGGTTTAGTAGGGATTGGGACATAGCTTGCTGGCAAGTTAGAGGTTATGGGTTCAGATCCCCAGCACCCATGTAAAAACTGGGTGTGGTAGCCTATATAGTGAGGTACTGGGAAGGGTAGGTCCTTAGGGCTCAGTGGTCATAGAGCCTTGCAAAAATAAAATGGCCAGATTCAGTGAAAGACTGTCTCAAATAGTAAAGTGGAAAGTATTAGAGGAAAACATACAAAGTCAACCTCTGGCCTCTGTATGCACATGCATGAACATGTACACATACACTACACATATGCATATGTAATAATATTGTGAAAATTTAAAATAAATAAAAATGAAAATAAAAGCTTTAATAATAATGGTAAATTTAACCAGCGGGTATGGCTTGTGGTTTCTATAGTATTTTGTACTACTTGAACATATTATATCTGTAATATTAAGAATGTGACTCACTGGCTGGGTTACCACACATTAAAAAGACTTTGTTCTCACTTCTGGTTATTAATGAACTCAAGTTCTCTTCTGAGTGCACTGATTTAAGTTAGGTCAGATTATGCTTGTCACTGGGCTTTAGTGGCTTGCTCTTTGGGGAGGTGTAACTGAAATATATAGTTTTTTTAAGGAGATATGACTTAGCATTGGTTTCCGTTAAGGTAAAAAGGCTATCTAACCTTGGAACAAGTGCTTGAGAAGCAGAAACAACACTAACGTGATGGCTGTCCCATCTTGTCTCTTTTGTTGCAGTTAACCTTTTATTTAGTCCTAAGAAGATTCTGCATTTAAATAATCAGGTTTTTTCTTATTTAAAAACTCTTCCTCTAACAGTAAATTAAGCTCTCGTATGTGAATGTACTGCCACATAAGTGCATATTTGGACTTCCTTGTGTTCCTTGTGTTGAACAGAACATGTTTTCAAACATCAGGATAATATTACAGGCAAATAGTCCCCATCTTTCCGAGCACGTGGACATGCAAGACAGTCGGGGGTTGGGGGGAGGAGAGAGAGAGAGACAGAGAGACAGAGACAGAGAGAAGTATATATGTGAATGTGTGAAAGTGTATGTTCTTAATTTACTTAGAATATGTTTTGTGCCTCTATATACATTTTTAAATATTTATTTAGATTTGTAGGTCTCTTGTAAAGCATAGCTATGGGAACTTAATTAATTTTGCTGTTAATGGGATTTTTTTTCTATTGCTATATTTACAGGTAAGGTTTTTTTTTTTAGTTCAAAATAATACAATATAATATATTATATCCAAAATAATACAGCATTTACCTGTTCTTTTCCTTTAGCTGCATTAGTCAGGGCTCCAAGATAATATGGAATGGTGTTTGTGGTAGAAGGAATACCTTCCTCCCCACTTCTGGAGGAACATCCTGGTATCTAATAATCTATTTGCTTGTATCTATTTGTGGTAGATCTTTATTGTGTGAAAAAAATCTCCTAGTCTTGGTTTTTGCTATGAGTTTACAAAGCAAAAGGCAGTGGAAGTTTGCAAGCTCTTTAAAACATGGAATGATGCCTATAGGCTCCCAGACTTCCTTTTAATTCATCGTGTATAAAGTTTACTCTAAAAAAGCAGCATCCTTGAATTAGTAGGGTAGCCCTTCATGGATATCGATAATTTTTAATATTTTGCTAGACTGTTATTAAATTATTAAATATTATTAAATATTTGTGCATTTTCGAATAGGACAGATTTGCTATAGAAATACAATAATGGGAAAGACAAATGAGCCCTTGCCCTGGGGAACTGTGGTAGAGTTCCTGTATGGGTACTTCAGAATTCTGTTAGAGCCAGTATCTCTGATCCGGTACCTTTTAAAAAGAAGAATATGTTTTATTTATTTTTTGAAAATTTCATACACAGATACATTGACTTTTTATCTTATCAACTGCCCCACCCCCTCCCTCCAATTACATCTGGAACCCACAAACTTAGACATTTGTATTGGTGGCCTTTCTGAGATAGTCTGGGATAGAGTTCCTTCTCAGCCTTAGTCTTTCATTTGATGCTATTAAACGTTGAAATGTCTCATCATTTCAGTGTATTAGAGACCATCTTACACCCATTTACTTAGGGTTGCCTTGCTCTTTGAAGGCTATATAATAATTCACTGCTGGATAGATTATATCTTGTCTATTGCCGAGAACACACACAACAAACACACACATAGACATAAACATAAGTCTTTTGTTCATCCTTGCTCTTGTTTTTCAAATACTAGCCTATTGACCTGGTTAAATAATCTTGAGCATATTAAACAAAGATCATATATGTTTACCAGAGTCTTGAATTTCCTGTGAACAGCAATGCCAGTTTTTAGCACAGAAGTTAGCATGCTTCTTATGATGAGCTATGTTGGTCTCATCAGCATTACTGATAACATTTACACATAGCCACATAAGTGGCTTTACATACACTAAATTCAATATGCCACTTGTATGTCACTAGCTGGCTTTGTATCAGATAGCAAGAGATTAGGGATTAAATACAGAGAACACAAAAACTCTCTTTCACTTAGGTTACCAATTTACTGCTGGAACATAAGCAAATAAGCCAAATTAGTTAAGAATAATCATGATACATATTTGGACATATCTTGGAAGGTACCTAAGGAAATGATATTGACTCCAACTCCAAAAGGACCAAGTTTTGGGATGGATACCCCTTAGAAGGTTATGTACTATGGAGAAAAAAGTTTTGGCCTCTCTGTACACTTAGGTGAACTGATAGAAAACAGAATTCTTTATCACTGTCTAGCTGGGAGCCACCAACCACTTGTACCTTCTTGGCACTTGAAATGTACTAGTGTAAATGAGAGGCTGGGTTTACTACCTTTAAGTTGAGCCAGCACACACAGTCAATGGGGATGTGGTATAGCCTCACAGTCCTAAAGATATTAACAATGAGAAACTGTAATAATTTGTCATTACAGTGCTCATACTTGAGCACTGTTGACATTTCTGTTCGGACAGCCATTTATTTGCAGGTCATATATTGTGCTGCAATAAGGACATTAAGGGTAGAACTGGCAGGGTCAGGTCCATCTCTGATGTTATCCCCTTTAACATTTTGGCTAATGAGAAACACTAATATCCAGTCTTAGTCTTGGCTGGGCCCTTGAGCATGTTCCCTGGGCTTTGCATTGGCAAGTCAAACTTCTTAGGAATCTTAGCTTATTCAATATAAGGTCTAAAAGGACTGTAGGTACTGTTCCCATTTCACAGATGTCAGAGTCCAAGAGAATAGAGGAACTGGCCACTGTAACACAACCAGTTAGCATGAGAACTCACTCCTTAAATGTACTTCTGGGTAAATTCTTATTCCAAAGCACTGGGCAGACCACCCTTCAACTTCTGTGATGTGCACATAAGCTCCTTTTAATATCCAGGTCCATGAGTGCTATCATAGGCTGCCACAGTCTTTCTGTTGACTTGTGTGTTCAGTTCCTCCAAATAAGACCTTTTAATTTGAGAAGTGCTGACTCGAAATCACTTGTCTACCACCAAGACATTCTGTGTGAGCTAGAGAGTGCCATGACTAGATGCCATCCTGGGAGACGACCCAGCTGGTCTGAATTCTTTCATCAGATGTTTTTAAACTTAACATATGTGGAATTTGTTGGGCCTCAGAAAACCCTGCTCAGACTCTAAAAATTCTGCCTTGATTGATTGCAGGCAGACCCTCCCAGCAAGGGGAGATCAGCTGACCATCCCTGAAAGGCTCAAGCCCTTGGGTGTGAGCAAAACAGACAACTGTGAAAAACTCACCACTCCGTTGGCGAGTTCCAAGATGTACCATCACGAAGGTGAGGCACTACAGAGGACACTGTTAGTTGGCTTAGACAGTAGTTGCTAGCATTATGTCTTGGAACTGCCAGTGACTGGTCTGGTTTTTCTCTCTTGTGGGACAAGGAAATAGGGCCAACCTAGGCACATCTATGGCCTCCCACTAGATTTGACCTCCTAATGTCTCCATATTCAAGTGGCCAAATGACTCTTGGTAGACAATCCCCAGCTAAGCACTACCACTGGGCCGGCAGAAGTCAAGTAGACATCCTATAGTAGGAAGTCATCAGGGAGAGAACCTCCCATTACCGTCATGGTATGGTACCTCAGGAAGTGGCCTGTTGGCTGCTTTTGTGTGGGGGTGGAGAAGAGATGGTTACAGCCATGTTCCTTATGCAGTCTTTAAGTAGCAGGAGTAAATTGAATCTACTAAAGGGGGCTGAGATGAGGCATGAAAGACCTGGCCATTGAAACTGCTAGGGAGAGGTTGGCTGTGTGTGAGAGCATAGGCCAGCTACACCAAAACACTAAGTTCCTGTCTGGTGTCTTCTCAGACGACACCAACAGTGACATGAACAGTGACGACGACATGAGCCGAAGTGGGAGGGAAACCCCACCCCCTCGACCATCGCATTCTTTCGGCAGTGAGTACCACACCCACCAATGCCACATTATAAAGCGGAGCAGAGGCACCAAGGCCTCCATTGAGACAATAGCCCCAGAGTATTCAGAATCATATAGTCCCAGGCAGAGTAGATTAACTGAGACATTTTCATATCAAAACAGACACCAACAATGGAATGGCATACAGGGGTTTTTAAACAACAAAATATTTATACTATTTAGTATCTATTTCAGGCCGTGCTAGCAGAATTGTTTGTAGGTTGGACATGTGTTCTGCTTTCTCTTTACAATAGAATGCTTTGCAATATAAAGTCAACTGGCCTGTGCTAGACATAGAAGGTCTGTGGTCCCTTTCCTGAATTTGGACTTGAGAACTTAGCAGCTGAGAAAACCACTGGGAGGTCTGAAGTGGAACTAGCTTACAGACTTAGCTTGGGTCCTTGCTGTAAAGCAAGCCCTTCTTGGGAAAAGCTTCATGGTAGCTACTGAGTCTGGGAGTCTAGAACTTTCTATTTTGGATCCATCATTAAGGGAGGCATGTGTGCATACACAAAGGAAACATGTCAAAGCACATCTGACCACTCAAAAACCTGACCTGCCTAGGTGAGCGAGAGCTGGAACGCAGAGGCAGAAGCAGAGATGTGGAGCCTCGAGACCGCTGGCCATACATCAGGAATCCCAGGAGCAGTAAGTTGTCTGCTGGCCTGTAGCTCAGGGCAGAGGCTATGTGCATAGGGGCCTTGGGAGGCCCTAATGCTCGACTTGGGTCGTATTCCTGTTGCTAAAGTGTTTAGTCCCAGGCTCTAGCATCTGAATTTCCTCTCAGCAGAGCCATTTTGTGCCACAAGCATATTTCAGCCAATGCTGTTGCTTATGCAACATTCTTCCTAAGCAGATATATATTGTTTTAAATAAAACATACTGTGGCTGTTACAAAAATGACAAAAATACTACAGACAGAGGCATGATCATGAAAAACAAATATATGTTACCCATCATGGTTTCGTGCAAGTGTGGGGAGACTCTAAGCCAGAGTGCCCTACTTAAGTCTTTTTATTGACTAAAAGAGAATTAGACTCCCAGTAAGGACCATCTCAATGCATTATTGGTATTCATGCCACCAGAACATATCTCTTGATCCTCCTGGACTTGAGAGATACTGTATTTATCAGCAGGGCATCCTAAAAGTGTAATGAGGAAAAGATTTTCAAGTCTGTCACATTCACCATTAGTTTATGGTACCTTTGGTACCTGAGGAGAGTAGATTAGTCAAGGCATTTCTATATCACAACAGGAACCTACAGTGGACTTCAAGTCCTCTGGGCTTTATCTCTGATCTTGGATGAGGACGCCGAAGAGAGTCAGTGGCTGAGAACGAGAGTACAGACAACATACCTGGACCCACACAACTTGTGGCGTGGCCCTGGCTCTAAGATTAGGGAGGAAGGATGAGGCAGGGCCTGGGGTATTGCAGGGCCCTTCTATAGAAAGCAGAGAGAATGGACACATTTTTTTTTTCCACACTCATTTCCCAGGTAGCTTCTGACAGGGGATTTTTGAACCCTGCTCTGTTGGACTAGGTCTTGCAGCACCCTGATGCCTTTCTTCCTTCCTAGGACTGCCTCAACGTGATCTTTCTCTTCCTGTGATGTCAAGACCACATTTTGGACTGGAAAGAGATGATGACAGACGTTCCATGGATTATGAGTCTCGATCCCAGGTATGCCCAGGTTTCCTCTCTTTCCAGAAAACCTACCTTCATTTCACAACAAAGATAGCTGTCTTTCCCCTGAGGATGTATTCATCTGTCCTTAGATGTCCACTTATGACTGAGAGCCCTTGCTCACTCTAAAAAGATGGCAGGGACCATCCCCACAGGTGACCAGTGGCCAAGGTCTATTGCCTATTTAAACTGATCCACACAACCAAAGGAGTTCTTGCCCGTCAGTGTGTGAATCACTAGCTAGGGCAAGTGGCAGAGGGATTCTAGACATTTTACTGGCCCCCATTAAGTCAGGAGCAGAAATGTTGTGAGTCTAGAAAGTCGACTGGGCAGGGAGAACAAAGGCTCTGGAGCTGATGAGAATGGGGTACAAAACTTGGCTCTGCCACAGTGCTGTGTGGGATTGTGCAACTCAACCAAGCCGAACCTCAGTTTCCTCATCAGTAAAAATGGGTGCAGCAATTGTCTCCCAGTTCCACTGTGAGCAGTCAGTGAGAGTCACACACCTGTGTGTGTTGTGAGTTCCTGTTATGTTGTCTGGCCCGGGATAGGCACACTATGGTAGCAATCACAGCAGTCCTTAGTTGAGGGGCACTACGTGGTAGGGTGGCTTGTAAAAGGGGAGAGGACAATGGATTTGTACTGGCTTTTGAGGGAGGAAGAGAAGAAGGAGAACCTTATCTCCAACAGACCTTAGAAGAGAGGTTGGAACCAACAGACCTTAGAAGAAAGGTTGGAACCAACAGACCTTAGAAGAGAGGTTGGAACCAGCAGACCTTAGAAGAGAAGTTGGAGCCAGAGGCAGAGCCTTCATTTCCTTTGCAATTAAGCATCTATGTCCTGGGAAACATAGCTGTGGCCAGGACAAACAGGATTCCTGCTCTGAGATGCTGTTATCAGTGGACCATATAAATATTCATATAAATACTCTGTATGTCTGATGAATGTTCTGAACATTCTCAAAGAAACAGAACACTAGCAAAAATTACAGCATGCAGTCTCAATTTGGATCAAAGGAAAATGCCTTCAGGGCAACCCTTGACCTCTGAGGGTTGGGGAGGAATGGTCCAGGCCCGAGGTTGGAGGGCATCCCAGCCTTTAGGGTGAGTACAGGTGAAAGCTTTCTAAGTAGAAGCCAGACATCTGGCAAACCAAAGAAGAACCAGGAAGATGGCTAAGGCACACAGAGCTGGACTGGTGGTATGAACTTCACCTAGTTTTGTTGCTCACAATCTCTTCCTTTACAACGTGTCATGAGTTGCTGACCAAGGGCCATGTCTGCATAATGCAAACGTCTAGATGCTGCTGATCCCTACTGACTCAGAGTAGAAACGAGGGCACTAGATGGTACAAATTACATTTTGAGGCTGTGCAAAACAGAAAGTTCTCTTGCTGTCTCTTTAATCACATGCAAATCCCATAGTGGTTCGAGTGTATAGCTCATGGTGTGAAAACCTGAACTGTGTCATGTTAGCATGACTCTCAGGCCACCCCTTCCACTCAAACTTGTTTGCAGCTCATGTACCTTTAGGTATTAACAGTTGATGGTAAACATAGAGCCAGCAACTGCTTTAAAGCTACTTAAATTCACTTATCTTTATACAAACGCACAATATTGTTTTATAGAAGCAATGTTGTTCAGACTTTATGCAAATTAGACAATAAATAAATAAATATTAAAAATAATACATCTGCCATTGCCATTGGGATCTGTGTACCCCAGGAATGGTGACACCTTTGCCTCTTGCACTCCCAAACTCTTAAGTCCTTTGCTCTCTACCAGTCTCCACAATATGAGCTCTGGTTTCCTGTGTTATCTTAGGGACATCTGGGTACCCTCTGGCACTATCTTTTATTGTAAGTAAATGCCAAGGCTCCCCACAAACCTGAGTAGCACAGAACACTTACCTAGAAGGGGTTTACCATATAGAAAGAGTAGAGACAACCAACAAGAATGCACTTACAAATCTGGGGTGGTACTTTTGTGAAGGTTGCAACTCTTCCTGTATTTTCTTGGAGGTTTTTTGTTGTTGTTGTTTTTATTTTTGTTTTTTCTTTTTTTTTGTCCTAATTTTCAGCATTAACTGAGAAAGTGAAGTTTTGCTTCATTTCTTTGCCCTAATTTTTGTTGTTACTTGTTGTTTGTTGCTTAATGACTGGACATGGGAATTTGCATAGATGAAGTTTTCTTCTTCAGCTCTGATGCTTGGTTTTTTTGTTTGTTTTTCTGTGTTTCCCATGTTCCTATTAAAATTCAAGTCCCTTTCCAGGTATAGAACAATAATAAATTTAATATCAAAACATTAATGCTTCCTCTGCCCAATTTTTCTTAAATTCAAACAATAATCACACTACAGAATCTTCACCCACTATGTCACAATATTGCAAGTTCTCACCATTTTACAATGAAGAATCCGAGGCTCTGAAAGATTTCCATATCTAAGGTCTCACAGCTTATAAGTGGCGTGGTCTGCTTCTGACCCTACAGTTCTCCCCAGCTCCAAAGCCTATAGACTCCCACAGCACCCTCTCCATACTCCAGTATCCCTTCAGGCCTCAATGCCATCAACTCTGACATTGTAGCTCAGCAAGCCAGTCAAACTCTAGTACTGCCTTCTGGTAGCAAGCAAATGTCCTTTAGGATCCTGCAGAGAAGACTCAGGTTCTAAATATTACAGGAAATTTTGTACTTCTTTTTGAGAGAAATATCTATTAAGATAAAAGGTAGTTCTTCAGTAGTTGAGAGCTTCTGGTGTGTTGAGTTATTTGGAAACCATATACACTGGAAACTGCACTGTAGCCACACTATGCAATAGAGAAATAGGAAGGGAACTTAAAAACCACAGAGTCTAACAAGATGTCTGCTAGAGCACATTTTCTTTCTGCTCCCATGAGTACAGCATGCATGCTGATTATTTAGCCTGCATGGGCTTTCCCACCAGGCCCCTCCGCACATAACCGTAATTTCACCTACCACTTCAGGCCCCACAAGAGGCCTTCCGTAAAACCTTTGCTCACTGTTCAGGCCCACCCTGAACTGTCCCTCCAAGAAACCCATGTAGCATTTATTATCTGTATCCCAATTTACTGTTTATTGTTCTCTAATTGTTTCATGAGTCTTTTCTCTCCAACCAAATTATAAGCTGCATGAGGGCAAGGAATATGTGTCATGCGTCTTTGGGATCTGCCTCAGAGTGTAGCACAAGGTAGGTACGATGTAGGCCCCTAGTAACACTTGCCTTGGATCGCTCAGAACCCCAAATACCGTGAGCACTTCCTATATAACTTCATATACGTAGCTCCCATGTCGCCAGCATTATTCTCTCTTTGAACGTCCACGGGGACAGATTCCATTGAGAGGCCTGTGTTTGATGTTTTAGGATGCCGAGTCATACCAGAATGTTGTGGAACTCAAAGAGGACAAGAAGCCTCAGAATCCAATTCAGGACAACCTGGAGAACTACAGAAAGCTGCTCTCTCTGGGTAAGGGCCTACTTCCCTTGACCACTTTCAATCCCACCAGTGGAGCCTTTTGTTACCTTATTTGTCTCAAGTTGTTTGAGTCCATGTTGGTATATTTAAAGGCTTCAGACTTAAAGGTGCTTTGGCAAACTTACTCCTCTGTGGGGAAATGAGGTTTGAGTTTTAAAGAAATCCATCTGGCTTTGGTTGAAGAATATACTGTATGGATTGAGGCTGATGACTTTTGTCATAGAGCTTTCCTATATGACCTCAGGTCCACATGTGGACTCCTCCAGGAGCAGATAGCCTAGAAGTGGTAGTAGGCAGTTGCTGCAAAAACTCATAAAACCAAGGGATATATAGTGCTGGATGGTAGGTAGGTTGAGAAAGATCATTGAGAAGTAGGGGTAGGAGCATAGTGGCTCATGCCTGAAACCCCAGTGCTCCATGCTAGAACAGGAGGCTCACCAGTTGAGGCCAGTCTGGGCTACCTACATAGTGAGACCCTCAAGAAAGAATGGAGTCTCTCAGAAGGTGTGAACTGGTGGTAGACTACAAGAAGGTACTCTGAATGCGTGCACATACGGAGTCTTCATACCATTCTGTAGGTATGATTAAGGGAATCAAGATGTAGATTATATCAGGTTAGAAAAATGAACGTGAAGAAAATAAAAGACATTCCAAGATTTGAATATGAGACAATTTCAATTTACTGTGGGTGGGGTAACAGATCAATTGATGGTGATGAGTCTCAGTCTTCATTTTAAACGGCCATTTTGTTCTTATAACCAGGAGTCCAGCTTGCCGAAGATGACCGACACTCTCACATGACACAAGGCCACTCATCAAGGTCCAAGAGGACTGCCTACCCAAGCACCAGCCGAGGTGAGTGACATGCCGATCCCACATGGAGAAACTTCCACATTTCACATTCATAAACACCACAGGAAAATGCCATCCTGAGCTTAGAGGCTAGGGAAGAATTACATATGGGGGTTTCTTTCCAGGTCCGAAACCCATGCCTGAAGCCAAAAAGCCATCCCATAGGCGTGGAATCTGCGAGGACGAGTCTTCTCATGGAGTGATAATGGAAAAATTCATCAAGGACGTGTCACGCAACCCCAGATCCGGAAGAGCAAGGGAGCTGAATGAGCGTCCTCCTCCGAGGTTCCCCAGGCCTAATGATAACTGGAATGATAGTTCCTCAAGCAGAAGAGAGTCCATGATCCAGGGGAGAGGTTATGAAGGGGGCGCATTTAGGGGAGGCTTCCGGCTCAACGCAGAATTGCCTTCCAGAAGCAGAGCTCTAGAAAGGAAGAGGCGTTACCACTTTGATTCTGATGAGAGGGGTTCAGGTCACGAGCATAAAAGCTGTGTGAGGAAGAGGCCTTTTGAGTGTGGTAGTGAGATGAGGCAGGCTATGAGCATGGGCAACCTGAACAACCCTTCCTTCTCTGAGTCGCAGTCAGCTGATTTGGGGGCGAACCCCTACGTGTGTGATGAGTGTGGGAGGCAGTTCAGTGTCATCTCTGAGTTTGTTGAGCACCAGATCATGCACACTAGGGAGAACCTCTACGAATATGGAGAGTCCTTTATTCACAGCGTGGCTGTCAATGAGGTGCAAAAAGGTCAGGGTGGGGGGAAACGCTTTGAGTGTAAGGAATGTGGAGAAACCTTCAGTAGGAGTGCCGCCCTGGCAGAGCACCGCCAAATCCATGCTAGAGAGTATCTCGCAGAATGTAGAGATCAGGATGATGAGGAGACCGTCATGCCTAGCCCGACCTTTAGTGAGCTGCAGAAGATGTATGGCAAAGATAAGTTCTATGAGTGCAAGGTGTGCAAGGAGACCTTTCTGCACAGTTCCGCCCTGATTGAGCACCAGAAAATCCACGGTAGAGGCAACTCAGATGACAGAGATAACGAGCGTGAGCGCGAACGCGATCGCCTGCGTGCACGTGCACGGGAGCAGCGTGAGCGCGAACGTGAACGGGAGCGTGAACGGGAGCATGCGGAACCCTTTCTGACCTGTCCCAACTTCAATGAGTTTCGGAAGATGTACAGGAAAGAGAGAATCTATGAGTGTAAAGTGTGCGGGGAGAGCTTTATTCATCTCACGTCTCTGAGGGAGCATCAGAAAATCCATACTAGAGGAAACCCATTTGAAAATAAGAGCAGGATGTGCGAGGAGACCTTTGTCCCTAGTCAGGCTTTCAGACGACGCCAGAGAAGTTACAGAGAGAATCTGTTCGACTTGAACAATGCCAGAGACGCCTTGATGGGAGGCTCAGATCCCAGCGAGCATCAGAAAAATCGTGCCCGGAAGAATTTCTTTGAAGGCAGAGGATTCGAGAAACCCTTTGTCGAATCTCAGAAGAGTCATACTATCACAAGACCACCTGAAAACAAAGATGACGATGACGACAAGCCGTTCACCATCAGTGTTAACCCTAATGACAAGCTGAAATTCCCCACCATGGAAAATGGCTCCCAGGGCAAATCCTACGAGAGGGCTGTTACTCACAGCTTGGGCTCCGCAGAAGCTCAGAAGAGTCGTGGTGCAATGGGGTTCAGTAAACCAAGACCAGTGGCAGAGTCTAGCACCCAGAGCTCAAGCAGCATTAACTACCCCAGAGCCTACTCTGGAGGGAATACCTATGAAGGAAAGGAATACAAGGACTCCATCATGCACAGCTTGCCCGCTCCTCGACCTCTGAAACGTCATAGAGCAATTGATCAGATTCAGTGTGATGAGCAGGGAGAATCCTCCATTTATCTCCCAGATATCATTAATAAGCGAAGAAAGATTCCTGCCAGAGAAGACAGTTATGAAGCAAGTTGCAGCAACAGCTACCACACACCGAGTACATCCCGTGCCGAGCCTCCGAGTTTTTCTGGAGAGTCCCGTGAACCAAAGCAGGATGCCACATTTTCAGTTCCCAGCTCAAGTGTTCGTGAACACCAGAAAGCTCGTGCCAAAAAGAAGTACATTGAGCCCAGGAACAACGAGCCCTCTGTTATGCACTCCCTACCTTTTGGTGAATTGCTTGCAGGTCACCGTAGGGCAAAGTTCTTTGAGTGTCAGGAATGCGGGGAGGCCTTTGCTCGTAGGTCTGACCTTATTGAGCACCAGAAGATTCATGATAGGGAGAGACCTTCTGGAAGCCGACATTATGAGCGCTCTGCCATCCGCAGCTTTGCCCCCAGTGACCCGCAGACCAGCTATGCCCAAGAACGGTTCATTCAAGAACAAGTGCGGAAACTCAGAGCATTTGGACAACGCTCTGCTACCACCAGCAGCAACCTCAGTGTACAGAAAATCTATGCCCAAGAGAAATCAAATGCCGAGGAGCCCCATGATAAACAAACACACGGTCAAATAATTCATGACAAAGAGCCATACGGTAAGGAGCCCAGTGGCAAGGAGCCACATGGCGATGAGCCCCAGGACAAAGAGCCCCTTGACCAGGAGATGCGCAGTGAAGAGCCCCATGGCGATGAGCCCCATGGCAATGAGCCCCATGACAAGGAACCTATTGATCAGGAGATGAGCAGTGAAGAGCCCCACGGTGAAGAGTCTCATGGCGATGAGCCCCATGGTGAAGAGTCCCATGGCCAGGAGAAAGCTGAAGATGCTACCGCTCAGGCCTCAGTTTCTGAAGAGCATAAGAAAGAAGATGCAGGTGATGCAATCTATGAGTGCCAGGACTGTGGGCTGGGCTTTGCTGACCTCAATGACCTCACAAGCCACCAGGACGTCCATAGCAGAAAGGCTCTGGTTGACAGTCGTGAGTACACACATTCTGAAGTTCATGTCCACTCTGTCAGTGAATTTGAGAAAAAATACTCAGGAGAGAAACTGTATGAATGTCCAAAATGTGGAGAATCTTTCACTCAGAGCTCATTACTTTTCGAGCACCAGAGAGTCCACGAACAAGACCAGCCATGTTCCGCAAAGGCCAGTGATGACGGTTTTATCGCTCTGCTGCCTGCAAGACCGAGGAGGAATTGTACTGTAGAGAGGAATCCTGCCGTTTCTGGCTCAGCCATTCGATGCCGTCAGTGTGGACAAGGCTTCATTCACAGTTCTGCCCTAAATGAGCACATGAGACAGCACAGAGATAATGAAATAATGGAACAGAGCGAACTGGCAGACGAGATTTTCATTCAAGGCCTAGCCCTCACTGAGTATCAGGGAAGTGAAACTGAAGAGAAGCTTTTCGAATGCACAATCTGTGGGGAATGCTTCTTCACTGCCAAACAGCTCGGAGACCACCACACCAAAGTTCATAAGGATGAGCCCTATGAATATGGGCCCTCCTACACCCATGCCTCCTTTCTCACCGAGCCCCTCAGGAAGCACATCCCACTGTATGAATGCAAAGATTGCGGGCAGTCCTTCCTAGACGACACCGTCGTCGCTGAGCGCATGGTGTTTCATCCTGAGCGAGAAGGGGGGTCAGAAATAGTAGCTGCCACTGCCCAAGAGGTCGAAGCCAATGTCCTCATTCCACAAGAAGTACTGCGAATCCAGGGATCAAATGCAGAAGCTGCTGAGCCGGAAGTGGAGGCTGCGGAGCCCGAGGTGGAGGCTGCGGAGCCTGAGGTGGAGGCTGCAGAGCCTAATGGAGAGGCTGAAGGGCCAGATGGAGAAGCTGCTGAGCCTGATGGAGAGGCTGAGCAACCCAATGGGGAAGCTGAACAGCCAAACGGTGATGCTGATGAGCCAGACGGTGCTGGAATCGAAGACCCAGAAGAGAGAGCCGATGAGCCAGAGGAAGATGTTGAAGAGCCAGAGGGAGATGCAGATGAGCCCAACGGTGCCGACATTGAAGACCCAGAAGAGGAAGGAGAAGATCAAGAGATTGAGGTTGAAGAACCGTACTACAACTGCCATGAATGCACAGAAACTTTTGCTTCCAGCGCAGCCTTCGGTGAGCATCTGAAAAGCCACGCCAGCGTGATCATCTTCGAGCCTGCCAATGCTCTCGGAGAGTGCTCGGGCTACATCGAACCGGCCAGCACCAGCGCAGGTGGTGCGGAGCAGGCCGATGACAAGTACTTCAAATGCGACGTGTGCGGGCAACTCTTCAACGACCGCCTCTCCCTTGCCAGACACCAGAATTCTCACACTGGTTGAGTATCCAGACTGAGGAAAAAAAAAGAACGAAGCCAAACCTTCCTCCCAGAACCAGACCCTTAATAAATCACAGAGAGAGCCTAAACCAACCCATAATGTTAATAAGAAATTCACCTCATTGTCTACATACTGGACTTCACATCATAGACTTTCACTCAGACTGAAAAAAGAGAAAAGATTGAACACAGAGACTCTTTCAGTCTTAGCTGTTCCGTATCAAATGTCAGTGGAAAGCTAGAGCATACATCTACCACTTCATCTTACCTAGATTGAGGGAATACCTAGTGACTCTTCAAGACCACAGAGGTTACCCCAATCGACTGTAAATGATACCCCTTTCATACCCTATACATAATGATTCCTGCCGTGTATATAATTGAGCAAATCACAGCAAAATCAGTGATACATATATTTGGATTTAGTGTGCTATAGAATTTACAGTTTACTCTACAGAGCTACCTAGCCTGGTACTCTGATTTTTTTTTTTCCTGAGGAGGAAGAGAGCAACAATTTAGCATATATTTGTAAATGTTGTCCATCCTGCGGAAGCTTTACTGTGCATTGTTTGAACCCCATTAGTATCCTTTCCAGTAATGGACTATTCCGTCCCCTACCTCTTAGATAGTCCTGTGAAGGTGTGGGTGTGAACGATCGTGTGTCTTTGAATCCTGGCTGTGTGAAAACAGACATTTTAGCTTCTACAGCCACTTGGTGTGCACCCAGCCCCCTTGAGACTGATTGTGTAACCCTTTACAATATATGGATTTGTCTCTGTGACCTAAATCAACCCATCCCTACATTTATATACCTTACAGTGGTTTTCATGCAAAAAAGAGTTACATTTGAGGTTTTCTTTAAGGTTTGGGTTTTTCGTTTTCTAACCAACTCATCGTGTGTTTGATAGTGAATTCATGAAACCTGAAGCTTTTCCTTGTAAATCTCAATGTCTTTGCCTTTAAAGAGTGGGTGACAACCATCACTAGATCACAGTAGTGCCTAATGAAAGGTTGGGAACCACAGGAGAGGCTCTTACATTGTAAATAAGGAAGCAGACTGACAACCTTTCATTAACTGCTGTGTGCTTCCTGCCTTAAGTGACAAGTGGCAGCGTCGCTTGAGTCACCTGTGTGGTGTTTGTTGTATTGTGCTTGCCACAAGTCAGTGTGCTCCCTGGGTGCCCAGGAGCTAGTGTCCTTAGATCTTTGTATCTCCAAACTTAATTCCCTGTTCTTTATGTGTCTGTCAACCCCATGTCTATTGCATTTTAAAAAAAAAGCAAACACACACACACACACACAAAGCTTTCTTTATAGTTAATCCTAGCTTAACATGGACTCAGGTTCCCCAGCAGCCTTAATTTTTTTTGTTACCATTGTTCTTTCTCATTGAATCTCCTTAGTATTTCTGAGCTTTCCATTTAGTGTCCCATCTGTCTTAATGTAACCAGATGTCACAAACTGACTTCCCAGCTTGAGATTTTCTGCGTCCTTTCATGGACTGCTTGCGCTCCTTTACTTCCCCTTCCCTCTCATGGCTATATAAAGACAATTTTTTGGCCTTCAGTTGGCTGGGGAAAAAAAAATTTAAAAATTAAAAAAATTAAAAAAAATAAAGCAGATCTGTAGCCGAAAGATCGCAAGCTATGTACAGATCATGTGAGAACGTGAACAGAGTTTATTTACCTGCTGGGGAAAGCAGTCTGACTCTTAGTCTTCTAGATCTGTAGGTCCAGGACTCATGAGGGAGTGTGTCAAAGCCTCAGTGAATGCCAAAGCCTTTGGAGGTTGGAGTCCTAAAAGCAAGAAATAGAAATGAGTGAGCCAAAGAAGGGAGTTCCAAGATGCCAGCAGATCTAGGAAGGAGTGAGACAGACTAAAGAAGACACCAGCAGCAGGGATTGGAAGGTCAGGGTGGTAAAAACAAATTGGAAAGAAGTGTCCTGGATAATTGGAAGAAAGGCCTTTTTGATGGAATCGTGTAGGTGAAAGCTAGCTGCATAAAGAGAGCCCCTGGTTGGAATTGACATCTAGGGAAACAGAGGGGCAATGATTCATTGGTGAGGCACCCTTGAAATAGAAGTCAGTGCCCTAGCCATCTGGGTAAATGTGGGTATCAGTGACAGTGTCACCCCCACTAGACCCTTTTCAGAAAGTGACACATCAAGAAGTCTGAGTTGAGTGTTCATTCTACCTGTAACCAAGTGAGTAGATCAGGAACGATTGAAATGCCAGACTATGAAAGAATAATTTAGTCAAAGTGCCCCTGGATTCTTATGCAGTTGTTGAAAAGTGATAACCACAAAGAGTTGTGAAACAGATATTTACAGAGTATGAGGTGGAAAGAGCAGGACACAAAATTATATTTGTACTACACTTATAACTGTTTTAAAATGTACGCTTATAGTCAAAAGCTATTGTGTTGTTGTAGGCTTATAGTTGAGCATTATTTTCTTAAATTTCTAGAATGTTCTTTATGGTAGTGTTATTCAAAAGTTAAGGATCATATTTCCATCGTGAACATAATTGGAACTCATTATGAAACACTTGGGAAATAACAGAAAAGTGGAGGAAAGAAAATCCATGTCCCCACCATCCAAAGATAGATATACTCTTTAATATCTTGTTTATTCTTGTTGCTGTGCACAGGTTTATATATTACAACTGTGTCAAAACGTGTATTCAAGATAGTTGTTCTAGTATTTCCTGTGTAATTATGGTAAAAATACTTTGAAGTTTTCACTATGCTCCTTGTAATCATTGCCTGATAATAAAGTTTAGTATGTAATGTCACCATCATAAACATACTATGTACCTGATGAAAATTGGAAAATATGGTAAAATTGAAAAGAAAAATCCACCCACATTCCCCATACCCAACAACTGTTAAGATCTTCATCTGTGTCCTTCATTTCATGCCATTGCACAAATTTGTGATTAAAACAGTGTTAAATAGATTTGCGTAATGTCTAAAACAAAAAGAAATGTGGGAAACAATTAAAAATAGTGTTTTTTGGGGGGGTTCATGGTTAAATATTTTGTTCAAAATTTCTTGAATAATCTTCAGTGTTTGGGTAACAAACTTTACGTGTGTACTCTGCATCACAAATAAAAGGCATACTCAAAGAAAACTGGGAAAGTGAAGTGAAGTAGAGAAAAACTGTATTTCCAACAGACTTTTGGTAACACCTGGATCTGTGCACCATGGGTGCGATTGTGAGGTTGTCCATGATAAGTATGTAGTGTCAGCAGCAGGAGGAAATGTGGAAAAGTGTGGACTAGCAGGGCAGCTGCGGCAGGATTACAGTGAAGTGTGTTTTCTCAGTTTCTTTGAGGGGTCTTGATCATAGTGTTCTAGTAGGCTGCCTTTATTGCTTATATCTGCAGTATGTGACCATCCTAGTAGCCTTGAAGATGTGGAAATGCAGAAGAGAAACTCACCCATATTTTCATTACCCAAAGACTGTGTTAACATCTCAATTTGTTTTCTTTGTCTTGTTTCTGTGCACAGGCTTTTGGTTTGTTAATATGGTTGTAGTTGTTCTATCTTGTAATAGTGTCAACAATAAAAATAAAGTTAAAAATAAGATAATTCTCAGTCTCTTCTTTTGTCCTGTTTATGTGTTTGGGGTTGGTAACTTTGCAGGGACTTGTCACTGTTGATAAAGTTCTACATTCAAAATGTTAGTGGCCCCTTAGCCCTACAAAGTTTTGATTTTCAAATCTTATTCTTAATTAAAAAATAAACCTTTGTGTGTATGTACACGTGTGAATGGATATTTGTGTGTGAGTACAGACATACACACTCATGTCCCAATGTGTGTGTGAAGGATGAATGACAGCCTCAGGTGTCAGCCCCCACCTTCCCATCACTTGAGAGAAGGCCTTTTTCAGTTCACCACTATGTATCTCAGGCTGGATGGGTGGCAAGTTTCTGGAGACTCTTTTTCCAGCCTCCAAGATTTCTATAAGAGTGTTGAGATTTCAGAAGCTTGCAACGGCTGCAGGCTTTATGTGGGCTCCGAGATGTAAACTCAGATTTTAATGACTTTGTTATAAGTGTTTGCCCATGAAGCCATTTCTTCACTTTGTATTATTATTATTATTATTTATTATTTTATTATTAAAGATTGTATACTCCAGCAATTATTTTTCAGGGGTCTGTGGATTCTACCTGAGTCCTATCTTTAACTGCTCCTCTAAGACTAAATCATAGTTAATCCTACTAAATCATAACCACTTAGCAGTGGTTTCAGGTTTTATTATAATCATAAATGTATTTTGGTTAGTTGATAGGATATTGTTAATTGAAAATAAGAGGTTCCATAAAATGAGGGTTCATGAATCCTTAACATGAGAATAGTAATATTAGGGCTTAGCATCACAATGAGGCATTTATCCCAAACTTCTGCAGAAGATTAAAGTGTTTATTTTAGCTCGTTATACTTTAACCCAGATTCACCACAGCGAACATAACAGTTCATCTAGTTATCCTAATGTATGAGAGGTAGTGTGTGTGTGTGTGTGTGTGTGTGTGTATTCACACACCTGAGCCATGATAGCACACAAGGAGACCATTTGAACAAACGAGGAGCGGAGGGAGAGGGGAGGGGGGAAGACCAAGCACACCAGCCAGGAGGCCCAAAGAACTAGGTGACCAAAATGGTTGGGTTATATAGAGAAGAGCAGCTGGGGGAAGGACAGTACAGCCCCTGAGCTGGAGAAGTTTAGGGTAAGGGGCAGGGTACAACAGCCAGGAGGATTCCTCTTCCTCCCCCAACCAACAGCCAAGTGCTGGGATTACAAGTGTGTGCCACCACACCTGGTTTTTTATGTGATTTCTGAGTATTAAACCCATGTCCTCATGTTTGAATGTCAAGTGTTGCACCAATAGGGTAATTACCCCCCCACCCTTTGAGAGGTAATTATTAAGTATTCTTGTAGCTTCATAATTGAATGAAAAAAAAAGAAATATAAAAAGAAGGAACTTGGAACATGACCAGTCCTGGATTTGGGCACCAAATTAACTAAAAGGAAGGAAGGAAAGAAAGGAAGAATGAAAGAAAGAAAAAAAGAAAGGAAGAAAAAAAGAAAGAAAGAAAGAAAGAAAGAAAGAAAGAAAGAAAGAAAGAGAGAGATGTCTGCTCCTAGGTATGGTGGAAGAGAAAGCTTATTACAGATGTGTGGGAGAGCATAGCCAGAGGCAGGGACATTTGGGAGAGTCAAGAGTAAACATGACCCTGGGCCATGTGGGGAGAGGGGGAGAGGAAGAGAGAAGGGAGAAAGGAAGACCAAGGGTACCTGGGCTGAAGAAGTTTAGGGTTGGGGGAATGGGGTATGCCAGTCAGGAGGTTCCTATGACAGGTAGAGACTGAGGGATTCTGGGAGAACCTGGCAGCATCTACTTTAATATATTAAATAAGCACCTCAGCCATTTGTCCCAAGGTTTGGAACCTGACAATAATGATCAGCTATTTTAAGCTCAGTAGCTAACTGGATCCCTGTTGGAGACCACAGTGGAAATATGATATGAATCCATGGCTGCTGCACCTCTGATTCCATAACGTAAAAGTGACGGCCAAATCACTCCATTTTTTCTGTTCAACCACCAGAGTTCCCTACGCTGGGGCATCAAACCTTCACAGGACCAAGGTGCCTTCCCTCCCATTGATGTCAGGCAAGGCCATCCTCTGCTACCTATGAATTTAGAGCGATGCATCCCTCCCTGTACACTCCTTGGTTGGTGGTCTAGTCCCTGGGAGTACTGGGTGGTCAGGCCAGCTTATGTTGTTCTTTCTGTGGGGTTGCAATCCCCCTCCACTCCTCCAGTCCTTCTGCCAGCTCCCCCACCGGGGTCCTTGAGCTCAGTCTGATGGTTGGCTCCAAGCATCCACTTCTGCACTGGTCAGTTGCTGGCTGACCACCCCGCCCCCAGCAAGGAACAGCCACACCAGGTTCCTGTCAGCATTCGCCTCTTGGCAACGGCAACAAGGTTCGGTTTGGTATCTGCAGACAGGATGGATCCCCAGGTGGGGCAGTCCCCAGATGGCCCTTCCTTAGTCTCTGCTCCATTTTTTGTCCCTGTTCTTCCTCTGGACAGAAACATTTCTGGGTTAAAAACTTTGAGATGGGTGGGTGGCTCCATCCCTTGACTGGGGGCCATGCCTATCTATTGGAGGTGGTCTCTACAGGTTCTGTCTCCCCTTCACTGCGCATTTCGGCTAAAGTCATCCCCATTGGGTCCTAGGAGCCTCTCATTTCCCTGGCATCTGGGACCCTCCAGTGGCTATCCCCAGTTCCCCATCCTCTACTGCTACATATTTTTATTCAATTTCCTAACCCTCTGTACCTCTTTCCTGTCCCCTCCAGTACTTGATACTGTCTCCTGCCTCCACCCCCCATTTCCACCAAGGCAACCCTTATAAAGGAGAAAATTTAATTGGGGCTGGATTGTAGTTTCAGAAGTGCAGTCCATTATCATCATGGCGGGAAGCATACCAGCATGCAGGCAGACATGGCGGTGGAGAAGGAGCTGAGAGTCCTACATCTTGATCCAAAGGCAACCAGGAGGAGGGTCTTATTCCACATTGGGCAGAGTTTGAACATAGGAGTCTTCAAAGCCCACTTACACAGTGACCCAATTCCGCCAAAAGGCCACACCCATTCCATAAAGGCCACACCTCCAAACAGTGCCACTTCCTATGAGTCAAGCATATTCAAACCACCACCGTAAGTGATCATATAGATAAGGGCTGGAGATATTGAAGAGACAAGGCCACACGGCCTGGAGAAGCTTGGTTCCTTGTGCCCCATCTTTCACTAGAGTCTGACTGAAAGGCCCACCCTTCCATTGCCATAATGAAATGCCAGAGGCAATTAAAAACAAATAAGATTTCTGCCCAAGATCAAGTGCTTGCATCACTTAGAGATGCTGTCAAGGGTGGCCAAGGATGGGAGTGAGTGTACTTGCAAAGTAAACTACTCTGCAAACGAGGAAGCAAAAGTGTGACTAAGAAACTAGAGTCCCACAATTCTCTTCAAGGGCATACCATAGTGACTTAAGAACTAGGAATCAGGCCCTTCTTCTTAAAGGTTCTGTCACTTCACAACTGAACCAGGCAGGGGACCACATCTTTAACACACAAGCCCCAGAGACTCTTATCCCAAACCACAGTGCATGAATAATCCACTAGCTGACCAAAAACAACAAGCTTTCCAAGAATTACTGAATGTTGAATGTAAACTAACACTAACTCAAGTGTGGGGGTGTTGTAAAGTGGAGAACAATTACAGTATGTTAGCAGGAACAGCAAGCAAACCACTTTCCTACCCAGAAAGAAAGCAAGAAAGACGCCAAGACTGGTACCCTGCCTGCCTCCAGGCAGACATCTGGGGTCACAATGGTTGGTCACATTAAAGGCACTTTTACTACAGAGAGGGCAACGTGGCATCCTCAATGGAGCAGAGACTTCTGCAACATCCTTCCCCCCCTCAGCATATGCCAGCCTCACACTAATAACCATGAGCTTACTGTTGGCCTTCACATATCATGTAGTGGTTAACTACAGTCATGATAAGAAGGCACGGATGACTCACAACCACCTAACTCCAGTTCCGGGTGATTCAACACCATCTTCTAGCCTTCACAGGCTCCTATACACATTACACCATATGTCTCCCTAGCTGGGCATGGTAGTGTATACACCTTTCATTTCAGCACTCAAGAGGCAGGTGCATCTCTGGATTTGAGGCCAGCCTGGACTTCACAGAGAGACCCTGTCTCAAAACAACAGCAAAAATTTCCAGTGGCACACAAGTGCTTCTTGTTCACAGCCCTGGGGTATATTCAAGGTTGGTTAGGTGATACTGCTTACATTTGACTGACCAGGCCAACCAGGCCTGCTTTTATGCCTGGTGCTGACTGGCTGTGAGTTAACTTAGTTCCTAGATATAGTATTTCAATCTTAATTCCTTTTCCTGTTGCTGTGATAAAATACTCTGACCAAAGCAACTTAAGGGAGAAGGAGTTTATTCTATCTCAAAATTCAAGTACTATAGGAGCACCATGGGAGCACCATGGAAGCATCATGGGAGCACCATGGGAGCATCATGGGAGCACCATGGGAGCATGGGGGTGGGGATCCAAAGCAGCAGGATCCTGAAACAGCTGGCTGTATCAACACCACAATAAGGATACAGAGAGTGATGAATGCACGCAGTTCACTCTCTCCCTTTTATACAGTCCTGAAAGCCCTGACCTGGGAATGGTTCCACTCACAGCTATGAGGGGTCTTACCAAAGCTAACATAATCAAGATAATCACTCCTGATCCAGATGGGCAGGCCATCTTCCAGGTAGTTCTAGATATTGTCAAGTTGCCAATATTAACCATCACAATGAGAGTGAGAGATTTATTTGTTTGTTTGTTTGTTTGTTTGTTTATTGTGTGTATAGATGTGTGTCCTTGTGGAAGTCAGAGGACAAATTGTGGAACTCTTTTCTCTTCTTCCACAGCTATGGGTCCTCAGATTGACCTCCTGTCTTAGTTAGGGTTTCTGTGAAGGGACACCATGACCATGGCAACTCTTATAAAGGAAAACATTTCATTGAGGCTGGCTTCCAGTTCAGAGGTTTAGTCCATTGTCATTACGGTGGGACACATGGCAGCATGCAGGCAGACATGGTGCTGAGAGGTAGCTGAGAGTTCTATATCTGGATCTGCAGACACCAAGAAGAGACTATGAGCCACTAGGCCTGGCTTCAGCTTCTGAAACCTCAAAGCCTGGCTAGAATGATGCTGTTCCTTCAGCAAGGCCACACCTACTCCCATGAGGCCACACTTCCTAATAGTGCCACTCTTGTGAATCTATGGGGGCCATTTTCATTCAGACCTCCACACCAGGAGAATCAGTGAACAACCTGTTGACACTTGGACTCAGTGCTACCCACTTCATTCTGTTGGCTAAAGCAAACTTCCTGGGATAAGCAAGTTTGTATTCCACCTTCAGGAGAGAGATTGCATACCCTACAACAGAGGGTGTGAATATAAAGAAGCATTAATGACCTATCTGCAGGGATAGTGGACACATTTTCCTCCCCCTGACATACATCCTCCACACCCTATAATCCCTGTACAATAATGGGAAGCTTAGCCCAGATCGGCAGTGAGGGGATACCACTTGTAGAAGCTGAGAAGTCTTTCTAACAGCTGAGAAATATGCCCCAAATTTATGCTGTGACCTTAATGGTAAAGTAGGTCCAGAAGCAAAGAAGTTGAAACAGAAGAGTGCTGGTGACTCAGTCCAGTAATCCCAGCTATTGGCAGGTTTAGGGCAAGGGGATCGATCCTGAGGTTGAGGTCTACATAGTAAAACCCTGTCCCAAACCAAACCCCTTTTCCCCAGTGTGTCATTACATAGTTTTAAAAATCTTTTCCTTTTCTACCATCGGCCTCTATCAATTTAGAAATTTTGCTACCGAAGGAAAATTTTCCACCAGGAGACGCAATAGCTCAACAGCACTTGAAGTGGAGCCACAGAGGGGGAGAGCATCTGAGGAGCGCTTTTAGCGCGCGTCTCTTGCTGGAGACTACATTTCCCACAGGGCCCAGCGCGCTGAGTCAGGGTGCTGGGAGCTTCATACACTGGAAGCCTCAGGTTGGACGGCGCGCGAACTTCTGGGACATGTAGTCCTGTGGGCGGTGCTCTCGAGCTGGGGACTTGGGTTTGAAAGTCAACCCGCGGCATTCCACTCCGGGTGACCGCAGGCTGCGGTGCCTGGAGGCGAGCGCTGCCAGATAACCGAGCGCGAGGATGAGAGGCAAGTACTCGGCAGAGGACTGAGAGGGCAGAGTGTCTGCATGCTGGGTGGGTCTCCACCTTATCACAGCTCTATAGAGGACAGTGGTCTGGGCAGGGGGTGTGCGAGGGAAGAGTGTGGCACAGCTCTCAGATACTTCTGCCACGTTATGGAGATTTGTGTAACTCCTATTTGGAGGGTTTGGACCCTGCAATGTGTCTGCGTTCTTCCACAATTTATGGGTGGCTTAGTTTGTCTCGCCTGTGTGGTTGTAGTTGCTGCGAGCTGAGTTGTTTGAACACTGTAGACTCAAATTCTCTTGTGTGGGTGTGCGTGAGCTTGTGTTCTACTTTGTAACCGTATCTGTTTTTTGTTGTTGTTGTTGTTTTTTGTGGGTTTTTTGTTTGTTTGTTTTAATACATCTGAGCTGTAGTTATATGAGTTTTACCCAACTGCCCGGCTGAGCCAATGTGGCCAAATCTGACTGTGTAAGCTTGCATTTGTATGTCGGATAACGTGTCTGTAGTTGAGCCTGACTACGTGTCTCATTCTGTGGGAATATTAATGTAGATGTAATGTAAAAACATTGTGAGTGTGAATTTTTTAATTAATTAATTTATTTATTTTGTGTGTTTGCATGTGTGTGTAGGTCTTTGGACAACTCGCAAGAGTTGGTTTTCTCCTACTGCGTGGGTCCCAGCCATGGAACTCGGGTTGTAAGGCCTGGCAGCAATCACCTTTACCAGCTGAGCCTCCTAGCTGGTCCCAGATTGTGAGTTCATAGTATGCCTGGCAGAGGGTGGTTGTGAAGATTTTAGGTTGTATTTATATCTATGGTATCATGGGGAATGTGTTGGGATGATTGAAAGAGTCGGGGCTCAACTCAACTGTGGGAATTTACATGGTCTGGGTTTGTATATAGTATGTGAGTTGCATCTCACTGGTTTGTATGCAGTTGATTCTATTCCATTGGGTGCGTTTATGTTCATGTGTGTTTGCTTATATGTAGGTAAGGGTAATAGTTTGTGCATATAGGATTTAGTCTGTGTGATCGATGAGTTTGGTCACTAGCACATGGGTAATGCTCTCTGGAGGGCTATTCGCTAAACTTGTGGGTACTCAAGGCAAGGTGGCACCAGGCAAATCATTTCTCCGCTACCTGGTGGCCTGTGATCAGTGTGAAACCCTGGATAATTTTGACCTAAGCCCAGAAGACAGCCCCACAGTCCTATTCAGTCAAAATGTCCTATTCTAGGACTGAGGCGTCAGAATGGCTATTGTGCTGTGGAGGGGATCAGATAGAGGCATCTTTGCTTTTTCCTAGAATGTACCTGCTGGCTTTGGGGAACAGGGCAGATTATAGAGCCTGGTGCAGGGTAAAGCAGGGATCCAGACTGGGAATTGAGTTTGTGAGCCACACAGCAACCAAGTCTCTGGATGTCTTTAGACACCAGCAGGAGAGAAGAGAAGAAAAGTTGGCTCAGAGGACGGCATTGTGGTACACTCTTCAGGACACACAGTCAGGCATTACAAAGAAGGATCTAGAAGCCCTGGAGACATATTAGTGTAATGGACTAGGAGGAAATGGGAGGAGGCTTCCCAGACTTTAGGCACATCAGTTGGGAGCCAGAGGAACCAGTTAGTCACTTGATCTGATGGACCTTACAGGGATGATTTTGGAGGGACCCCAAGGGGGTTAGGCTATGTATGAAACAATAGAGGAGTTTAGACGGTGTTTGGGGCTCCACACAGGGCATGTATGAAGATTTCTGGATGAGAAGGGTGCTTGGAAAAGGTTTTGAGCATCTGTAGCAAGTAAGTATGCATTTGTGCCCAGTCTTAGGTGAGGGCAGGAAGCATCACATTCATGGGGGTGGGTACCATTGGACCCCAAGTGAACCTGAGGTCAGCATTAGAATCAACCAGAAAGAGGTTGATAGGTGATAGGTGTCTGGGAATTCTAGAATGTTCTTCTGTAGATGCCATGTGTATCTCTCCACACCCATGTATGCTTGGTAAGGTCTTTGGCATTTGTGGATAGGTGCCAGCCTGAATGGGCAAATTCCTCAGTTTCCTTGGCATATAGCCGTGCAGATGGGTTTGTGTCTGTGTGCTAGGGTGTCCTCTGTCTTTCTCTGAAAATGTGTTCCCAACACCTAAATTGTGGCTGGATTCTTTTCCCCCAAGTTTGAGGTTATATCAGTATGTATGTGTGAGAATCTGCCATGGATCTTGGTGTCTTTAAAAACAAAAGCAAAACCCGGCAAAGCAGAGGGTATGTTTGCCAATTCCATCATTGCCGTGGTTTTTGCTATTATTGTTGTTGTTGGTTGTATTTATCCCTTGATAATTTCTCACATGTATATAGTGTGTTTGTTTATCCTCACTCCCCACCTTCTTATGTCTCCCCATCCCTGCACCCCACCCTCCTTTTTCCACATTTATGCCTTTTTTGCTTTGTGACTCACTGATTTTAACCAGGAACAACTGTGTGTATGGCTGCAGGTTTAAAACAATCTACTGGAGCCTGTCGGGCTCATCATTTGGTACACAATTGAAGGCAACGACCGTTTCTCCCCCAGAATCTGTCTGTTGCCAATAGTTCAGCAGGGAAAGAGAGGGGCCTGTGGACCTCTCCCTAATCCATGATGGCTGCTGGCAAGCCCAGGCTTGTGTGATGGCTACACATTCTTAAAAGTACAGCATTGTAAAAACAACAATGTATGCTTTTGTGAGTAGCAAAGTGCATGGCAATCTATAAAGGGCGATCATCACTTGTTTGGGAACATTGTCTGTCTGGCAAATCCCCCAAGGCCAGGTCATGGGTATTGAGCCCTTATGCTTATTCTGGGCAGAAACATTGAGCTGTGTGGCCCATGGATGTTTTAACAGTAGTTTGCTTCTTCCTGGAGGTCACAGCCACAGGGAAGGAGTACTGGGGGAAGTGTGTGCCCATGCGTGGCTCAGTTGCAGACCTTGATGATAGGGACATGGTGTGAGGGAAAGAAACTGAGGCCAGCGTGAAGGGAGAAACCTCAAGGCTCTAATAGCACTAAAATCAGAAGCAGCACACAAGAGCATGTACTCCGTCCTGAGCACCGTTCAATTGCTGAACATTCATGAAACATTAGATATTCCTATTTTTAAAATGCATTTATTTTTACTGTTTAACGTTGTGTATATGTATGTGAGGGAGAGGCCTGAGCATATGTAGTTAAAGTACTTATGAATGTCAGATCCTCTTAGAACTTGAGTTGTAAGTAGTCGTGAGCTGTCTGATGTGAATTCTGGGACCCATCCTCGGGACCTCTGCAAGAGCGGTAGGTGAACTTTACCACCCAGCCGTCTTCCTA
Organism: Grammomys surdaster; assembly: GCF_004785775.1. Classification (NCBI taxonomy): domain Eukaryota; kingdom Metazoa; phylum Chordata; class Mammalia; order Rodentia; family Muridae; genus Grammomys; species Grammomys surdaster. The sequence continues at coordinate 476,453 of NW_021604774.1, read as the reverse complement.
GTCCTTGAATTCTCACATTTAATAATTTTGAAAATATTTATCTGTGTTTGATTGTGTGCACGTTCATGCACACACACGAGTACATGCATGCATGCATGTGGGCGCACATATGAGGGTGTGCATATTCTATGGTACTCATGTGGAGGTTGGAATCTTGCTTTTGAGACAGTCTCTTTTGCTCGCTGCTGCGCGTGTGTCCTAGGCTAGCTGCCTTGTGGGCTTCTTGGGGTTTTCCTGACTCTGTTCTTCATCTCACTCTTGGAATGCTGGGAAAACTGCCTCACCCTTTTACCTGCCTTGTGGAATTCAAACACAGGTTAGCAAGCTTACGTGACAAGCACTTTTACCCCACCAGGGCTCCCTCCTTGACCTTCTCAATCCATTTTCATTCTTCTGTTGTTTGTCCCTTTGTTTTGTCTTTGAGAGAAAAATATAAAAAGGCTGAACAACCAGCCTGGAATTCAAATTACCAGTTAAAATACAGGACACTCGTTTAAATTTGATTTCAAAGATTTTTTAAGTAGTTATCAAGTATTATATGAAGACATATATATATTTTAGAGCTAGTTATTAAATATATTTAGAAGGTAGTTCTTTGGGGGCTGGGGCATGACACATTCATGTAAAGTGCCTGGCATGTAAGTTTGAGAACCTGAGTTATACCCACATAAAACACCAGGCATGTAATCTCAACACTGGAGAAGAGGAGCTAGGAGGGGTCCCAGAGACTCCTTGGCCAGCAAGTCTAGCTCAATAAGTGGATTCTAGATTTCCTTTGAGAGACCCTCTTTCAAATAACGAGGTCAACTGGCTCCCGAGGAATGACACCTGAGGTAAGCCTCTGGCTTCTACATGCCCAGTCATACACATGCACATGGATATAATGCTCCCTCCCACACATGAACACTCACACACACATGCACACACACACACTCACATGCACACACACATGTGCGTGCATGCACACACACATACACACACACACACGATTATTTATTTGGATAGGCATGCTCAGGTAGTATCTTAGATGTTCCTGTAATTGAAAATTATTCTTTGCTTATCTGAAAGTTAATTTTACTATATTCTGTGTATTTTTATTTACCAAATCTGGCAATGTGGTCCCTAAGGTCTCACAGCTAGGAGTGGTCAGGGGAATCACTCTCCCTTCACCCCCAGAAACAATGACACCTTGTGTCCCAGGCTTGTGGTAATACTTGGAGAGAAGGGAACTCACAGCACAGTAGTTTTATTGGCCACTGTGAGTCCTGTAGCATCCCCATTTCAGAGTCTCTGGAACCTAGGAAGGGCAGTCATTTGCTCAGGTCCAGGCACATAAACGTCTTTTTTTACTGTTGTCACATATGGAGCCAGGATGTAACTCACGTGGGAAAGCATTTGCCTAGCATCCAAGAAGCTCCTGGGTTTTATCCGTAGTACTGAATAAACTGGGTATGGCGGAGCATGTCTTGTATTCCCAGCTTGAGGTTGGTGAAGGCAAGAGAATCAAAAATTCTAGATCATCGTTGGCTGTACATCTAGTTCAAGGCCAAGCCAGGATACAGGAGATTCTGTCCTAAAGAAAAGAGTTATTGTTGCAGGAATGCTGGGTAGGAAGAGGGATCAGAGAGTTACAGGGGAAATAGCTAAGCAGGTAAATCACTTGCTGTGTCATCATGAGGATTAGAATTCAGAGCCTCTGAATCCACACAAAAGCCAGGTGGGGTGGGGAGGCCCTACCTGTAATCCCAGTGCTTGGGAAGAGGAGTCAGAATGTTTAGAGCAAGCTGGCTAGCCCGACTAGTTAAAACAGTGATGGGGAAGTCCTTGCCTCAGTGTATAAGGGGGAGAACAGCCAACGAAGAACTCTGATGTTAGCCTGGGGATCCTGCACACACATAGGCACATGCACTCCCTCCACATGCACCACACACACAGACACACACACACAGACACACATGCAGACATACATGAAGACATAATGCAGACACACACACAGACACACACACATACATGCAGACATACATGAAGACACACAGACACACATG
>NW_021604774.1:457172-474398 GCF_004785775.1 Grammomys surdaster | reverse complement strand
CAGGCACACCTATAGAAACAGACACACACAGACACACATACAAGACATACACAGATACACACACAGACACACATATACAGACAAACGCATACACACAGACACACAGATACAAATACACAGACACACATACAGACACACACAGATACACACGCAAAGAGAAAAGGAGGAGGAGAAAGAAAAAAGAAACACCCAAGAGGAAATAAGCATTTAACTTAGAAGTCAGGAGTCTAAAAGTTAAAAACAAAATACAGTCAGGCATCAGCAAGGTCTGAGTTCGCTGCATCGCTCCCTGGTGTGTGTGTGCATGTGTGTGTGTGGTGTGTGTGTATGCGTGTGTGTGTATGCGTGTGTGTGTGTGTATGCGTGTGTGTGTGTGTGCACGTGTGTGTGTGTACTCTCTCTCCCTCTTTACATGAGCTAGCAAGATAGATAGCTCAGAGGGGAAAGAGGCCGATAACATGGCTTCAGTCCCCTGAGAGCCACATGGTGAGAGAAGAGAATCCACTACAAATTGTCCTCTGACCTGTATCACACTCAGTGACACATGCACACCTACCTCCCACACAAAATAAATAAATAAAAATTACAAAAACAAAATTAAAGAGTATTGTATGACGAGAGGCTCCACCAAACTTTCATCATTCCTCCCCGGAGGTCAGATTAAGTCTCTAACTCTCTTGATACCATTAACCATGTTGGACTTAAAATCCCTCTGTGAGTCTGGGGAGTCCTGGGGACACAACTGAAACTTGGACCTGGGCTTTTAAACTCTTTGCTTTAAAACAGGATTTTAAAAAAACATGGAAATCTGGATGTTTACTAAGAGCTGTCTTTACTGAGCGCTGGCTGGGTTCCAGGCACTGGAAGTAGGATGTGATTTACAGTTGGGATTTCTTTCCCCAGTGCTTTTACATTCATAACGAGCAATCTCAGAAGCGATCCAAGAGAGAATCCCTAAGGAATAATGGTATTTCTTTAAGAATGCAATGTGCTGAGGTAAATTATGGACCTGTTCAAGGCTGAGGCAAAGGAAAAGGTTTTATTAGCAGAAAATGGAGAGGTAGGGGGCCTGAGAGATGGCTCAGCAGTCAAGAGTCCTTTCTTCTCTTGCAGAGGATTGTTCCCTGTACCCACAATACAATCATCACAAATGCCGATAGCTCCAGCTCCAGGACACCCGGCACCCTTGGTAGGTACTGCGTGCACATGAACACACACACACACACACACACACACACACACACGGGGGTGGGGATTAAGAAGGGGAAAAAATCAGATGGATGCTGCTGCCTGGATACAAAACTCATTGATTTTGAGACCTGACAGAGTAATCAGCATCAGCTCACTGGTGCAGAAGCTGTTGTAGAAAAGTGTCATAGGGCCATCAGGATGGCTTGGTGGGTAGAGTCATTTGCTGCCAAGCCTGACGACCGAGGTTTGATTCCTAGGATGTACATGATGGAGTCAGAGCATGTCAATATGCTGAAGGTAGGGCTCATTGCAAAAATATGTGTACAGACGCAAGTTGTATGCGGAGCCTGGTGGAGTGCAGAATATGGGTCAAGAAGGAATTGTTCATGAGGCTTCAGAAAATCATATAGGAAATGCCTGTCCCGGCCATCAGCCATGAATTCTTGCTTTTAAAATTTGTTGTTTGCTTGGTTTGTGTGTGTATATATATATGCACCTGTGCCTGCATGCGGTGCAGTGCCTGTGGAGACCAGAGGAGGGCACCAGATCCTCTGGAGCTGCTCTTACAAGCAGTTGTGAGTCACTGTGTGAATTACAGAGACTGAATTCAGGTCCTGTTGGATGAGTAGTATTTATTCTAACTGCTAACCCATCTCTCCAGCCCTGACTTTTTATAAGTGTTCTCGTGCCACATGTATAAAGAGGTCAGGGAGAACATCTTGCAGATGTCAGTTCTGTCCTGCCATGTGGGATCCTGGTATGAAGCTTATGGCCTCAGGCTTGGTGGCAGGAGCCTCCCCCCCAACCCCCTGTGGAGCCATCCCACCAGTCCCCTTCCACTTTTTCTTAAAAAGGACTTTCGTAGGGCCATCAGGATGGCTTGATGGGTAGAGTCATTTGCTGCCAAGCCTGACGACCGAGGTTTGATTCCTAGGATGTACATGATGGAAGGACAACCCTGACCCCACATGAGTGCTGTAGCACCCCTCCAAAAAAAATGTAAAAATACTTTATTGATCTTCTTGTGGGACTCCTAACAGTGGAAGCAGGGGCTGTCTCTGACTCTGCTGCCTGCCTTTGGAACCCTTTCCCCCTACTGGGCTGCCTTGTCCAGCCTTAATGGAAGAGGAGGTACCTAGTCTTACCATAACTTGTTATACCACAACTGGTTGATATCCATGGAGGCCTGCCCTTTTCTGAAAAGAAATGAAGGAAGCGTGGATAGTGGGGTTGTGGGGGGGAGTGGAGAGGTAGGAGGAGAGGACGGAAGGGAAAATGTGGTTGGGATGTAAGATAAATAAAATGAAAATAAAAAACATTTTAAAAAGAAGGACCCCATCTGGGCTCCGGATGGCTCTACCCTTGCCAAGTGTGGAGTATACCAGACACTGTCCAGTGATCATCTTGTTGACCTTCTAAGAGGGAGGCTTTGCTAACATTGCTGTCCTATTAGGGACGTGGAGCCTGAAGACATTACATCTCCTGCCTGAGGCCACTGAGCTGCAGAGCTAAGAATTTCAACGCAGACGGTCTGGCTCCATAACCCTCGCCTAGTTGCCCTGCTTATAACTCATACAGTATTTCAGTCTCTCACCATGAAGAGAAAGAGTGTCTCAGAGGTGAAGGCTAAAGCCCCAGTTAATGAAGGTAAGAGGTATATGCTTTACGAAAAGGCAGATTTGTGTAGTGGGGATCTCCTAGACCTGACTGATGGAAAGAGTTGAGGCATCTCATGTCCCACTCACTCTCCCTGCTCACCCCTAAATACCTGCTCTCAGAATTCTCCTAAGGTGCTACTATTTTGGTTAATTGTCTATTGCTGTGATATAATACCACGACCAAGGCAACTTATAGATTTAGGTGAGTGGATGTTCTCTGGGTAACTCTTCAGGGTGTCTCTAAGCTGGTAGAACACTTTCAGAGTCAAATGCCGGGATCAGTTTTTTTTTTTATTTATCCACCCTCACCCCACCATGTGTATGTATAATTGGTGGTCAGGGGATGACTTTCTGAATTCAGTTCTGCCCTTTCCACGTGAGTCCCAGGGATCAAACTCAGGTCCTCAGTCCTAGAAACCGATGCCTTTTATCCAATAAGACAGCCTGCTGGCCTGGCACAATAGTGTCTAATGTACAGAAGATTTCACAATTAAAAGTAGTTTTACCTCTCCTTCCTTAGCAACCTGAGTCTTCCCCTGGAAGCGTGATTTCCACTTTCTTGTGCTATACAGAAAGTGCCACATTCATAATCAAGTATTTCTGTATCTATTACTATATATCCAGGCATACTTTTCCACACATAGTAGCCTACCATGGGTACCACTAAGGGGGCTTGGTTTCCTTTTATTTTAGAGATCCATCTGTCTATCTATCTATCTATCTATCTATCTATCTATCTATCTATCTATTGTATATGAGTACACTGTAGCTGTCTTCAGACACACCTGAAAAAGGCATCGGATCCCATTACAGATGGTTGCGAGCCACCATGTGGTTGCTGGGAATTGAACTCAGGACCTCTGGAAGAGCAGTCAGTGCTCTTAAGTGCTGAGCCATCAATCCAGCCCTTGGTTTACTTTTGCTAGAGTTGCTCTGAACAATCAAATACCTGCCTGGAGTGTGATACAGTGCTTAGAACACGTTGGCATTTGTTCCCCACTGAGCATTTCTTATGATTGGGTTTTCCTACTCTTAAAAGCCAGAGTGACCTCATGACTTCTTCCCCCTCCACCAGCCTCACCTTCACCGAATCCTGATCAGACACCAAACCAGCTCTCTGAAAAGAAGCGGAGAATCCCAACAACATCGTTGCCAACCTGGTACAAGGTAAGCCGTTGACCAGAAACTAGCTTGATCTGGAGAAGGCAAGGACAGTCCCACCTTTCTGTCCTGCTTGGACATACATTTGTACATTCAAAGGGCCACCCAATGGGTGGTCCTTTTCCTAAGAGAGGCTCCCCCGCTTCCTAGTTCCCATCTCTGGTAGGATGACACCAACTTCATCATTTTCTTCCTTCTCTTCCCTTAAGATTTGTTTTGTTTTCATTATGTGTGTGTATATATGCGCATGTGAATGCAGTGCCCGGGAAGCCAGAAGAGGGCACTAGACACCTAGAGCTTGAGTCCCAGTGGTTGTGAGCTGCCAGACTTGAGTGCTGGGAACTGAACCCTCCGCACGAGCAGCAAGTGCTCTTAACCACCTACTCATCCCTCCAGTCCTCGATTCATTTTCTTTGTAGCAGTTATTGCCATCTGGCAGTATATTATATTTTTAACTTGTTCATTGCTCATCTGCTCTTCTCCATCTGCAATGGTAGGAACCTTGCCTTCTGTTGACTGGCTGACATATCCCCTGTGCCCAGATAGGATGTGTTGAATAGAGGAGACTGAAAGGTTTCGGTGGGAGGGAGTGCCATTTTCAAGGGGGAATACCAAAGCAGCTTGTCCTTTGAGGGGAAAACGTTTATTAATGCTGCAGCTAGACAGCCACAGAGCAGAGTCTCTGAGAATGGTTCAGACCCAAGAGGCAGAATAGGGAAGCAGATGCCCCTTCCTTTAGATCTCAGAGGAAGAAGAAAGTTTACCAGCATGAGCCCACATGCCGGGAGCAGGGGAAGAGAAAGTACTTTTACAGAAGGAATGCAGGACTACTATCCTGGGAGTGAAGAGGGAATGTCTAGTTGATTTGTATCCACTATACTCATAGTCTCTTTCCACCGGCAGCCTGAGACCTGTGAACTTCTCTAGGGGAGCAAGAATGAAGCCCACCATTCTCCTTGAAGCTGGGGACCTGGAGACATTCTGGGCACTTGGTTAGATGTTCACAGACAGACTCTCCCTCAATAGAAAGCTTGCTCCTTTCTTTACAGATGAAGGAGAGGCCACCACAGGCGCAGGTGGGCCTGGCCTGAGCCACAGCCTAGTCTGGATTTTAGCAAGTGCTTCATACGTATGGGCAGAGGGATTGGATGGACAATGAGTGAATGAGTGCGTGGATGAAGGGATGAATTAGCGAACGGCTCTTCTGAAGAAGTCAGCCTTGACCTGCAGCAGTCCACCTGGAATCCATGCCTCCTTTTTTATTCTGTCACTTCCGGGTTTTTCTTTAGGAACACCTTGTCTTCCAACCACTTTGGATGAAGCTGATATCTTTTAAAAATCCTTTTAAGTTAGCGACTTTAATTATGTTATCCAATCATTTTATTTAACATCATTTTTTTCTGTGAGAATTTCACATATATAGACCATCATGAGCATATCCATACACACACACCCATTGTCCTTTCTTGGCCCTCTCCCATTCCTATTTGCCAACTAGAACCACCCCCAGACCCTTTTACTTTTCTGTCTTTCTGTTTTGGCTCACGAATGGAATTAGGGTTGTTTGCGCTAGCATGGGTGTGGGGTTATTTACTGGAGCATGGGAAATTTAGCAGTGGTCACACCACTGAAGAAAAGCGACATTCCCCTCCCCTGGCAAACATTGACCACCAATAGCTCCTAAGGGACAGCTGGGGCCTCGTGATCCCCCTCCCTGCTATAATTATGGGATGTTGATGGACCTACTCTTGTGCAGGTATCCACAACCGCTGTGAGTTCATGAGTGCACCGGCCATGCCATGTCCAGAAGACAGCACTTCACAGCCCTCCTCTTCATCTTCCAGCTCTTACACTCTTTCCACCTCCCTCTTCTGCAGTGTTCCCTGGGCCTTGGATGGGGTGATGTAGGGAGAGGCTGATCTTAACCTCACCCCACTTCCAGGCTTACTCAGGGCCATAGTGATTGATTCAAGGCCGGGCGTGTGACTCAGTCCTGACCAGTGAGAACTGGTCTTGAGACTGTGTTGACCTCAGGGTTGTTTAAACTGCTGGGACAGAATCCTGGAGGGGCACTGTGGCAAATGAGAGTTCCAGAGGAGAGATGGGGAGAGATGGGCAGCCATCAGCAAGTCTGAAGTGCCTGCAGGCTCACGTGGGCGTCCGTTCAGCAACTGGAGGACCGGACCGTCTTTCCTATTAGCAGCAACAACATACACATATACACACAATGCACATACAGAGACACACACACATGTACACACATGCATATATACATACGTACATATATACACCCACATATGTATACACATACATATATACACCTACATATATATACACTCACACATATACACCATATATACACACATACACACTGTACACATATACAGTCACAGAGACATACCCATTATACACATACATATACACATACACCACACACACAGAGATTACACACATATACACATATACCACACACACAGAGATTACACACATATACACATATACATACACATTATACACATACACACAAATAGTATACACATACCCATATACATATATATACACATGTATAGACACATACTCAGACACACATACATACACATATTACACATACATATATGAATACACATACTATACATACACAGACACATATACATACATATACACATATACAGACTACACTCAAACATATACATACACTTATACATACACATTGGAAACATACATAATAAACACATACGAATACTCACTATACACATATACACACATGGCCACTGTGCATACATACACATACACATACACTACACAGATATACATACCTACATATGTATACACCACATATGCATATCCATATCCATCATACATATACACCACACAGACATACTACACAGATACACAGACATACTACACAGATGCACAGACATATATATACACCACACACACATACACACACACAGAAACAATAATTTAAAACTCACAGGGAAGTTTAAGAAGTGCACGAAGGTCACCCAATGTCTGGAATTTGCTGACATTTCTCCTATTGCCTTGCCATCTGCATACTTACTTTCAAAGCCATTGAGCATTTTAGCCATCACCTCTAAATACTTCAGTCTGTGTTTCCTAAGAATAACCATTGTCTTCAATGCTGGAAACTGAACTGTACTGTTAGTCACTCCTCCCTTCTCACAGAGGTGGAGACAGAGGCATGGGGAGTCACTCACTCAAAGACCTCCAGCTCTTTGGTGTTCAGGGAGATTCAAGCCCAAGGCCCTGGCCCTGACTCTACATGCCTCACTGAGTGCTCACTCTACAGTGCTAACCGTCTCCCCTTCTCTCTTGTGTTCTTTCCTCTTGAAGCTGTTCTCCTTCGTTGTTCATCCCCTGAGGGACCTGCTCTGCTCTGCTCTGCTCTCCTCTGCCTTCCCCCCGCCACTGGAGCTCCGACTGTTGTCTACTCTTTCAAGCATGTGGAAAGGTCTCCTGGGCATGATGTTCTTCTAGCATCATGCTATATTGGGATGTCTCTGAGGCCATGTCCATGCCCCTCCTCCCCGCTCTACACTGTGTGCTCTAGAAGGACATACATGTGGCTGTGGCCATGTGAAGTGTTTGATAGAATGGCATTGCTGTCCTTCCATGTTACTTTGTGTGCGAGCATTTGAGGCTGGCTGAACCAGGGACCTTTGTTCTTGTTCTGCCTTAGGAAACTGGAGAGGGTTCACCCAGGTTCAGTCCATGATCTGAACCAATGGAAGTGGGGTGTAGGAAATGAAGGTTCTTTTCTTTGGTCTTTCGGGGCCAGAGAGATGGCTCAGTGAGTAAGAGTGCTTTACAATCTCCACTTTTTATCAGTGAGCCATCTCTCCAGCCCCTGATTATTGGACATTTTTAAAAGCATATGCCATAGATTTCCAGTATCCCGTTAGCCAAACCTGGGTTCAGAATGGGAAGAAAATGCATAGCCACACCCCCTTAGTTTTATTTCTATTGCTGTCATAAAATACCATGACAAGAAGCAACTGAGGAGGAAGGTATATTTGGCTTATAGTTCCAAGTCACAGACCATTAGTATGAGGAAGTCAAGGCAGGGACTTGAAACATCCCATCCACCATTAAGGCAGAGAAAGGAATGTACCTACATTGCCTGCTTGCTTAGCACTTAGCTAGATTTCTCTCTACTCATACTGTCCAAAGCCAAGACTATGAAATGGTGCACACACCTGCAGAGTGCATCTTCCCATCCTAATGAACCCAATTATGATGCCCGCCCCTTCCCTGCCCCTCACAGACCAACCTGATCCAGACAGCTCCTCATTCTAGGCCTTGTCAAGTTAATAACTGAAAAAAAAAATGAGCACACTGAGGGCCAGAGAGATGGTCAGCAGCTAAGACCACTTGCTTCTCTTACAAGAAGACCTGAATTTGGTTCCCTGCACCTATATTAGGCAACTCACAAATGGCCTATGACTCTAGTTCTAGGGGATCTGAGATCCTCTTCTGACCTTCAGAAGCACCTTCACACATTACATAAACCACATAGACATACCCATATACATTAACACACACATACACACACACATACACACACACACACACACATGCACACACAAAACCATACACATACACAAATGGTATGGACCTAGTGCAAAGTGAGGAGGTACCAGGGCTATCTCCGAAGTCTGCAACGGTGTAAAATTCTGAATACATCCCAAACTCCCACCTCTTTGCATCTACTCTCCTGGGCCAAGGGAAAGACAAGGCCTCGTATGAGCGATAGTGGGACTTTGGTGTTATAGGAACCAGTGATCTTCAAAGATGTAGCTGTGTACTTCAGCCAGAAAGAGTGGCAGCTACTGGAGCCTGCTCAGAAGGACCTGTACAAGGATGTGATGCTGGAAAACTACGAGAACCTGCTCTCTGTAGGTAAGGATGACTTCCTTGCAGTTTGTACTGGCCATGGGAGAGCCTGCGGGTCTCAGTTCTGAGAAGCTGTGGTTCATAGGGATGAACTCTACCGTAAGACTAAATTCAGACACTGCAAATTGGATGCTGTTGATCACATCCAAAGACGGGTCCTCTCCAAAAGTCCTCCTCTTCAGAAGCTCAGTGTTTAACTCGTATGCAGAGTAGAAGCTGGGATGCCTTGGCGATGGGTGGCCCTTCTTTTCTCTCCCTATTCCTCGCCTTCGCTGACAGGTCTGGCTTAAGTCACAGGAGCCCAGTTAAGCTAATCCTGATGATCTCAGTGAGTTGAAAAATGAGCTCATTGGATGATGTGGTCATGAACTCAGTCTCTTGGACTATTAACATGAGAGGAGGCGGGGGCAGGACAAGTCGAAGGAGGTGACTGGCTCTGTGTTCCAGCTGGTTGTTCTCTGTGAAATCTCTTAGCTCCTGTCTATGCAAACATTTGTTTGGAAAAGTGGTTCCTGAGAGGGATGCAAAAGTTTTTCTTCTTCTTCGTCTTGTTTTTTCTGTGGGACAGAATATTATATTTTCAAGCCAAAGTTGATTACCAGGTTGGAGCAAGGAGTTGACCTTTTTGCCAAAGAGAACGATGTTTCTGGAGACCCCCAGCAAGGTGAGGCAGGAGTCAGCAGAAGTGACACCTCTGCAGGTGAGTTGGAGGGGCATTGCTAACTAAACTATTGTCTTAGTTTACTGTTGTGACGAGACACCATGACCAAGGCAACTCTTATAAGGACAATGTTTAATTGAGGCTGGCTTACAGGTTCAGAGGTTCAGTCTAGTATCGTCAAGGCAGGAGCATTGCAGCTTATGGTACAGGAGGAGCTGAGAATTCTACATCTTCATCTGAAGGCCACTAGAAGGAGATTGGCTCCCATGTGTTAGGGTGAAAGTCTCATTCTCTACCCTGACAGTAACAGATTTCCACCAACAAGGCCATACCTACTGCAACAAGGCCACACCTCCTAATAGTGCCACTCCCTAGGCCAAGCATATTCAAACCACCACAGCTATGGTTCCTGACCTCCATTCCACTGGGGGAGATGACAGGGTTACTGCAGAACTTGATTCATTTGAGGCAAACTTTGCCATCCTGCCATCCCCAGAGATGTTTGCACTCTCCAGTTTGGTACCACACTTTTTTCCTTCTCCTTTGTCTTCTGGGGTTGCAGGTGACAATGACAGCCTGACTCTAGACTTTTATACTGGATGTCTTCTCCTCAAATGGTGATTCTCCACTGCATTTCAATTATTACTCCTACCAGAATACTTTGCTTTCTTATTTTTTAAGTGTGTGTGTGTGTGTGTGTGTGCACATGTCAGTGTGTGTGCTGTGTTCTCATGAAGGTATGAGTACACTTAGAGGCCATAACAAGACATCAGGTGTCTTCTGCCATTTTCTTTTATTAAGACAGAGCCTCTCACTGAACTAGAAGCTAACCTTTCTGGCTAGCCTGCCCAGCTAGTAAGTTCTCAGAATCCTTCTGTCTCTGTCCCCTAACGATGAGGTTACAGGCATGTAGCTATGCCTGGGTTTGTAGTGGGTGCTGGGGATTAGAACTCAGTTCCTCAGGCTTGCAGTTCAAGTGTTCTTACCCACTGAGCCATCACCCCAGCCCCTAATTTTCCTTCTTGTGTCTATAGATCAGTGTCTTAATTGTTTAAAAGATGTTAATAGCATTGCTTTTTAGCAGATTGGTTTTTACCCGATCTTAATCTTTTAAAAATATCATTGCTATTTCACAGCCTTATGTTGACTTACAAAAATAACAGTGCTTTTCTGAATCACATAATCATTACCCACCACTTCTGAACCTCAAGAATACATATAGATGGTTTTCATTAAGATAATTTATGCATCTGGGGTGAGGATGAAACACAGTCTTGCTATGTAGCCTAGTCTGAACTTGTCCTTGGAGTCCTCCTGCCTCAGCTCCTAAGTGCTGGGATTGTAGACACATAATGTCACACTCAGCTAATATATGCATTTAAGAAGAATTCCAAACTGTAAAAAGCAGTGCTCATTAAACGCAACAATCTTGAGACAGTGAGATGGCATGGTGGGTAAAGGTCCTTGCTTCCAAGACTGATGACGTGAATTCAATCCTTAGGATCCACATGGTGGAAGGAAAGAACTATCAACAAGTTGATGTCCTCTTAGGCATATTTATGATCTGGTTATTATTTTATTTGGACATGAGATATGATTTATGACAAATTGACAAGGGGTGGATTCTGATGACTATTCTTGGTTGTCAGCTTGATTACATCTGGGATAACCAACAAATTGTCTCTGGCCTGCACAAGTGTGTAGTGGCGGACACATGCCCATATCCACACTCAAACAATAAATGTGCTTTTACAAGTAACAATCCTGGTGCATGCCTTTAATCCCAGCACTAGGGAGGCAGAGGCAGGCCCGTGATCTCAATGAGTTGGAATCCAGCCTGGTCTACAGAGTGAGTTCTAGGTCAGCCAGAACTACTCAGTGAGATACTGTCTCAAAACAAAGCAAAACAAACCACAACACTCCTGTTTAGTCTAGCTTCTATTTCCCTTATTCTAGTGTTTTCGTTTGTTTCTAAATTTGCATACAAAGTACCAGGCTTCACTATGACATTTTATGACATACTTCTTGTCAGTTGTCCTACTCCATTCGTTTCCTCACGTTCGTTCCACCCAGTAGCTCCCCTTCTGCATTTGCAATCAGATGTTTTTTTTTTATCACTTTCCTTTCTCCCCCTCCCCTCCCTTAGAGTCCTTCCCCCTCTGGCAGTCTCCTTTCTAGTCTCATGACCTACACCCACCCACACCCACACATGTGTGCATGCGTGAAGGAAGATTGAAATATAGGATCTCCATATGAGAGAAAATATGCAATTTTGGTCCTTCCATGTCTGCTTTGTTTTTCTTAACATAGTAGTTTCCTGACCCCCCCCTTTTTTAAAATTCATTAATCTGCCTTATGTATCATGCTTAAGACAAATGATCCTAGCACCTGTGTACTATTAGAGAAATGTGAAGTAGGAATGTTGTGGTGGATCTTGTCTCAGGTCTTGTTGGCTGCTAGGACAAAGAAGGTCCAGATGACTTATGCTTACCTTTGTAGTTCTGAAGTCTGGAAGTCCAGGTTTGTGGTGTGAGCATGATCGAGCCCTAGAGAGAGCCTTCTTTTGGATCGTAGACATCAGGTTCTTCTGTATGTGCTTACCTGATATAAATTGATCTAGAAAGATCTATGGCCTTTTATTAAAACAATGATCTCATTCAGGAAGGGTTCTTTCTCATGATATAAATGACCTCTCCAGGGCGCTACTTTCAAGTGCCATTATGTTAGGGATTGATTAGAAATGATACCAGCATTAAGTTAATAACAGAAACAGAACATAAAGAAGTCCCATAGATTTCTGGTAGAAATACTTGTTGGTAGATGTATTTAGGAGAAAATAACCATTAGATAGTATCCACTAGAATTGTACAAATATGAGTATCCCAACAACTACAGTCCCTAGATATAACATGATGGAAACGTGCACTGTATTCAGAGTGCCTCAAACTGAGGACTATCCAAATGCCAATTAGTGAGAAAATATTTGTGTAAAGAAATATTATAAATGATCCAAATGAGAGAGAGCCATGATACAAAATAATGTGGGTGAATCTCACATGAAGAACATCAAGCGCAAAAAGCCCAGGTCCTAAAGAGCGCATACTGTAGGTGCATTTAAGATGGTTAAGAGAAGACGAAACTAGTTTACAGTTAGAGGCCAAGGATGGGCAGGGAGATGGTTCAGCAAGTAAGGACACATGCCGCCAAGCCTGACAAACTGCATTGGTTGGAACCTAGAACCCATTCAGTGAAAGGAGGGAGCCTCTAACTCCGACATGCAAACTCTGGCACAGCCTGTACCTCCCCTGTTCCATAGACACTCCAAGAATGTGAAGACAATGAAGAGGAAGAAAATGAGAGAGGGCTGGGGTGGAAATGATTGCTTACCTGCTTCCAATTTTAACCTAGAGACCACAGGATATGTTTGGTCTGTGAGCACCAAAAAAGCAAATATTTTATATTTTACACTTTTTGTACATGTTATACTCTAATTATTGTTAAGTGTTTCCCGTTAAAACAAAACCAGACATGAAACATGTTTTTGTTCTAAATCTCCTTCACGGAACTGGAGAAATGGCTCAGTGGGTAAGAGTGTTTACTGTTCTTTCAAGGACCAGGAATCAGTTCCCAGGACCCATGTCAGGCAGGTCAACTTCCTGTAACTCTAGGTCAGAGACATTTGGTGCCCTTTTGTGGCGTGCACGGCACCTGCACTCACATGTATATACTTAAATAAAGACACACACACACACACACACACATCTTAAAAAAACATTTTAAACCTTTAAATCTCCTTCAGGGAAGAAGACAGAGAATAATTCCACAAAGGCAGAAATCCGGAAGCCAGATAATTCTAAGACAACATCACTGGAGAAGCGGAAGAAGGTAGATCAAGGGGGTGGTTCCCAGAATTTGAGAGCAGAAAAGACCTCAAAAAGTGATGACAGGCCATCTCAGAATAAGGAGAAACGTGGCTCAACTTCGACTACAGAAGCAGGCAAAACTGCCACTCTTGGCAATAAGGAGCATGAATCTGCGACCCCGGGCACATCTTCGAGTCAAACATCAGCAACTACAACACCACAGAGCACTCTTCCAGAAAAGTCGACGTCGGGGAAAGATGTTCCTGGAAAAACACAGAACACAAGCAGTTCCACAAATCCAAAGCGCAAGCCTGCCCGACAAGGTAAAAACCACTTTAAATGCAAGGAATGCGGGAAAACCTTCAACCAGACCCTCCACCTTGTGGAGCACGAGCGAATCCACACGGGAGAGAAACCCCACAAGTGTGACACGTGCGGCAAATCTTTCCGGCACCTCTCGTACTTCCTCACACACTACCGAATTCACACGGGCGTGAGACCCTACAAGTGTAAGGAGTGTGGCAAAGCCTTCAACAGCAGCTCCACTCTCAACAATCACTGCAGGATCCACTCAGGGGAGAAACCCTTCAAATGTGACGAGTGTGGGAAAACCTTCAAGCAGAGCACAAAGCTCACCCGTCACCAACGGATTCACACCGGGGAGAAACCTTACAAGTGTGGAGAGTGTAACAAGTGCTTCGGCCGCAGCTCGTCCCTGAGGGAGCACAAGAGGATCCATACCGGAGAGAAGCCGTACTGCTGTCAGGTGTGTGGGAAAACCTTCAGGGTCAACTCACATCTTTCAGAGCATCAGCGGCTCCATTTAAAGGTGAAGCCCTACAAGTGTGATAAGTGCGGGAAGCACTTCCGAAACAGCTCGTACTTGACGGAACACAAGCAGATCCATGTGCCCGGGGCCCGAGTGGACTGCCCAGAATGTGGGAAAGTCTTCGCTTGCAAAATAGCCCTTCTCAAGCACCAGAAGAGACATGAGGCAAACTCCAGGTATCGGTGCAAGGGATGTGGAAAGACTTTTAGGTGTAAGTCAAGCATTCAGAGGCATGAGAGGCTGCACGCTGGGGAGAAACCTTTCGTGTGCACTAAGTGTGACAAAGGTTTCACTGACAAAACTACATTGAATAATCACTTGAAAATCCACTCTGGAGATAGGCCAGACCCATGCGCCCAGTGCGGGAGAACCTTTAAAAAACTGGCTACCCTGCTGATTCACCAGAAAAAGCATGCTAAAAAGAAGCCCACAGAGGTTTGAAAGACCTTTTGCCAGAATTCACATTTGGGTCTCTGTGACAAAGTCAAAATAATAGAAGCGATATACGTGAACATTCCTTCATTTATTAGTAGTTGTTTTGTTAGTAAGCTGGTAGTTTTCTAGAAATGACTGGGTTTTTTTTAAACCCTTCCCCTACTTGGAGCATTTGTGCAATATAAACAAACATTTTGTTGTTGTTGTTACTATTCCAACAGACAGGTACTACTACCAACTACATCTGTGGATAGAGGCAAAGGGTGACTTCAGACAACCTACAGTGTACTAAACAAACTCCCTTGCCTTCCAATAACTAAAAAGGATCTGGCTGGCTTTCATATTTGAGGAATTCAGCTAGTTTTTCTCTACCAGCCACCATAGTAACCACTAAAGAGGTATGGCCGTTTAAATATCAACATGAGGTAAACACTTAAATGCAAACACTTGGATGAATCATTGACATTCCTAAAACTCAATGGCCAGTGAACCTCACTGCGGGGCATCGTCAACAGCTAACATTTTCAGCACCATGGAAGAGTCTGTTCAGAACTGATCTTAATGAGCAATACCTCTTTCATGAGATGACCCCGAGGAAAACAGGAGACAACTTTGTGACACTGAATCTGTGCTTTCTTTTTTTTTTTCTTTACAGCGGAATGTAGCATTGTGTAAGGTTTGTGAATGTGCTGGAGCCTGTGATGTTGGGAGCACTTTCAGAACTCCGATTGGCCAGTGCCCCTCCCGCAGGACTCCTACTCCTTTGTGTTCAGTGGGTTACTAATAACGTCATTGATAACTGTGAGCATTTGTTGATCGCTATCTACCTATCAAGTGTGGTGCTGAACTCTTTATGTGAGTTAGCAGAGCTAATTTTCACCAGAGTCCTATGAGATAAGAACTGTTATGTACCTAATTTTCTGTTGAGAAAACCAAGACTTTTCTTTAAGAGTGTTCTTCTCCTCCTCCTCTTCTTCTTCTTCTTCCTCCTCCTCCTCTTCCTCCTCTTCCTCCTCCTCCTCCTCCTCCTCTTCCTCTTCCTCCTCCTCTTCCTCCTCCTCCTCCTCCTCCTCCTCCTCCTCCTCCTTTGTCTTCTTCTTTGATTATTCCTATTCTTATTCTTCCCAAAGGACTCCTACCTCCGTTGTGCTTTGGGCAGAATGACCAGTAGGTTACTAACAGTATCACTGATGCATTTGAGTGTTTATTGATGTCTTTCTACCTAACAAATATGGTGCCGAAATCTTTACATGAACTATGTCAGTTAATCAACCCTATCAATCATATGAAATAAGAAGTATTATGTACCTAATTTTCATTTTATTTCCTTTCCTTTCATTTTATTTCATTTTATTTGAGGCAGAGTCTCACTGTGTAGCCTAGACTAGCCTCAAACTTGTGACATTCTTCCTGCCTCAGCTTTTTCAGAGCTGGGATGACAGGTGTGAGCCACCATGCCCGGCTGAGCTGCTTTGTAAGGATGGGTTATTTACAATTTTGCACCTAAAGAAGACTACATTGCTATTTTATATTGCACTCTTTCAAATAGATAAGATTTATTATATGTTAGCATAAAATATGTCTCTAAAATGTGTGTTTGTGTGTTTACGTGGTGTGTGTGTGTGTGTGTGTGTTTGCATTTTTGTTTAAACAGCTCCTGACAACAGAAAGCAGGAGCTGGGACAGAGGTCAGTAAATCACGGAGTGTACAGAATTAGGTGGATCTAGCCACAGCTACTTGGAAGGTTTTGGTACGTACTACACAGACTCATTTATGAATTTTCTGTCAAATGGTTGTTTGGAGCCATACAATGTCATCATTGAGTTATTGGAACAGAGGCCCTGCCTCTCATGAAGCTGAAAATATTTTCTCTGTGATCCTTGAGGGAAAAATATTAGTTGGCAAACTCTGAATGCCAAATGATCTAGAATGGATTGAGGCTCCCAGCTCCATGATGCTTAGGACAGACTGTTTAATGGGTTACTAATGACATCACTGATAACTGTGAGCATCTACTTATCAAGTGTGGTGCTGAACTCTGTATGTGGATTAGCAGAGCTAATTCTCACTGGAGTCCTATGAGATAAGCTCTGTTATGTACTGAATTTTCTGTTGAGAGAACCAAGGCTTTCTTTAAGAGTAGCTATCTTCCTTCTCTCCTCCTATCCTTTATTTTATTTTTTGGTATTCTTTTTAACTTACAGGACTCCTACCTCCATTGTGCCTCAGGCAGAATGACCAGTAGGTTACTAACAATATCACTGATGCATTTGAGTGTTTATGATGTCTTTCTACCTATCAAATATGGTGCTGGAATCATTACAAGAACTATATCAGTTAATCAATCCTACCAGTCATATGAAATAAGAAGCATTATGTACCTTTTTTTTTTTTGAGGCAGAGTCTCACTGTGTAGCCTAGACTAGCCTCAAACTTGTTACATTCTTCCTGCCCCAGCTTTTCCAAAGCTGGGATGACAGGTGTGAGCCACCATGCCCGGCTGAGCTGCTTTG
>NW_021604774.1:279427-456772 GCF_004785775.1 Grammomys surdaster | reverse complement strand
TACACACATATATATACATATATATGATCTTGTATTTCTGTTGTCTCCTGACAGCAGAAACCAGGAGCTGAGACAGAGCTCAGTAACTCATGGACTGTACAGACCTAGGTGAATCCAGCCACAGCCTGCTGGAAACAGCTTTGGTACACACCACATAGACTTATTTACGGATTGTCTATCCAGCGGTTGCTTTGGGGCTTACAAAGGCACTATTAAGGTACAGGAACAGAGAGCCAGCCTCTCCTGTAGCTGAGAAGACTGTCTGGCCAGTGGAGAGTTGGATAGCCACCTCTTAATGGCTGAGGAACTATAATGAATTATGGAGAAAGTGGTTCAGAAAAAAAACAAAGGAAGGCTGACTCTAAGGTGGCTTCTCTGGAACTCTTGTGCCGCCTCTCTCGGAGTTGTTGATGATGTATGGCACTGCAATCCAGTACAGACCACCTGTGTATGTTTGTGCACGTGACCATGTCTCTGTGTATTAGAAGACAAGTTTCGGAGCCGCGGAGATGGTTCAGTGGTTAAAGCCCTTGCCAGGGAAATATGAAGACCCAAGTTCGAGTCTCCAGAATCCATGTACAGGTGGGTGTAATTCCAGGCTCCGAAGAAGGAGATGGAATCTCCAGAGCAAGCTAGCTCGGGAGACTAGCTATATCAAAGAGTTCTGGATTTGACTGAGAGGCCTTGCTCCAATGAACAAGGTGGAAGAGTAACAGAGGATGATTCCTGACATCAATGTTGGACCTCCATTTGCACTCTCTCCCACGTATATGTGCATATACATATGTAGACACGCATGCACACATGTGCACACATATACACATGTGCACGAAAATGGAAAAAGCCCAAATTAAATACAAAGGACAAGTTCCATGAACAGCACTTACCTGTGTTAGATGTAAGTTCTAACCTGCTCTCACGTAAACGTGCCAGGGACTACACTCTCAACTGCTTTTGCTCAGATCGCAGAACCTCATAACCCACAGTTCACAAAGCTCTGGCAAGTAACAGGGAGGCAGGTGATGAGACCAGGATCATCTACTGCCTTCTTTACCAGACCCTCAGCCATGCTTGACGGACTTATCAGAAGACAGATATATGGCGACTTGACCCATGATACTAGCCAAGCCTGTGACCTTTGTGTTCCAGATGCAGGCAATGGAGTTGGGAGCAGGGGTATAGTGATGCTCCCAGGCTCTCTGGCTTGTCTTCATATTCTTATTCGGGACAATTTCTTTCTACCCTGTGCTCTGTGAAGATTAGGGGGCACACAGATATCTTAAGATGAGAGTAGAGAAGCCACAGATGAAATCCCAGAACTCTGGCTGGAGCTATCTGGCAATGTGGCTACCTAACTCTGGAAAGGATCACAGGAGTGGGACCAAGAAGTGTTTTGTGGGGAGATGACTCCATGTGGCCTGTTATCTTTACAGTGGTTGTTTTATGACTGTGAAATATTTGTATGTGAATGGGACTGACTATGTGGGTAGCTTCCCCTTATAAGAGAAAAAAAGGTACTTTTTGTTTCCTGGGTTCCTTTTGGTTGCAAGCAAGAATCCATCTCACACTAGCTGAAATGAAAAGCAAAGCAGCAAAAGGAATTGTGGGCATGTGACTTGGGAGGGTTTCTTGCACAAGCAATTCGTGAGAGTGGTGAACCCTGATCGGAATCAAGAACTTGATGCAGCCAAGACACCTCTGGAACTCTGTGTATTTCTCTGCGTCGTCTTTCTTTCAATAGACCGGAGCATTCTCCGTAATGAGGAAAGATGGCTACACAATGCGAGGATGCTTTTCAAACTTAGAGGAAAGAGTATGTCTCTCTCCCAGATACGTTCCAAAGAACATCCCAGCTAGTCTGCTGCAATTGGGAAGTGGACAGAGAATTGGTTGGTCCTTTCTTATCCTTGAGTAACTGCAAGGAGAACCTAACAGTTTTGTAATCTTTTGAAGGCGGTATCTACAAAGAGATGCTAGAGAGACAGGACCCATCTCTCTGCAGTAGCATGAACAGTGACAGAGCAGCTGAAGAGCAGCTTGATTGATGAATTGCCAGCAGTAACTCTCTCTGTCTTAAACACATTCTATTTCAAGCATGAAGCTTTTTTTTTGGGGGGGGGGAGGGGGGTTGGGTTGGTTTTCCTTTGTTTTGTTTTTCATGATAAAAATATTGTATTCATAGGCTGGCAATATAACTAAGCCAGTAAAGGTGCTTATTAGTAAACCTGACAACATGAGTTCAATGCCAGGGTTTCACAAGATAGAAGGAGAGAATAGACTCTGGCAGGCTGTCTTCTGACCTCTGGATGGGCACCCTGGCTTGCACACAAGCATATACATATACCCACAATAAGTAAATGTAATAAGCATGTGTATTCTTTAATTTGAAATGTATGTCTGGATATTATTCAAACTGTAGTCAAAAGGTATATAAAAATAGTTGTTCTGACAGTTTATCCTATAAAAATGTATACACCACAAATATTCAACAATGAAACATGTTACACATTTTTTCTTTTTTCTCTTTCTTTTTTTATTTCTCTCCTTCCTTCTTCCTTCCTTCCTTCCTTCCTTCCTTCCTTCCTTCCTTTCTTCTTCTCTTTTATGAGACAGGATCTCTCTATGTAGTCCTGGCTGTCTTGGATTGTAGACCAGGCTGTCCTTGAACTCACAGAGATCTCCCATCTCTGCCTCCTAAGTACTGGGATTAATGACATGTACCACCACACCCGGCTATATATGAATTATAATGCATGCACAAGAAAAATAAAAATAGGCTTTTTGTCTGATGTTTCGTGTTTGTTTTCTCTATCAGTATTTTTTAGTAATAGCTTTTATTAATGCTTTGAAATTTTCATACACGTGTAGAATGTGCTTTGATCATATCTACTCTTTCCTCCAGTCCCCCTAGAAAATTACCCTTTACGTGCACCCCCATTGCACCTCTCTCCCAAGTAAATATTTTTGTTTTAAATATAATGAGTCCAATTAGTAATGCCTGTATGCCCCTGGGTGTGGGGCCATCCTCTGGGGCACAGGCGATCTTGCAGTAGTCCTAAATATTCAACAGTATATTGAATATTGGATATCAACAATATCCCTAAAGAAAAGTGACTCTACCCCCTCCAGTTGCCATCAGCTGCCAACAGTGCCTCAGGAGCTCCTCCTCTACCCATGTTTAATAGCTTAACTGCTTTCCCCTCCTGTAGGTCTTGCATAGATGACCACGGTGCTGTGAGTTCTTACAGTCATGTCGTGCCCACAAGACAGCACTTCACAGCACCCTCCTCATCTTCTAGGGCTTACATTCTTTCCACTCCCCTCCTCCACAATCCTCCCTTAGCCTATAGAGATCAGTTTGATACAAGTAGCCCATCTCTTGTTGAGCACTCAAAGTGCCTTGCTCTCAGCACTTTGAACAGTCATGAGTCTCCTGGTCTGTCACTATGAAAAGGAGCTTCTCTGTCCCATCTGATGCACGAGGCCCGGGAGCCCAGAGCCAGCTTCCTGGGCTCAGGCATGTTTCTATCCCTTGAACTGTCAGGTGGGAGGGGCCATTTCCTGGGCTTGTCTAAGGCCATTTCATATGCTTGCCCATTTCCATTATGGCATCTGGGTGTCTGTTGACCAGTACCACGGAGTGACTCAGAGCAAGCCACTTGCCATGGTGAGGACTTGGTTAGAGTGACAGTCCAAAGCCTTGGCCTGCCTTCAGGGACACTGTAGTTATTGAGGCATATAACAAAGGACCTATGTTGTGGACCTACCACGGGTTACTGAAACCAGTAAAGCCTGGTAGACACACCAGTAAAGCTGGGCTGAAGCCCTGGAAGATCATCGCAGACAACAGTATCCACAGGCTACCGTACAGCTAAATCAATTCTAGGGGAATCTCTGGGTTGTGGGGCTCATGTGGACATTCTAATAAGACAGGCCTGAAGGAATCCAGGAAGCTGGGGCTCACACTGAGGGAATGAGTGAAGCTTTCCCCAGGAGGATCGGTGTCTTAATTCCTTTTCCTGTTATTGGAAATACTTTGGCAAAAGCATCTTTTGGGAGAAGAGGGATCATTTGGCTCACAACAGCCGGTTACCGTCCATCACTATGGAGAGTCAAAGTGGCCAGAACCTGAAGCAGCCAGTCCCATCCATCCATAGTCAAGAGAAATGAATTAATTAGTGCATGCCAGTGCCCGGCTCACCTTCTATTTTCATTCAGTCCAGAGCTCAGTTTAAGACACGGTACCTCTCATACTCAGGGTGGGTCTTCCCACCTCAGCTAAACCAGTTCAAAATCCCTGGGGCTGGAAAGATGATGGCTCAGTCGTGAAGAGCTCTTGCAGAAGACAAAACTATAGTCTCAACTCCACATCGGGCAGCTCACAAGGTCCTATAACTCCAGCTCCAGAGGATCCAGTGCCCTCTCCTAGGTTCTATAGGCAAGAACACACACACACACACACACACACACACACACACACGCATGAATGAACTTGTATGCACTCACAAACTCACACTCACTTGCTCATCTCACAGGTTGACCTAGTCTAGAGAATTCCCCACTAAGACTCCCTTCCAGGGGGTAGATTTCATGGGGTCCCATCTTCTAGACAAAGAACTACAGGCAAAGGCTGGAGAGATGGTTCAGTGGTTTAGGCCATGTGCAGCTCTTCCACAGGATCCTGGTCTAGTTGCTAGCACTCACATCAGGCACTACCACCTGAAGCTCCAGTTCCAGAGGATCTAACACCCTCTTCTGGCCTCTGAAAGCGCATACATAAACCCCTACATAGACACATACATAATGTACAATTAAAAATAAATAAACAAACAACAACAAAACAAAACAAAAACCATAGGCATGTGTATATGTGTGTAGTGTTAGGGTTTCACTGCTTTGAACAGACACGATGACTAAGGCAAGTCTTATAAGGACATTTAATTGGGACTGGCTTACAGGTTCAGAGGTTCAGTCCAGTATTATCAAGGCAGGAGCATGACAGCATCCAGGCAGGCATGGTGCAGGCTGAGCTGAGAGTTCTACATCTTCATCTGAAGGCTGCTAGCAGAATACTGGCTTCCAGGCAGCTAGGGTGAGGGTCTTATAGCCCACACCCACAGTGACACACCTACTCCAACAGGACCACACCTTCTAATAGTGCCACTCCCTGGCACATTGTGTGTGTGTGTGTGTGTGTGTAAAAACTCATGGCAAACTCTAAGCCGTCTAGATTTACTTTTCCTGTGCTATCTTTGCATATTGTGTAGGTTCGTGATTCATTCAACATATTTTGGGGGAAGGGAATAGAGTTTGCAGATGGGTGTGTGCATGTATATGTGTGTGTGCTGTGTGTTGTGTGTTTGTTTCTTAATGTTTGTCTTGCTCATGTCCAGTTTTTTACGGTCTCACTTTTTGGGTATCATTCTCCACATGTGCCGTGCTTGTGCCTGTGCTAGAGTTCTTTTGGCTGTAGGAGTGGATCTGCTTCTGTGTTCCCTGTGTTGTGTCCTTGACCTACTTATCCACTCCATCAGCACCACATGGCTGTTATGATAACTGCAACACAGTCCTCTGGACTTGGAGTCTTGGATCCTGTGGGTCTTCAGCCTCTCCACATAAACCTTAGAATCTGTTCTCTCATACCCATCAAGTCAGTGAGGCTGACATTTTATGAGTATAAAATAATTTCAGATGTCAGAACAGGGACCTTGTCTCCTTTAGTTCTCTGCTTCCTTTTCTGCTAAATGCAGCATGGGAAGATACCCCTCGCTCTGCTCTCCCAGTCAAGGTTTCCCGCTCCATTTAAAATTAGTGCGTAGTCAAACTGGAATAGATACTTGTTGAAAGTCCTTCTTAAAGCATATCTGTGTGTGGTTTTGAGCCATTTCTCTTAGCCTGAGTTTCATTGTGCAGAAAGTGGGTTCCTTGTGAGCAAAGAATTCACCTAACAAACTTGTATTAGCGTAACCACTGACGGACAGCAGACGGCATGCAGCAAGCCACACTAACCATGACACCATTATCACCATCATAAGCATCATGAATAAAATAACTACCATATGTGTTACAGTATAACCTGCACGCATATCTTGACTCCTTGATAAATTGCTTTAGCTAACACAAATGGGGAGTGCGAGAGATGGCTCATCATTTGAGAATGCTAGTTATTCTTCAAGAGAACCCAGGTTTGATTCCCAGCACCCATGTAGTGGCTCACAAAGGTCTGTAACTCCAGTTCCAGGGGATCCAACATCCTTTTTTCTCCTCCTTGTGTACTGTATGTGTGTGGTACACAGATATACACCCAGGCAAAATACCTTTACCCATAAAATAAAAATGAATAAATCTAAAAAGGATTGGGGGAACTGGGTATTGTGGTATTATACCTTTAACCCCAGCACTCAGTAGGCAGAGAGCCTGGTGGATCTCTGTGAGTCAGCACACAGCCAGTCTACACTGAAGTTCCAGGACAGCCAAAGCTATAAAATGAGGCCCTATCACACAATTAAAAAAAAAAAAAAGAAACAAGACAAAAGAGGCTGAGGCAATGGCACAGGACCTAAATTCTTTTTTTTTTCTGAAAAAAGTATTATATTTTATTAAGTTATTATGTTTCTTTTTTATTGGATATTTTATTTATTTACAATACAGATGTCATCCCTTTTCCCCATTTCCCTTCCCTAGAACTTCCTATCCCATCCCCCTCCTCCTTTATGCTTTTATACCATTTTGATTACATGCATGTATTAGGGTCAGTTCTAGGTTGAGGGTCTAGTAATACAGTAGACGCCAATAGTCAAGACCTAAATTCTGATCCCCAGAACCCATATAAAAAGCCAGGCATGGTGGCTTGTAAATGTGCTAGTTACCTCAAAACTGACAGGCAGGGGCAGGCAGATTCTGGGAGCTCACAGCCAATCTAACCAAAATAGTCAACTTCAGACTAGATAAATGAATTGGAGAAGCCACTGAGGGATACACCCAATGTACAGTTCTAGCTTTCATACACACCCATACCAGCAAGCACACACACACACAGACACACACACACAGACACACACACACACGCAAACACACAGACACGCAGACACACACACAGAGAGACATACACACACACAGACACACACACACACAGACATACACACACACACAGACATACACACACACACACAGACATACACACACACAGACACACACACACACAGACACACACACAGACACACACACACAGACATACACACACACAGACACACACACAGACACACACACACGTGCACACACACACACACACAAACCATGTGGATATGCTAGCATGCATACATGCATACACCACACAATAAAAATAATAACATATTAATTTTAAAATGGCCCATAAAAAGGTGTAAAACCAGCCTATCTTGTTCACAAAAAAGAGAAATGTGTGAGCTAGAATCATCCCAAATATTCTTTTCCATATCTGCTTTTTAGAAAATTCCAGGCCGCTCAACATAACAGTTTGAGTGAAGGCTCACTTAAGCTGGAAACTGTAAATTTGTTGCTGGGGGTTGGGGGAGTTTCTGAAATCTTGACCAGAGAGCCACACAGGGTGGTTCACACCTTTAATTCTAAACACTTGAGAGGTTCCATCAGAAGATCATCTTAAATTCCAGGCTAGCTTGGGATACACTATGAATTTTAAGATAACCTGGAGTACAAACTGAGATTCTGTCTCAAAACATCCTTTTTTTAAAAAAAGAGGAGAAATAAAAGAGAAGAAATCTTTGCCAGGAAGTCAACCCTTCGTCTCAGAGATCCCGATCCAAGGGATTTACCTGCAGTGTTTTCTCACACGAGTGGAATTTCTGAAGGTCAAGGCTGTGTGAGCACTCAACACTGACTGCAGCGAAAACAGCTTAGCTGAGCATCAGAAGAACCCAGGCAAATGGAGTGAGTCATCACCATATCACCAACTCTAGCTAGCAGTGACAACAGGGAGCAAATGGTCTGTATGCATGTTGTACCCAGACATGGGTGCGGGCAAAACAGTCATGTACGTAAATAGATAAGTTCAAAACTGTCAGATGGGAAGCTGGGCATTTCGGTGCCAGGACACGAAGATCTGAGGTAGTGGAAACAAAGAAGGCTCACGATTGTGTGTAAAGTGACTATCTTTTGGTTTTGTTTTTTTTTTAAAGTAAAAAAAAATTGAAAGGAAGAAAGGAAGGAAAAAAGGAACTGGTGTTTGTGAGACTCCTAATGGTAGGTGTGGTTGGGGTCTCTGACTCCTTTGCCTGCTCTCAGGACCCTTTTCCTCCTGTTGAGTTGCTTCTTCCAGCCTTGATATGAGGGTTTGTGCCCAGTCTTATTGCATCTTGCTATTCTATGCTTGGCTGATATCCCTGGGAGGCTTGGTCTTTTCTGAAGGGAAAGAGAGACGTGGATCTGAGGGAGATGGGAGGTAGGGGAGAACTGAGAGGAGAGGAGGGAGGGGAGGCTGCAGTTGGGATGTATTGTATGAGAGAAGAATAAATAATAAAAATAAAACAAGACAAGACAAGAAAAGGGACGAGACGGCTCAGCGGGTAAAAGCACTTGCCACTAAGCCTGACGATATGAGTTTGATTCCTGGAACCCACATGGTCGAAGGAGAGAACTAAAACCCACAACTTGTCCTTTGAACTGCGCAAGTGCACCGTAGCACCCCACAACCATTCATACATACACATGCAAAATATAAACTAGAATAGAATAAAGGAGGAAATGTTAAAAAATAGCAATAACAGAGAAGCAAGCAAAGACAATAATGTAAACATATTTGCCGTATATTTCTATTATTTAATTGTTGATAGTAATAAATTTTCTCTATAAATATAAAGCATATCTCAAACAAAACATTTAATATTTATATCTTAAGTCATGAATACAAATATCTACCAGGTAGTGCATTATAAATTATACTAATTTGTTCAGTGTGCATATACATGCATCACATACATGTTCATAAATATACGTGCACATAAATAGTGCGTATATCTGTGAGTACACATACACATATTAATATGTTACTGAGACAGGTTTGTTTTCCCTATCACACAATATGTTATCATTAAACAATGAGGTTTGAAAAAGAAAGTTTTGTACAAATTGTGGGAACTGTACAAATTGTGGGAAAGAGAAGCCACGTTGTAAAGCATGAGTTTGAAGTCAGTCTGGGCTCCATAGCAACCTATTAAAAATTATGATTAAAAAAGAGTGCTGGAGAGATGGCTCAGCAGTTAAGAGCACTGGCTACTCTTCCAGAAGAACCAGATTTAATTCCCAGAACCCATATGACAGCTCATAACTGTCTGTACCTCCAGTTCCATGTGATCTGACACCCTCACATAGATACGTATACATGCAGGCAAACACACCAATGAATATAAAATAAATAAACACATAAATAATTATTTTAAAAGCCTTAGAAACAATAATGAGGGAAGAGGAGAAGCCTGCAAAGAGGAAGAGGGGAAGAGAAAGAAAGAAAAAAAGAGTTTAAACATGGAGAAATGGGTGATTAGAAGTGGGTGGCTATTCATTTTTTAAAAATAGACTACTTAATTTATAGTATGTTTGTGCAAGAGCACATAGGTGGCATCAGAACAATTTGAGGGAGTCAGTTCTCTTCTTCCACCATGGGTTCAGGATCATCCAGCCAGGTTGCAAGCTCCTTTCCCAGAGAGCCATCTCCCATTCCCGGGAACTGTTTGATTCAGGCTGTGATCCATTATCATAGTGGCTTACAGGATGCGTGTTTCAGAAAATGCCAGGTTAGCATCATCCAAAAATCCAGTTTTGGCCCTCTCTCTGGCCAAAATCACCCATTCACACAGGTCTAAGTGAACAGTGAGCAATTCCAACAAAAGCAGTATGTTTTAATTCTCTGAAAAACAGCCTGGTAGATCTTACGATTCGAAGGGTACACCAGGCAGTAAAAGCTAGCAGGAGACAATGATAGATTGTTCCGTTGCCTGACCTGCAAAATTGCAGATTTTAAAAATCAATTGAAAGCAAATTTTGCTGAAAATTTCCTCCCCATTTTCTCTAAGGGACGGGATATACTGGAAGATCATTTCAAAACCATTCAAATAGTCACCCGGGTAATTGCGTGAGGGTGTGAAAATTTGGGCACCGGTAATAGGAAAATGGTTTTTCACTGTTAACTTTTACTTTTCAAAATTTTGAAATTATGTAGTAACACTTCAGTAAGTTGAGGCATTAACTTGAAGGCCTTAGAGAGCTGCTTGCACTGGTACTGCCACTGGGACATCAACTCTGTCCTACGCACGTTCCCCATCGACACCCCCCACCACCACACCACCACCACGTGACCCTGCTCACTGAGTGGGGGGCCTCACCAGGCCCCACCCACTCTCGTGACTTGTTATTTCCTGAGAAGTTGCCCAAGTGCGCATGCGTGAACGCCTCGCTGAGCATGCGCCCTCCCTGGAATTTTGAGCAAGAAATTTCTGGAGATTCAGTCAGCTGAGAACCTTCAGAGAGCTAGGTGAGTGTTCGACCTAGCTGGGAAGATTGAGAGTCCATAATGGGAACTATGGGCCTGCTGGGACAGGAGGGGACACGGGGCTGAGGGGGGCGACAAAAATAGGTGGCATAGGGTCCTGTAATGGGTTGTGCCATGGGGAATTTGGTGAGCTTGCCGTGGAAAAATGGCTGCGTGGTGCATGAAGAGTTGGACAGACCTGTAAGGAAGGACCTATGGTTGGAGGCTGATGTTGAAGAGCTGTAGCTAGGTGGCCTTCCTGTCTCATCATTGCCTTGTGCACCCAGGGGTCGCCATTTCCCTTCCCCAGCCTGCATCTGGTCCACAGCCTCCCCAAGCCCAAGAACTTGGTCTGTATCTTGGAATACCCCCACGCCCGGAACAGCCTCAACCCTGTTCCTCCTCTCTCTCAGCCCTACCCTGCCTCTCACTGTCCCTCCTCCTCATTTATACCTCCTCCTTTAAGACGTTAAAAATGTGTATTGCTCTTACATAGGACCTGAGTTTGATTATCAGCATCCGTGCCTGGCAGCTTACAACCTTCTGTACGTTCAGTTCCAGGGAGAATTGATGCCTCTGGTCTTGTGAAGCGTCTGCACTAATGTGCCATACTCACATATATAGGTAAGTTTTTAAAAGGCAGTGCTTTTTTATTTTAAAATAAACACCACCAAAGAAGCTAGACTTGATATGTTACTTTTAAATATATTGATTTTTTTCTTAGCTTTTAATTTTAGGACGAGAACGAACTTTTTTCTTTAGATTTATTTATTTTATGTATGTGAGTGCCCTATCTGCATGTACAGCTACATGCCAGAAGAGAGCATCAGATCACACTTAGATAGTTTTGAGCCACTATGTGGTTCCTGGGAATTGAACTCAGGACCTCTGGATGAGCAAACAGTGCTCTTAACTGCTAAGCCATCTCTCCAACCCTAAGAATGAACTTTTAATGTCCAGTGCAAGAGGATCTAAAATATGGGAGACAGAATGGAAGGTTCAGCCTATTCCAATAGCTGTTAGTCCTACAGGAATTGAGGTTGTTAGGTTAGAGCTAAGGAGGGACTTTCAAAAGTAAGGAAACAAAACCCCTAGTCCTTGGAATAAAATTGATGCTAACCACAAACAAAACATATTAAGTACATACATATATAACAAGAGAAAAATATATATTATATCACATATATACCAAGAGGGGGAAAACCTGGAATCATAGTTATTTCTAGGAGGGCTGGGGCAAGGACAGGAAAGAGCCTGTGGCTAGATTCAGGTATGCCTTACCTGACACAGAGACGACACAAACGTCTTAAGCTGCTCATTGGGCCTACCTTCTCTCTCCATGATGGTGATAAGTCAACCGTGCTCCACTAAATAAATGGCCACACGCCCAAGAGTATCTGGGCAGTACTTTATCAGACTTGATTGATTTAAAAAACGAAACAAAACAAAGGAGGGTAGGGAAAGGGGTTGGGTCTGGGAGAAATTGAAGAAAGATCAATGTGATCTCAGTATATTGTAGGAAATTCTGAAAGAACTAGTAAAAAGTGAGGGGGGAAAGAGAGAAATAATACAAACAGTATATTCCTGTAGGCAGTTTGTTTTATGAATTCATTTGCCTCTGTGAAGTAGCAGCTTTGCAAGAGGTACTACTGCCTTTGTTTTATAGACACAAGACTGAGTAATTAGCCTACGCTTAGGATTCCACAATTTTTAAATTTTTTTTACTGATACTTTACATCCTGCTCACAGCCCTCCTCCTGATGACCCCCTCCCACAGTCCTCCCTCCACCCCTCAGCTTCTTCTCTGAGCAGGTGGGGTCCTTCATGGATATCCCCCCACACACACAACCATGGCACTTCAAGTCTCCGTGACGCTAGGCAAGGCAGCCCAGCTAGAGGAACATATCTGACATGAAGGTCAAGCTGCACATCTGTTACATATGTTCAGGGAGGCCTGGGTCCAGCCTGTCTATGTTCTTTGGTTGGTGATTGATGATTCAGTCCTTGAGCACCCCAAGAGTCCAGGTTAGTTAACTCCATTGGTCTTCCTGTGGAGTTCCTATCTCATTAGGGGCTACAGTCCTTCTTTCTAGATTCCACAATTTTTTTTAAAAAGAATTTTGTTATGTGGCCAAAGCTGGCTTTGAACTCACCGCAATCTTCCTGCTTTACTTTATGAATGCTGAGATTACAGGTGCCACCATACAGCAGTTCTACAATTTTTACCTGGCCATCAGGTTCTAGACTTACAGAGGCTACACTTCCTGGTTTGTATTGCTATTATTTTTTTGTTCTCTTTTCAATTTTTTCTTGTTCTCAGAGAATTTCATACAATGGATTTTGCTCGTATTTTCCTGTGTCCCCAACTCCTCCCAGATTCACCCCTTCCTTTATCTACACATCTCTCTTTTTAAAAACTGGTCCACCTGCCATGGGTCTTATTCTATACATAGTGTTATACCACCTCATGTGGACATTGTGGGTATTGTCCTAGAAGTTAAAAGCTTCATCCAAGCACAGAGAGAGAGCAGAGCTGAAGTAAGAGGGGAATGGATAGAGTCTGAGAAAGAAACAGGAAATTACTGAAAAGATCACCTGGAAAGATCTTCGGAAAAGATGACTATAAGTTCAGGCTTTGGGGTGAGGTGGTCTTGTCTTGTAGATTAGTGAATGAAAATGTAGGAAGGGATCCATAAAGGCTGACTTTCAAAAACAAAAAGCAAACAAATCTAACTACCTACTGCATTGTATGTCAGTAACATTTAACCTTCACAAGCCCTTAGAGTGTAGACATTGTCACTTCTGATTTGCTGTATAGAAGTTGAAGCTACCTGAATTTTAATTTTAGTGTGTTTATGTGTGCATGTGTGTTTGCGCACACGTGAGTGAGCTGCCATGTGGGTGCTGGGAAGGGAACCCAGATCCTCCTGTGAGAGCATCAAGCTCTCTGAAGGGCTGAAGGGTCTCTCCAGGCCCCTCCCTGGTGAATTTGATTGACAGATAAGAAAGCACTGACAGAGAGAACTTTCACTTTACTTAGAAACCCATGAGAAGCCCACTGAGAGGTTTGGAAATGGGAAATGATTGGAGCTTGACTTTGCTGAGAACAGAAGTGAAGAGAAGTGGTCTCTGTGATCGTTTTCTTTGCCAAGGGAAGCCCAGGGATACTGCTGACTTCACAGTAGGACAGGGTGATATGAGGGTGACAGGCTGTGGCTGTGGCCAGAGAGGACTCAGTGTGGTGGTTATATTTGTCCTCTAGGCTCAGGACTCTGCGTTTTCAGGATACAGGGAAACCTGTGGGCAGCAGAAGCAGGGTTCAAAGATGTTGCTCTGCCATCTTCTGGGCCCCAGGTGAGTTAAGCTGACTGTTGTCATGGCTCTTGGATCTTTTCTGATTCCTGGATCTTCCCTGTTCATCGCATCCTCCATTTCCATTAAGTCTGTCTACAAACGTGTTAATCCCCACCCCCACTTGTCTAAGACTGTCTTTACTTTTCTGACTAGCACTCATATTGAATGCTTCCCTTTTCTTCTCCCTGCCCTGAATTGTTCAACATCCCGTGTTCGTCAGAACAAGATTTAAAAGTCTGGACTTTTTCTGTTTGTATTTGATGTATGTGAGTACACTGTTCCTGTCTTAAGACACACCGGGAGAGTGCGTCATATCCCATTACAGGTGGTTGTGAGCCACCATGTGGTTGTTGGGAATTGAACTCAGGACCTCTGGAAAAGCACTCAGTGCTCTTCTGAGTCATCTCTCCAGCCTCCTCACCCCCTTTTTTGCCCTCTTTTATATAAAGAGAAGGAAGGGACAAAGACCTGGACAGCTGTGGAGGCCACACCCACCCCTGGGGTGTGAGTCTGGCCATCCAGCCTCAGCTGTCTCAGCCTCCCACAGTGAGAGGCATAGTTTCTTTCAACTTAAGCTCTTTCCCTGTGTTTTTTTTTTTAATTCACTTAGGGGTATTCTCTGGTGTTTTAGGAACTGGTGACCTTTAAGACCGCGGATTGGAGGAGGAGGAGTTAAGCTGCCTCAGTGCAGAAGAATGTATACATTAACATGAAGTTCCGAGCATAGGTCAGTTCTCAGTTTCTTTGTAAAGGGGAGGGGGTCACCATCTCTGATTCTCGCTTGGGCCAGAGGCACTACTTCATTTTATTCACTTGTTTTCTAAGTTTTACTTTTATTTTATGTGTATGAGTGTTTTGCCTGCAACTCTGAATGTGTGCCATGTGCATTTATTTAGTGCTTGGGGAAGCTGGAGGAGGGCATTGGATTCCCTGAAACTGGAATCACACATGGTCGTGAGCTGTCATGCAGGTGCTGGGAATTCAACACAGACCCTCTGCAAGATCCACAAGTATTCTTAATTGCTGAGGTATTTGGTCAGCTACCTCATTTATTTTTCTATTATATCTGTTTTTTTTAATTACAATATAACATCATATTTACTCTGTTCCTCCAAACCTTCCCAGGTACCCCCATGGCTGTCTCTCAGATTCATGGTCTTTACTTCTCTAATCATTGTTACATGTGTATGTACATATATTCTTAATACACATACATGTTATATACATGAATATAAGCTGCTCTGTCTATACACTACTAGTTACATGTATATGGTTTCAGGGCTGACCAATTGCTATAACCAGTCGGTATGCTCTTCCCTGGGGAAGACTAGTTCTCCTTCTCTCGGCATTCCTCGGTTGCCTATAGTTCTTTGTCTAAGGTTTGAACCCCATGAGATTCCCCCCTCCCATGTTAGCATGTGTACTGATGTCACCATTGTCCAGGTCTTTAAGAAGCCATTCATTTATTTTTAAATTTACTTTTCTTAGAAAATTTCATACACGTGTACAGCATATTTTGATTATATTTTACCCCATCCACCCCTCTCATTCCTGCCAAACCTCCAAACCATACCCCATCCAAGCTTCAAAAGGAGAATGCGTACTATTGCTGGTTTTTGTTTGTTTGTTTGTTTTTTTGAGACAAGGTTTCTCTTATAGCTCGGGCTGTCCTGGAACTCACTCTGTAGACAGGCTGGCCTCGAACTCAGAAATCCGCCTGTCTCTGCCTCCCAAGTGCTGGGATTAAAGGCATGCACTACCACTGCCCGGGATGAATACTCTTCTAAAACAAACAAACAAAAAACAGTATCTTAATTTCAGATTAATTGTTTATGAGATGACTAACGTATTGAACACTAGATATATATGTCAGGCACAGGTTTAAAACCTTTATACATTAGACCCCTCTAACCTTTATACTAGTCCCCTGAGGAGAGCCATGCTTCCTGTTGCTGTTGGAATTGTTACCTTATTATAGATGGGGATCTGAGCCGTGAGAAGTCTGATTACCTCTTTAAAGATAAGATTTGACACAATAAATAACCTTACTTCTGTGGTGTCTGTTGTTATATGGTCTCTCTTTTTTTTGTAAGTGGTGTCGATCTCTTGATAGCATTGACAGAGTTTCATTGCTGTGAAGAGACACCATATAAAGCTTCCATGTAAAACACATGTATGTAAGTTAGAAACCATTGTCTTAGTGAAGGTAACTTTATTGCTGTGATATAACCCTATGATGAAAGCACCTCGGGGAGCAAAGGGTTAACTTGGCTCTTCCATATCATACTCCACCATTGAAGGACAAGAACTCAAGCAGGGCAGGAACCTGGGGGCAGGAGCTGATGCAGAGGTCATGGAGGGGTGCTGCTTCTTGGTTTTCTCCTCGTGGCTTGCTCAGCCTGCTTTCTTATAGAGCCCAAGACCACTAGCCCAGGGATAGCACTACCTATCATGGGCTGGGCCCTACCCCATCAGTCACTAGTTAAGAAAATGCCTTGCAAGGTTTCCTACAGCCCAGTCTTATGGAGACATCATCTTCCTTGAGATTCCTTCCTCTCAGATGATTTTAGCTTGGGTCAAGTTGACACAAAACGAGCCAGCACAGTGGTCTATAGAAAGACACTAAATAAACACTTAATACTGCTGTAAATATCACCTATATATGTTATCTTTCTTAGAGTTTCATTGCTGTGAAGAGACACCATGACCAAGGCAACTCTTACAAAGGAAAACATTTAATTAGTGATGACTTACAGTTTCAGTGGTTTAGTCCATTATCATCACGGCAGGAAGCATGGCAGCCTGCAGGCAGACATGGTGCTGGAAGAGCCTAGAGTTCTATATCTTGATCTGAAGGCAGCAGAAGGAGACTGTGTACCACATTGGTTGTAGCTTGACCATAGGAAACCTCAAAGTCCAGCCCCACGATGACATACTTCCTCCAACAAGGCCACATCTCCTAATGGTGCCACACCCTATGACCAAGCATTCAAACACATGAATCTATGGGGGCCATTCTTAATCAAACCACCACACACGCCAACAATGTAATGCCGGTCATTACTCTGTCAGTGAAGTCAGGATCCAAACTGAATGAGAACCCTTGTTCTCTTGAGTTGTATATCTGAATGGGAGGAGGAATGGGGTTTATCACAGGAAGAAAAAGAACTTTAGTGTTGGTTTTGACCCTGTCAGACTGTCCAGGCTGATGTGTGGGACTCCTCCTTTTCAGTTCTTATGCTGTGATAGTTGTTCAGCCTTGTCACAACTGGTGTACTGGGAATAGATATTTCTCTCTTCTATCTTTTTAAAAAATTTTTTTGTGTATGTGTATGGTGTATATGTGTGTGTGTGTACATGAGTGCTGGTGCCCACAGAAGCCAGAGGCACCAGAGCCCCTGAAACTGGTGTTACAGCCGACTGTGAGCTGCCAGTGAATGTGCTGGGAACCGAACTCATGTCCTCTGCAAGAGTACTCCATGCTCTTAGTCACTGAGCCATCACTCCAGCTTCCCATTCACAAATAATTCTTTTATAGTCGGGCTGTTTGCTTGAGCAACCTCCCTGCCTCAGTAGCTAAGATGCCAGAGTCATCTCTCTTCCACACTTGGGACAATAAAAGGGGTCTCCATTTATAAGGAGGTGTCTGCTGTGGGAAGGGTGTGTAGGGTATAAAGTGACGGAGAACTGCTTTATAGGCTGGAAACAGGCTTCATTTCACTCCTGTGAGAATCTGTGCACCTTTTTTTGTCACCCCAGTGTCTTCAGAACCTAGACTTTGGGGAGTTGCTGAACTGCCAAGTTATGAGTCTTCCTTCTTCTAGGGTACCAGTTTCCTAAACGTGGCCCGATTTCACACCTGGAAGAAGAGGCACCGCAAGCTACAGGGGAAGACAGCGATGCAGTAATGTGGAGAAGTGAGTAGCAGGACAGAGGCTATTAGGATGAGCGTCTTAGGAGGCAGCACCCATCACCAGCTGGTCAGGAGGAGGCCCAGAGGATGCTAGTCAGATGGCATTCATCAGATCCCAACTGGGTCAGGGGAGGCTTGCACTGCTCTCACCAGAGCTCAGTCTGCCTCTGCACATGCCCTCTGTGCCTTCTGCAGTGCATCCCTTCCTTCAGAGCATCTCTTCCTTCAGCTTGATCACCTCCACCATCCTGTACCAGGCAGGGCAGGATCCATTTCCTCTTGACTTGCAATCCCCCCCCAATCATTATTCCGTTCTCTTTGTAGCTGGAGCTATTAGCTTTTCTTCATCTACCGAGGCCAATGCCAAGTCTTAGTGTAGTGCCCTGTCTCACTTTTCTCTGTCCCGCTTCTCAGATTTGTGGGCACCCCTCCTGACCCCTCTTCTCCTCTCTTTCCTTCCCTCCTCCTTTCCTTCAGTCCTCTCCCCTTCCCCCCACCAGCTGTGAGCAGGGCAATGAGGCAGTAGTGTTGCAGCAGCTCGAGTGTTGCAGCAGCTCGAGTAGTGTTGTGCAGCTCGAGTGTCATTAGTCACGCTGAGCTCAAGCTGTACGGAACTTTAACATTTAGTTCTCTGGGCATGTCCTTTAAGGGTCTGATGGCCACACGGGGCTCGTGACCATTGCCTTAGCAAAAACAATAGGACACTGTCATTACGGCAGGGAATCCTCCTGGGCAACAGACCCATCTGGACTGAGCATGGTCACACATCTCTAACGCAGGAGGCTGAGACAGGAGAGGTGTGAGCTCAAAGCCGGTGTTAGGTACATCCTGACCATCAGGCTCATGGCATTGGACAGTGCTCTGATGGAACAGCGAGGTCAGTTTGAGGTATTCTGTGATAGTAGAACTGGCAGAGAGTGCTGGGAATAATGGATGTGCCGCAGGTACAGGAAAGAGGAGTGTAAGGTCTGGATTGACTCCATAGACTTGGCTTCTCTGCTCAGAGACCAAGTGTCTTCGTTGGGATTCCTCCTTCATCACATTCTCATGCCTGACCTCCTTGGCTTCTCTTCCATCTAGAAAATTGCCTTTATAATGGCCAAATACGTAGCACACCATTCCATCACTTCACATCCTGCCTCAGAGAGCCTTTCCCAGCCTCAACTCCATAGACATCTAACTAAAGCTTTGTGCTCTGGCTTTCCCCCGACCATGGATTTCCTCAGTCTGTGTCTTTGCCCAGGCCTCTTTCTAATCTTGCCACCCCCTTTTGATGGCTTAGTATACCTAACTGCCACCCTCTCCTGTCGTGTTCCCCCAGGGTCAGCTCCTGCAGTCTTTACAGTTCATTTTTCCAGACTTCTGGTGATCATGTGCTTTGGTCATGCTGCCTTTAGTGCAGTGTCTTAGCTAGGGTTTTACTGCTGTGAACAGACACCGTGACCAAGGCAACTCTTACACCATTTAATTGGGGCCGGCTTACAGGTTCATAGGTTCAGTTCTATTATCATCAAGGTGGGAACATGGCAGTGCCCAGGCAGGCATGGCACAGGAGGAGCTGAGAGTTCAACATTATGTTTTGAAGGTAAACAGGAGAAGACTGGCTTCCAGGCAGCCAGGACAAGGGTCTTAAATCCCATGCCCGCAGTGACCGATCCACCAGCAAGGCCACACCTCCTTGTAGTGCCACTGCCTGGGCCAAGCATACCATCACATGAAGTAATTGATGTTGAATTGAATGAAATCAGTTGGTAGATACACAGTGTAGATCAAATCACGTGATAGACTGCTTTAAAGAGAAAAGGGTCAGAATCTTTTTGGTTTTTTTCTGAGTGAGATATGTTCAATATCTTCATTCAGAGTCTTCTCAGTGATTGGCCAGAACCATGGTAACCAGTGATCTCACACCAATTCTCATAAGTGCCACAGCTGGTCCCTTTGAGAGTAGAGCATCCCAAAGACTGCGAAAAGCACCCTGGGAAGGCAACTCGCATGACCCACACTGTACAGTATCTCTCAAGCTGTCTGGGTAGTGGAATCTCTTATGCTCTCAGCATTTAGCTTTCCTAAACATCACTGAGTGCTGACAAGTTTGTCTCAGCATTTCCTCTGGTTCCCTCTTCACTTTTATTTTGCTGGTATGTTCCTCAACTTAAAGTCTTAATATGCACTCATACACATACTCTCCCCCTCTCTTCCTCCCCTTGCCTTTCCCTTCTTCCATCCTTTTTCCGATCTCTCCCTCCCCAGGTTCATTTCCAGATCTAAACCTCTATAGGCTTATGTCTACCACTTACTTTTGTCTCTTTATTACTATAATAATTTGACTTTCTGAACAGAAAAAAAGTAGAGTGACCTTCATGTTATTTCTAGGTCCTGAGAGGAGACCTGAAGAACTAGTCCCAGGACAGAGCTCCCCCTGCAGAGGAACCAGCCACAGGACAGGAATGGAGGACATGCTGGTAGTGGACAACTTCTGAGATGTTTGTGTTGGGGTCTGCTCTGATGACACATGGCATTGCACCAGGGCAATCAGGAACAGCAGGGTTTTGGTGAGTGCTATACCACTGAGCTACCCTGGGACCTTTGTGCAGGGAAGCAAGCCTTGTGAACAGCTTTGATCTTGTCAGCCCTCTAGGAAATGACCTCCAGTAACGATCTTCTCCTGGAGGCCACACCAAGCCAGGTGACCATGTCACATGTAAACTTTGCAAAAGAATCTTGAGCAGCCAAGCAGTTCTCAGGAGACATGAGCTATTATACACCAGAAAGAGGGGCCTTGTAGATGTGCACAGTGTATCTCTCATGCCAGGACTCAGCGGACACCTGTTGTTACGCCGTGAGGAAGGGGGAGAGTACATCAGTGGGCTCATGAAGCAGCAGAATCTTTTATTACTCACACTACATAAGTGGAGTTGCCGATTGATCAGGACTACCAGATGAAGACTCAGGAGCCTTGTTTCTTCTGGAAGCCATGGTTTATAAGCATAAAAACCACAAACACGTGGCCTAAGTTACAGTTATAATTCTCACCAATCAGGATTCGGGGACTGGGGACTTTCTCCAGAGTTCCATCGTTGTCAGCTGACATTGAATGTAAGTGGTTTTACCCAGCCAGTCAAATTCATTTCTTTTTGCTGTTGCTAGGGGGACTATTGTTGCTTAGAGAGGGAGTTGGCTAGCTTTGGTAAAATGGGGTTTGAAGTTAAAATGGTAGCATGTAAGATGTTTTGCTTTGCTTTGCTTTGGCCTGTGACATGTTCCCAACAGTGAGAAGTCTTTGATGGGCAGTAAAGATAAGAATTCCCTGGATTAAGTTGGACTAAGTAGGCAGCTGGGGCAGGGGCAGGGGGGACAGGGACACAGCTCGCAGTGCCCATGTGGCCAGGCCACGCATCTCAGCAACTCAAAGCCCACAAGGCAGCCAAGTACCTCCCCCCTGAGTTGTACCACAAGAGGAATGCCATCCACTCAGAGCAGAGACACTGGTACATAGGTCACTTTGGTCCCATTGGTCACTTCCAAGTTCAGGCCTCACCAGTGCCATCCCTACAGGAAGTGCTCCAGCCAACCCTCATGCCTCACTCGGCACCATCAGCTGCAGCCTCAAGAGAGACAAATGCAGGCACAGGACTGCTGTTGAGAAAGCAGAGAACACACTTGTCCTAACATGTCCAGGCTTTATCCTGTAGAGCACTGGCTCTCAATCTTCCTAATGGTGTGACCCTTTAATACACTTAATGTTGTGGTGACCCCCAACATAACATTATTTTCATTGCTACTTTATAGCTGTAAAGTTGCTACCATTATGAATTCTAATGTAATTATATGTATTTCCTGATGGTCTTAGGTGACTCTCATGAAAGGGTCATTTGTCATCCCCCCTGCCCCCTACACAAATGGGTTGAGACCTACAGGTTGGGAACTGCTGCTGTAGAAAGACCTTTTCAGTGATCTGAGTTTGAGAAGGCCCTCTACCACTAGACCTTGTAAACTTGAAAATTTGGAGTGGTGGGGGTCAAAAACAGTGAAATGGTTACACTTATGTCAGAAGGAGTCTCAAATGCTTTATGTGTCTCATAGGCAAAAACCATACAAAGAATGTTTCTGTTACGTAGGAAAGAAGTTCAAAGATTTTGCTATTTTTTATTGGTTAGTGTTCGTGAGATGGAGAGCCTTGGTTGTGGCATACTGGTGATAAGCTTACTTTTGATGGATTCTACACCGGCAGTCTATAGCCTGGGTTCCCACAGGACTGTTAACATGAAATGTCTCTGCACACGGCATACATCAGCAGTACAGAAGGATTTCTGGGATCTTACCTGGATCAGTTACCTCTCAGAGCTGATGTTAGTGATGTATTTGCATGGTACCTTATTCTTTATGCAAACTTGTAACCCTCCTTGCCCTCAGGAATTCTGGGCCGGTATAGCTCCATGAGGGCAAATGGAGCAGAGACAGTGAGTGGGGGAGAGGCTGTGAAGCCCTATGAATATGTGCAGTAATGACAACACACTGGGACCAGCTATGGGGCAATAGACCAATTTGACTTGGGGTGATTAAAGGGTTATGTAGTTCTGTGAATAGGAGTATCTGTTGTGGGAAGTGTTAGAAAAAGCGGCACACCCGGCTGCTTCCAGTCTGGCCGCCATTTCCCCGTTAAGTTCCTGCACTAACGGTGCCCCTGGCTGGCCTGTGGTGCCAGGCCAGGAATCACGAGATGTTGGTGTGGCTGCTGCCTCCACTGGTCAGCTCCGTGGAGTCCATGGGTCTAAGCATGGCTCCTGGGCCAACTCTGCCTCCCCCATGCGGTAGATATAACAATTCCAGTACCCAGTAGAAATAGGACTCTTGATGCTTAAAGATTAACCAAATAGATTTATACAACAGCAAATACTCAATACACAAGATGCCCACACAATTAGAATTGTTAACCCAAATTACCTAACCTGATATGAATAACTGCTAGAGACCCGAGGGTAACATCTCCTGCCATCTTGCCTCTCCTTTTCTTCCCTTTTCCTTCTTCTCTCTTCCTCTCAACTACTAGCTCTGCCTATGTCTTCTCTATCCAGTGACAGAGCTCTTGCCACAAGTATCTAGGATGCCTAAAAGGTCATTGGCTGAAGGCTTAAGTTTCTGAGATACTTCATTAGCATGGGGAACCATTCCAGGAGTTTCAGGTGATACCTGAACAGGTTCTTACCAGGAGAAAGGAAGTTGAACCTTTAGTCTAACCAAGGCTCTGTGACATTCTGCAGGTAGAGGCATGTGTGGGTTAAGGTCAGAGAATGGGCAGCCATGCTGGTAAAGGGAGTCCTCCATTTTGCACTAAGCCCAGAAGGCTGTCCAGACAATGGTTGTAGGGCCACAGGCCCGAGTCCACTCTGCCACAGGGCATGGCTGCTTGGGGAGGCAGAACACAGGGAATTTGACTTCGCTTATCCCATACCACTGCTGCGGTGTGTGCTGGACTGTAGGGAAGCCCTGAGACACTGTTCTGGGGGTGGAAAAGCTCTATCTGAGACATGGGAAAGCTGGAGCTGGCTTGGGCG
Organism: Grammomys surdaster; assembly: GCF_004785775.1. Classification (NCBI taxonomy): domain Eukaryota; kingdom Metazoa; phylum Chordata; class Mammalia; order Rodentia; family Muridae; genus Grammomys; species Grammomys surdaster. The sequence continues at coordinate 433,428 of NW_021604774.1, read as the reverse complement.
TCCCCAGCCTGGGACGAGGCTGGGGCTGTGGGGTTCTCAGACTCTTGGACATCCAGGCGCTGCTGGGAGTCTAGGAAAAGCAGAACAGAGTCTAGCCTGGGACCGGGTGGTGGGGGCGGGGTTGGGGGAAAAGAGGAGCTATGGCTTGTCCCAGCGGGGTGATTGTCCTTAGCTTGGTGGAGACAGGCTTGGTGGCAGTTGTGACTGGGAGCACAGAGAGGCTTTCTGTGGGAGATTAGACTGTGGCTATGGAGGCAGAGGCCTTCTTCATGGCTCCCCATGGTGGATCTTGATTAGAAGAGTCAGACCATGGTTCTAAACAGTTTATTGTCATGGTGGAAAATGGATGCATAAAACCAAACCCCACTTCTCAGGGTGGGCCTGAGATGAGATACTTTCTGCAGGGAGGAATGTCAGGGAAGGGAAGCCTATTGACTAAGCTCTCTGGGCCTCTAGGTACCGCATTAGCATGGAGAACTCTGTTTTGAGCCTATATGACCATAGGACACGTTTCTTTTATGTGAGAAGTAGGGCATGTGTGTTCCAGGCCAGGAGTTTGGCAGGGAGCAGGGAGTCACCTAAGCCTCAGGTGTGTGCCCACCAAGTCTCTGGGTCTCGGCCTGCTCTACCTTACCAAACTTCCTGGTATAGTTTTATGTCCCACAAATGGTGGACTTTGATCTTAATTTGCAGAGTGTTCCCACAAAAACTGTCTTGTTTAACCAAGCAAGGAATGCTGCCAGAGTATCTGATGCTGGTAACTCATTGTGTTCTACAGGTAAACCAAACTTGAAGCTCCAGGTTGCCAGTGTTGTGACCAAGGTTGTAAGTGGTCAGTGCAGGAAATGAACTTAGCTTATTAAATCTGTGCCATACCCATTCTGAAGAAAAGTATTGTATTCTACACTGCCACTTCTAATTGAGGGTGCCCAAATTCGTGTCACATGAGAGCAGACAAGACTGTATTTAGTGTCAGAGGTTTGGGGTGCTTCCTTGGGGTAATTTTCCTTTAACCATTTCTCTCTTGCTCTGGGATTAGAGACAAGTATTGGAGATGTATTTCTTTGTGAAACTTGTCATCATACTTTCTCTTCTACATTGTAAAGTTGTTGCTCATTAAGTAGAAGTAATTTAGTAATTGTTAAGGTTTGGCTGTTTCTTTCCCCCTCCCTCTTATTTTTTAAAAGGTCCTGTAAGTGTTGGGTCTGGTATGTACAAATGGTGAGAACTATGCAGTCAAGTCAGTCAGGAACAGTTTATTTACTGTGGTTTGTTTACTAAGGTTAAGGTACAGAGGCCTCCTTCCTCAAGCAATAGTAGCTCTAAGCCTCTTCAGTTTTGGAGGCCCATTCCTGCCAGGAAGCCTACCTGATGTTCTAAATAAGAGGTGGCCATTTGTCTTTGAGTCAGGTCCCTGTCTATTACTGAATTAAGATATTAGTAGTTACTTTGTCCCAGGAGCAATGCAGAGGTTCCTATGGCCATCAACCTAGCCCTATTAAGGTAGGCATACTATGGGTGCTGTCTGTTTGTCTCTCAGGGATAAGGAGGGGGCCCATAGGTGTTGGCAGCTAGTCTCTCCCTAATAATATAATAGCTGGGGTTCCACATGGAACAGGACACAGACTTGTGGTTGATCATCTAGGCTGGCCTGGAAATAGGGTCCTCTTCCATTCCATTACTGCTAGACATGGTCACTGCAGTCTATGCTCTCCTTAGTAACACTGCGCCCAACCTCATGGTCAATTGTTGGCTCTGCTTGTATCCAAGTCCACCATACTACTAGGAATAGCAGCAATGGACCCCAAGCCATTTTTACAGCTAAAATAGTTTCCTTAAATAACACCCACTCCTGACCCTATTTCCAGCTCAGGCTAGAGAACATTTAAGTCCTCCTAGGAATTGACAACGGGGTGGGCTCAAGTGATAATCTGCTAGAGTCCTCTGGGCTTGGCGTGAGAATGTGTGTGGAAGGAGACCTGACAGTAGGTCTAGCATCCTCAGCTAGTGGCCCAATCAGGAGGCTTGGCAAGTGAGGGTCCTCAAGACATTGTATAGTAAAGAAGGTCTCTGTGTGACCCGAGTCACTTTCTCGCCAGCAAGAATGGACTCGGACGTCAGGATCCTTCTGCAGCAAGCTTTATTGAAGCTGAAGAGAGGAAAGACCCCGAGGGGAAGAGGAGCTCTCCTTATATACCCATCGGGTCGGCGTGTCCCTACTCTATTGGCTGATGCGTCTCGGCAGATATGACATGTCGGGCTGCGTCAGCTTTTGACAGTTACCGGCTGCTCAGGCATTCGCCTTACTGGTGTTTAATGGCGATTTCAGGAGGGAGACTACGCATGCGCAGCAGCTCACCACATCTCTGGATCATACCCTGACATGTATGCCTGGAACTCCATGTCTGTCCTGCTTTCCAGGGTATAGGAGCATAGGATTCCTGCTCTTAACCTGAAGGGTTAAGGAATTACATCGGTTGGAACTGCAAGGCCAGGTTCAGGTCAAGGAACCTGTCAAGTCAGGGTCTGGTCTCTCTGTTTTCCAGTTACTCGAAGTCCAAGACTCACAAATGCAATAAGCACAGTGGAACTGTCCATTGTCATTACTTAGCATCTTGATACCTCCCTGTGGGGCAGAGATAGTAGGTAGTGATCCCCAAGGCCACTGGGTGTATAGTGACCCAGTTTGGTGATATACCTAAGTCTTTCCCAATAGTGAGTCATACATAGGTCTGCCAGGTCTACTGTAAAGGTTGGGGTGGACTGCCTGAGGGACAGCTCTTGAGGTTGCTTTCCAGTTTGAGCATCTGAGAGATGCCATAAACAGGACTGGAGCCCATAAGGGCTTGATTATGTCAGAGCACCCCAGGGAAAAACAACTAGTAGAACTGAAGTCAAAAAGCCAAATAGTCTTGATCTGGAGTCTTACTTTTCTTGGATCTTCTGGGTGGAGTTTGGTCCACTATCTCTGGTCTGGGTCGTCTGACTGTCCATCAGGAACTGGCTTGATGTGTGAGTGATGTATCTAGGCTCTGATCGTGTCGACCTTAACAGCAGTTGGGGTGGTTAGGATGGGTCCTTTCCAACGTGGGCCCAGAGTCTACTTGTGATGCCCCTGGACCCAGACCAGATCTCCTGGCTTGTGGCCATGTGGCTTTGCAGGTGGAAGTTGGTAGGTGTCCCGGAGAATGGGAAAAGGCAATGTCCTTGGTGGTCTGGAGGGCCTGAAGTGATTTAAGGAACTTATTTATATTCAGACATTAAGAACTTCAGCCTCTGGTTTAGGGGGAAAAGTCAGCAACCTCCCTAACCTAATTTCATAGCGGGTAAGACCATAGGTGTAGGGGATGTTCTGAATGGGAAAGAATGCAAAGGGCAGGTGGACTGTCCAGTCCCCACCAGCTTCTAGGGTTAATTTAATTAAGGTCTCCTTAAGGGTCCTTTTCATCCTTCCTTCCTGCACTGAACTTGGGTGACGGTATGTACAATCTAACTTCCGATTAGTCTCCAGGACCTTAACAGGGCCTTGTGTTACCTGAGAAATGAATACTGGTCTGTTAAATCAGAGCCCAAGGTGGTGAGCAACCAATATATGGGAATGAGTTCCTCTGGGAGTTTCTTGATGACTGGGAAGCTTTCCTTTTTGTTGGGAAAAAAGTCCATCCTGAGAAGGTATCCACAAAACTAAGAGATATTTTTTACCATACTAGCCTGGTTTTACTCTGTGAAGTCCATGTCCCAGTAGACTCCAAAAGCAGTGCCTCTTTCTCTTAAATTTGGTGGCAGTTGGTTGTTTCCTGTCCTGGAGTTAGTGGCCTGACAGGAGAGACACCTAGTAACATAGTCTTTGATGAGTTGTTCTAGTCTAAATATCTTGTAGATGGAGCAACCCAGTAATTCTTTTATCTTCCTTTCACCTAAATGGGTGCTTTCATGGAAATGGTGCACCAGGGTTTGTCGAAGTTCTTTTGGCAGGGTGGTATGTCCATCTGTGATAGATGAATCTCCATCTGTCTCTGAGTCGAGTGTTGGACAGGCTCTGGAAGTCTTTGCTGCCCTGGTCACCATAAGGGGACTAGGCAGACAGGGTTGGGGTAGGCAGGTCTATGAGTGTAGAGGTAGGACTCAAGGCTGCCTCCTTAGTTGCCAGTCTATTTCCTTGGGCCTCAGAGGAGTTTCCCTTTTGGTGCCCAGGGCAATAAATAAACGCCAGTCTTTGGGTACCCAAGAGGGCTTATAAGAGGTTTAAAATCTCTTTATTCTTGATAGTCTTTCCTTCTGTAGTCAAGGGCCTCTCTCTCTCAGTAGATGCCATTAGGCACATGGGCATTCGCAAAAGTGTACCTGCTGTTTGTCTAGATGTTTGAAGTCTTTCCTTGGCTCACTTTAAGGGCCTGTGTTAGGGAAATCAGTTAGGCCTTCTGGGTTGATGTTCCTGGTGGCAGGGCAGAAGCCCAGGCCGTTGCCTCTGGTGTCACCACCACTGCCCCCACATACCTTGTTCCATCCCGAATGAAGCTACTGCTATCTGTGTGGTAGGTCACATCAGGATCTTTCCAAGGAATATCTGTCAGGTCTGGTCTGGTTCCTTGTTGTGACGCACCGCCTCGCTGATAAGGAGAATGCCACACTCAGGATTCTTCTGACAGCAGTTTACTTGTTACAGCTCTTTTAGATGGTGTTACAGCTCTCTTAGATGGTAGTGTTACAGCTCTCTTGGATGGTAGTGGCGAAGGACCCCGAGCCCCAGAACCCACGGCTTATATAGAGTCCTGGGAGAACGTGCCGCATGCTCATTGGCTCCTTAAGTGATGCCTAATTAACATACTAGTTTTCATTGGCTCTTTGAGTGACGCTTAATTAGCATATTAATTTTTGCGCCTTGCGCATGTGCATACTCGGCTTGGCTCTGACTAAAACCAGAGAGCGGGAAGCCGGGAAGCCGGCATGCCCTGCGCAGGCGCACTTTCATTCACAGCTCTGTCAAAGAGCCGAGAAGCGGGGAGCCAGCGCCTTGCGCAGGCGCATTTTCATTCACAGCTCCCTCACAGAGCCGCGCCATTGTCAAATGGCGAATGCGGCTCCCAACACCTTGTACTCATTGTAGTATCTCAGAATAGTCATGAAGGACCTCCAGGTATGGATTAGGCAAGACTGAGAGAAGAGCTGGGGAGGAAGGCTATGTGTGGGGAGTTAAGAAGCAAGGCCTAGTAGTAAGTTAACCTTGCATTTGTCATCCACCGACAGGGAGGGGTTTTGAGGATCTCTTTGACAGAGTGGGAAGTAGTGATGGTTGTCAACTGTCCCATTGCCAATTTGTCTGCATCCTTGATTAGAAGTGCTGTAGTCGCAATGATTCCTATGTAGTTAGGCCAGTCAGCTGCGGCCAAGTCTGGTTTCTTTGATAGGTAGGCAACAGGGACCTAGTTGTTTGGTCAGGATCCGTTTAACAAACCCAGATTTTCATCCACAAAGAGCTGAAAGGGCTTGTTCATATCTAGAAGAGCCAGAGCAGGAAGGGGGGCTCCAATAAGGCCTTTTTGATGACTTTAAAAGCCTCTTCTTGAGTTTCAGTCCAAATGGAAGATCTCTCCATGACCCTGGTGAATTCATAGTGGGCCTGGGCTAGTTCAGCAAACCCAGGAATCCAAAGCCTACAAAATCCAAAGCCCTGCTGATGCCAGAAGTTGCCTCAGTTGTCTTGGGTTTGAGGATGTAATGATATTAAGAATGGTCTGCTGTTGAACTGGAGAGAATCATCTCTTGCCCTCTTTTTTTAAAAATCTATCTATCTATCTATCTATCTATCTATCTATCTCTATTTCTCTATCTCCTTCCCTCCCTCCCTCCCTCCCTCCCTCCCTTCTTTCCTTCCTCCCTCCCTTCCTTCCTTCCTTCCTTCTTTCCTTTCTTCTATCCCAAATGCTGCCCTCCTAGTCCCACCACCTCACAGAGACTCTCTCTCACACCCTTCCCTTTCTCCTCTTAGAGGGTGGGCCTCCCAGGGTATTCTCCCACCTGGGCGCATCAAGTCTCTGTCAGACTAGGTTCATCCTCTCCCACTGAGGCCAGATGAGACAGCCCTTTCTGGGGACAGATACCATAGTCAGGCTACAGCTTTAGAGAGGGCCTTCCCTCCAGCCCTCCAGTTGTGGTGGGACCCACATGGAGACTGAGCTACATGCCAGCTACATATGTGCCAGGTGCCTCATTCCAGTCCACGTGTGTTCTTTGGTTGGTGGGTCAGTCTCTGAGAGCTCCTAGAGGTCCAAGTTTAGTTGACTCTGTTGTTCCACCTCTAGTGTTAAATGTCAATCCAGAACTTCTTACTTGACCTACTATTATTACAAAAGCACACTGGTGTACCAGAATCCCTGTATCCTTGCCCATTTAGCATGAATAGACATCTCTCCACTGTGACTTGTGACATTTCTCTCCAACAAGTCTCTTATTCTTCTTGGCGCTGCTCCAGATACAAATTCTAGATATCGCAATACTAATATTTATGACACCTTTTCCTCAGCTCCTTCCTGGAACTTCCTCTTGCTTCCTTCTAGGAGCTGCAGTTCTGCAGCTTCCTTCTGCCCTACTGGGCAAGTGACACTTTCCTTGCCTCCTGCTCACAGCTTCCTGATAGATCTTCGTTTGAACCTGGGCCTAAATGTTGCTCTCCTGCTACAAATGGTCTGCTGTACACCACAAATTCTCAATGGCCTACTGGGCTTCTTTGATATGAGAATCTTCCCTGGGGTGGAGGGTGGAGGTCCTTACTTCTCTACACTGTTCCCTCTCAGCTCCCTTGTAGAAGCCCCACAGATTCTTTACTGAACTTATGCTTCAGCCCTTAACTTCACCTTCTCTTAGCTGTATTCTTTGTATCTCCTTTACTTCCTCTTGAGAGCATGTGACTCTCTTCCTCCTAGGCATCAGATTTTCCTAAAACTTCTGTTACTACAAAACACTTGGCCTAATTACAGTTCAGCTAATGGCAAAAGATTGGCACAGTCACTATGTTTTCAAATTCTCTCATATGGAAGCCACTCTTGCAACTGCACAAACAAATGATGCTCAAATCTCTTAATATCTAAACTTTATCTGCTCTATAGTTTAAAGCTTTTTATCTCTAAGTTTTTGCCACTTTCCATTTTTTTAATTTTTACTTATTCTTATCCAATACAATACAACCTAACTGCAGCTATCCTTCCCTCTATCCCTCCCAGTTCCTCTACAATTCACCTCTCTCCAAAAACTACTGTCTGACATCTCCCCCAGAAAAGATTAGGCCTACCACAGACATTAACATTAGAGACAGCATTAGATACAACTAGAATAGGCACAAACTCTCACATCAAGGCCTGGAGAGGGCAAACTGTAGGAAGGCAAGAGTACTAAGAGAGGCAAAAAAGCCCAAGACATCTTGACTAACACTGTCAGTAGTCCTCACCCCACCCCAATAAAACATCAGTCAACAAGCATAACATATACACAGAGTACCTAGTATAGACCCATGCAGGCTCCAAGATTGTGCTTCATTATCTGGGAAACTCCATGAATTCAGCGCAGTTAAATCTGTTGACTGTGCTCATCCTGTGTTTCGACACCTCTGGTTTCCAGACCTCTGGTTTCCACAGTTCCTCCTCCTCTTTTTCCTCTTCTTCCTCTTCTTCTCCTCTTCCTCCTCTTCTCTGGGATAACCCAAGCTCCTAGGTGAGGAAAGCAATAGAGACTGAAACCTTGGGTTCTCGCTTACTAAATTTTAAGTGTGGGTCTCTTCAACTGCTCTCACTACCTGCTGGAGGCAGACTTTCCAATGACAATTGGAATAGGCACCAAACTATGAATAGAATAGAATATCATTAGGGAGGTTGGATTTTTCTGGTTATGTTTGGTTCTAACATATGCTTCTAATTTCTAGTCAATCAGGCAGTGTCAGTTACAGGCTCTTTTTTCTGTCATGGGCCTCCAACTGAACCAGTCAGTAGTTGGCTATCCCACAAATTCTGTGCAACCATTGCCCCAGCACATCTTGCAAACAGGAAAGATTATAGCCTGAAGGTTTCGTTCCTGGCTTGGTTTCCCCTCCTTCCACTTCTCCACGTTCCTCCCAATCTACCATCACTCCCAGATCCACTCCTCTGCCATTTCCCTTTAAAAGAGAGCAGGATATCACCTGAACAAGTCACAGTATTACAATAAAAATAGGCACAAATCCCTACCCATACAACTTTTACGTTCTTTCTCAAATAAACAAAATACCAATACAACAACACACCCTCCAAAACACAGGAAAGCAAAATAAAACCATGCAAAAGGGAAAAAAGCAAATAAACATACACAGAAACACACACAGACACACACCACCTACGGAGTCTATTATTTACTGATTAGCTGCTCCTCAACATGAGGACTACCCTGAAGTGATTGATATAGCCAGCATCACCCCATTGGAGAAAACTGATTTTCCCTCTCTCAACAGTTATAAATGATAGTTCAGTTGTTAACCCTAGTGGCTAGGTTTATAATAATTTGTTCATTCATTCATTCATTCATTCATTCATTCATTCACCTTTAAGAAAAATAAAACAAAATAAAATATAATAAGATAAAACAAAAACTATCACATCAACTTAGGATAAGACAAAACAACAGAAGCAAAAGAGCCCAATAGAAGGCACAAGAATCAGAAACCCACTCATTCACACACTCAGGAATTCCATGAAAACATTAAACTGGACGCCATAAAGTAAGCACAGAGAACTTCGTATAGACCTGTGCAGACCCCGTGATTTCTGCTTCAGTCCCTGAGAGTTCAGATGAGCTTTGCTCATGTTGATGCAGAGAGTCTTGTTTTGGTGTCCTCCTTCCCTTCTGGCTCTTACACTCTTCCTGGAGGGGTCCTTGAGCTCTGATGGGAGGGGATTGATGGAGACATCCTATTTAGGGCTGAGTATTCCATGGTCTCTCCCTCCCTAATGGCTGGCTGTGTGTCTCTGTAGTGGTTCCTCTCGGCTGCTGCAGGAGGTTTCTCTGATGATGGCTGGGCAAGGCACTGATCTATGAGTGTAGCAGAATGTCATTCTGCGTCAGTCCATCACTACATTGTTTTCCCCTCTTTTATACCAGTAATGCTTGGTTTCACCTTTGGTAAAACAGGACTTTCTAGTCTCAGGTTCTTGGCACCCAAGCAGTGTCACTCATGGGTTCCACCTCGTGGAAAGGGCCTTAAGTCAGATCACATACTGGTTAGTTAATTCCACAACCATTGTGCTACCATCGCCCTAGCATATCTTACAGGTGGTGACATTATGGATGAATAGTTTGTGGATAGGTTGGTATTTATGTTTCTCTTTTGGCAATATGCAGAGTATCCTCCTGTACCAAAGATCCTGGAATGTAGTTTGTGGAGAGCAACCTATACTCTTGGCAGCAGCCTGGGTTGCTTGTGGTTTCCCTTTGGCCAACAGCTGAATTAGATGTAATCCAATCCTAGTACTCGAGTTCCAAGTGGTGACAAGAAATGGCCAGTTTGGACTCTGTCTTCCTATTATTTGGTGATTTCACTTAGACTGCCTTCATATATGTGTATATTTTAGGAAGTTCTTACTGCATTTGTTTCCATACTACCCCTTGAATGTCCCTTGATTTTAGCTGTCTCTCCCTCTATCCCCTCCCACTTTCTATTTGATCCTTTCATTCCAGACCCTCCTCTTCAGTCCATACCTATCTATCCTATTTCCATTGCCTAACAAGCTTTGTTTCTTCTAGTCCCTTCCTCTTTAACTAAACTCTGTGTTTCCATGGATTGTAGTTTGGTTTTGTCGACTTAACAGCTAACATCCACGTATAAGTGAGTACATACCATATTTGTCTTTTGAGGATTGGGTTACCTAATTCAGGATGAATTTTTCTAGCTCCATCCATTTGCCTGCAAATTTCATGATACTATTTTTTTAAAACAGCTGAGTAATACGACATTGTGCAATGTACTACATTTTCTTTATCCATTCATCTGTTGAGGGACGTCCAGATTCTTTCCAGTTTCTGGCTATTATGAATAGAGCATTAATGAACATAATTAAGCAAGTGTCTCTGTGGTAGGATGTAGCATCCTTTGAGCATATGCCCAGGAGTGGTGTCTTAGTTAGGGTTTCCATCGCTGTGAAGAGACACCATGACCAAGATAACTCTTATACAGGAAAATGTTCAATTGGAGCTGGCTTCCACTTTCAGAAGTTCAGTTCATTATCACCATAGTGGGAAGCATGGCAGCATGCATGCAGACATGGTGCTAGAGGAGCTGAGAGTTTTACATCTTGATCCAAAGGCAGCCAGTAGGACACTTGTCATCTCCAGGCAGCTAGGAGGAAGCTTTGATCCACACTGAGCAGGGTGTAAGCCTCAAATCCCAGCCCCACAGCAGTACCTTCTCCAGCAAGACCACACCTCCTAATAGTGCCACTTTTGACAGGCCAAGCATATTCAAACCATTCCAAGTGGTACAGCTGGATCTTGACTGAGACTAGTTCTCATCTTCCTGAGGAACCGCAGCACTGACTTCCATGGTAGTTATACAAGTTTTTCACTTCCAACTAGCAGTGTAGGAGTGTTCCTCTTACTCCACATCCTCACTAAGCATGAGCTGTCAACTTGCTCTGGTGGTCTTTACTATTCTGACAGGTATAACAAGAAATCTCAAAGTGGTTTTGATTTGCGTGTCCCTGATGGCTAAGTGTGTTGAATGTTTCTTTAAACTGCTTCTCAACCATTTGTTTCCTCTTCTTCAAATTTTCTGTTAAGATCTGTATCCAAGGTTTAGCTGAGTTATTTGTTTTCTTGATATCTAGTTTCTTGATTTCTTTATATATTTTGGATATATTGAATGTACAATTGGTAAAAAAAAATCTTTTCCTGTTTGGTAACCTGCCACTTTGTGTGAATGACAGTTGTTGCCTGTGCCCTGGACTACTCGCCACCTGGCCCTGCCTGTACTTGTGGGTTGGAGGTGAGGTGGTACAGAGTCAACAACACAGACTCCAGGAGTAGGTGAGAAACACTGCAGCAGTCTCATCTGAACACGGCAGAAAGCTCCTTTAATACCCTCCACCAGTGCCCCACTGGTCTCAAGAAAGCATCTCTTCTAAACAGCAGTTCCTGATTGGCTGGCATTGTCTGTACCAGCAATCCTTAGTTTCTCAGACAGTCCTCCTCCTGCAGGAGATGCTTTTGTGGCTGCATGGCCCCTGGAGTTTACATAGAGGTAGCCCGCTGTTCTGCTACAGACAGTGTCTTTTGCCTTACAGAAGGTTTTCAGTTTCATGAGGCTCTGTTACATTTAATTTTAAAAAGCACAATTGCTCCTTGCCTGGTCTTCTTGCCCAGTGCCACAGCCTCTCATGACTTAGCTCCAGGATTACGTCGCTGCTGGCTCCTCTGGCTAGCTCTGCTAAGCTGCTCAACAACTATCCCTCCTGAGAACACCTTGATCTACTGCTTGAGTTCCACAGACTGACCAACCGACTGCCCTGCTAGCCTGCTTTCTCCTTGTCCACCTGAGTCGTTGCAGACGGAAAACACCAGACAGCCTTAATATTTTGAAACCAGCCAGATAACACAATCACTGGGCACAGAATCTATTGTCCCAAGCTCATCAGCTATCTTATATCAGAATTCTTCGGTGGGCCAGGCTGCTACTGGTTCTCATAGCCCCCAGGCCTACATGGTATCTGTGGTCCTGTCACTAAAGCCTGGCCAAGAACCCCCTTTTCTATCACATCTCCTCTTCTTCCTCCTGGGACCCAGAAACCTCACCTCTATATCTTTATCCAGTGATTGACTTCTGCTATCTTTATTGACATCAGCTCCTACCCCTACAAGGTCTCATTTATTGATGTTGATCTTAGAACCTATAGTGATGGCAGGCTGCATGTCTGCCACCACCCCTCCACCCCGGGTTGTCTGGGATTCCAGAGCACCAACTACAAGCCCCTCAGGGGATGTGGAACACAGTCCATGATAGGGGTTCTTCTAGGTGAGAAACAGAGACCTGGGATGGAGGCTGTGGTTCTTAAGCTCCTGTGTACCCACTGGGGACCACAGGGAGTTGAGACTGGTGGTCCATGGGTCTTCCCTTCCCCCACATGCCAGCCTGGAAGGGAATGGATGAGCCAGTGACAGAGTAGAATCCTGTTTGGTTCCAAGTGGAGGAGAAAAGACCTTCTCCAGGAGATTTAGACGCAGCTCTTTACAACAAAGACTTCCCTCTGCAGTGATCTTGGTGAAGGAGATGATCCTTGCTTGTCCAAACTGTTTTATTCATGATGGATGTGAATACATACTTCTTTGTAAGGGTTGACCAGGGATTAAATACCTTTTTGTGGGAAAGAATGCCCAGGAAGGGAAGCCCATTGACTAAATACTCAGTGCCTATCTAGATACCTCATTAGCTTGGAGAACTCCAGCTTTTTATGTTGTAAGACAGATTGTCATGGTCCTCTCAGAGAGATGTCATGGTTATGAGTTCCAGGACAGGTAGAGATTGGCAGGGAGCTGGTTCCACACCTATCCTTCTCAGTTCTGAGATTCCCTGGGGTTTTGAGGCCTGCTTCAACCTTACCAGTTCTTCTATCTGGTGGCATAGTTCACTTGCCCCACATAGTGGGAATTTTGTACCTGCCACTCATATAAAAATGACATAGAAAATTTTAATATTTCAAGGCTTAGGCCTTTTAGCTAGGGCAGGCTCCCAGCCAGCTATCTAGTTTAATCCAACTAATCCTGGCACTACTTTCCACCACATGACTAGCTCTACCTTTCTGCTTCTGTCTGGTTCATGTGTTCATTGGTGAATCTCCTGCATTTCATTTCTTCTCCCAGTCTCTGTCTCTCTGTCTCTGTCTGTCTGTATCTCCCTGCCCCCTCTCTATCTTCCTCCCCCCCCCCCCTTAGAAGTTCCATTCTCCACTTCCTGCTGATCTGTTGGCTATTAGCTTTTGATTATAGCCAGTCAGATAAAATTCTAGATTGCCTTAAGGCTATTGAGGAAGAATGGATATTTATAAAATATGAGTCCAGAAAAAACAATACCAAGATCCTGCCAGCATTTAGCTTTCTGCTGGTACAGAATTAACAATTGAATATACTGAGACACACCTTCACACAAAGCACCCCAACAAGTGCCTATGCTGACAGTATTGTCCTGAGTTAAGCATCTGGCTTAAGGCTGGGAAGGAGAGACAGAGTCCAGAAATTGTTTGATCTGAAGGTTTATTCACTACTATGACAAGCGGTGGTCCATAACACACACATGTGGTACCTGACTCAGAAGCAAGCGGCAGAGAGACTAGCAGACTCTTCCTCGTCGGCTCTTTCCTCTGGATACTCTATCTTGATGCAGCAGCATCAGCTCCTTCCTCTGGATACTCTATCTCGATGCAGCTAGGGCAGCTTGTTCCTTTGTCCTCTTGTTTGAGAGTGAGAGATGACACGATGAGCTTTACTGTCACAGCATCCAGTGGCGTTGTCTGCCTCCTGTAAGCCTCTGCTTTTATTTGCTACAGGGTGTTGTCATACTCTGGCCAATCACACTCTAGCATTACATCGTGGGTTATTACTTCATTCTTATCTTCTACACACTGCATGTTACAGTTACGAGCTGACATGAACTGACTGCTCGTAACTGTAACATCAACTGTTATCTACTACATACAGTTTACTTGCTCATTGCCGTAACATCCTATTGGGTCCTAATGTTATATTTTGTTTACAAGCTCTCTACACGTGCTCTGTTTAGAAAGATTTTTTTTCCAGTGACAGTGAGGTCAAAATTGTTCTCCACTTTCTTGTCTCTCGTTCAGTGTATCTCTTTTTATGTTGAGATCTTTTATCCATCTGGAGTTGAGCTTTGTACAGAATAATAAGTGTGGATCTAAATGCATTCTTCCACATGGAGAGATCCAGTTTGACCAGAACTGTTTGTTGAAGATGCTTTCTTTTTTCTAGTGTGTATTCTGGCTACGTTATAGAAAATCAGGTGTCCATAGGTGTGTGGGTTTATGTCTGGGTTTTTATTTCAATTCCATTGATTAGTATGTCTGTTTCTATGCCGGTATCATGCAGTTTTTATTACTGTTGCTCTGTAGTACAGTTTGAAATTTGGGATGGTGATGCCTCCAAAAGTTCTTTTATTGTTCAATATAGTTTTAGCTATCCTGTTTTTGTTTGTTTATTTGTTTCTGTATGAAGTTGAAAATTGTCCTTTAAAACCTGTGAGAAATTTTGTTGGAGTTTTGATGGGGATTATGTTGAATCTGTATGTTATTTTTGGTAAGATGGCCATTTCACTGTGTTAATTCTACCCATCCTCATACATGAGAGATCTACCTATCTTTCCATTTTCTGACTTCTTCATTTTCCTTCTCCTTAAGTCTTTATCATAAAAGTCTTTCACTTGCTTGGTTAGAGATACCCCAAGATACTTTATGTTATATTAGGCTACTGTGAAAGGTTTTATTTCCCTGTTTTCTTTTTCATTCTGTTTGTCATTTTTATATAAGAGGACTACTTATTTTTGTGAGTTAATTTTGTATCCAGCTACTTTTCTAATATTGGTTATCAGCTATAGAGTTTTCCTGTTGGAATTTTTGGGTCATTTATATATCCTATCATATCCTCTGCAAATAATGATACTTTAATTTCTTCCTTTCCAAATTGTATCCACTTGACCTCTTTCAGTTGTCTATTGCTCGAGCTAGAACTTTAAGTATCATATTGAGTAGCTAGGGAGAGACTGGACAGCCTTGTCTTGTACATGATTTTAGTGTAATTGATTTAAGTTTTTCTCCATTTAAATTGATGTTGACTATTGTCTTGCTGTCAGTTGCCTTTGTTATGTTCAGAAGTGTTCCCTGTATTTTTAACTCTCTTGAAGGCTTTTTTTTTTTTATCATTAAGGGCTGTTATATTTTTGTCAAAGGCATTTTCTGCATCTAATGAAATGATTTTGTGGTTTTTGTTTTTGATCAGTTTATATGTTGGATTACATTTATTAATTTATCTTTTATTGGATATTTTATTTATTTACATTTCAGATGTCATCCCTTTTCCTCATTTCCCCTCCTTAGAACCACCTACCCCATTCCCCTCTTCCTTTCTGCTTTTATACCATCTTAATTACATGCAAGTATTAAGGTCAGTTCTAGGTTGAGGGACTAGCAATACAATAGATGCAGACAATCAAGAAACAAGCAAGACAATAATCACAAATAGTCAAAGAATAAGCAAGGCAATAAACAAAATTCCATGAACACTCCAATAATCATTGCTTCTAAGGGTTTATTAGGATGACCAAAATATCTGAGCCAAATTCCCTGTCCTAGCCCAAAGTCATTTCCGTGTCTGAAGCCTACTTCCTTGTTTTAGCCTAAAATTTAGATTCCTGCCTGAAATTACTTCTTTGTTCTAGCCTAAGATTTAGATTCCTGCCTAAAATTACGTCTTTTTTCTAGCCTAATGTCAGAGTCCTGCCTGAAGCCTACTTCTTTCTCCTTGGCCAATGTCATATTAGTGCCAAACAGCCCATTTCCTTGTCCTTGGCCCATGTCAGATTCTGGCCAAGCAGCCCCAAAGGCTCTCTGGCTCTTCTTTTTTCTTATTTCATTAACTAGACTGAGCCTGACTTAGGTCGTTCTGACAAGAATGCCTTCCTTACCTGTAATGGAATATGAAAAGTAATGCACTTCTGTCATTGGTTGATAAGGCTCTGTGCAGAATCTTACTCATCCTTGGCTTGCCAGCCTGTTAATTTAATAACTCTGTCTGGGGGTCCATTTTCAGGTTCAAGCCATGTACTTTGGCTGCCAACATGTTGATGTTGTTAAAGACAAACTTTAACATGATGAGCAAGAATAAAAGTATTCCCAGGACAAAAAGGGCTAGCATGATCAAGCTGTATATGCCATTCTTGAAGTTTGACCAAAATAGAAATACTGACCTCAGGCCATGGGTAATTTTATCAGTAGTATCTACCACATCAATGCTCAGCAGAACAGCATTCTTGAAATCCATAAGCTCTCTATGTAAAGTTAAAACATCCATAGAGGTGTTAGAATTATGCCAAATACATTGTAAGTGTCTTTAAACTTTTTTCTAATTATAATGACTACCACTGTGTATTTTAGAAATAACATGAATCCAGTACTATATGGCATGACACTCGAGATGGCTTGTTAAGGTTAATATTTAAAACTGTGGCACCTAATCTGGCTTGTTGTTACGGGGCTGCCATGTTCCAACTAGACAAGGCCTGAGGCTACAAGCAGCAGCATGTTCTCTTCACTGCCATGGCTCAGGCTGGCCAAAAACACCAGCCCTGCCACCCACGAGACACCAGTGTGGGAAATGGCTCTGCCAGTCTACCATGCTGTCTCCACAATGCTTGGCTGAGCCCAGACCATCCCACCATCCATGAGGTATCCAGTAGAAATGAGACTCTAAAGCTTAATGATTATCCAAAGGCTTTATATGTTTGGTAATGTTCAAGTAACAAGATGCCCACACAATTAGAGATGTTACCCAATACTTAACCTAGATATTACAACTACCTTAGACTGCTAGAGACATGCCCACATCCACTGCAATCTCCCCCTCTCTCCTCTGGTCCTCCCCCTCCTAGTTCCTCCTCTTCCTTCTCTATCCTTTCTTCGCTCCTCCCACATCAGTCCCTCCCATACAATGTAGCAGCAGCAGGAAACCCATTCTGCTCCTTACTCCTAAATTCTGAACCTCCTTTCAGTAATTTGAATAGGATAAAAAGCACCAACCCATTCTTCCACATGCCTATCTAAATTCTCTTGTGTATTCAACACATCAGTAACATTTTTTGCTAAATGATTACCAAAAGTAGCTGTCTTAACTTCTTGTGTCAAAGCAATTGCAGAAGCAGTGATGCTAGCAATTAATGTAATTAAAGCTGTTATACCAGCAACAATCAAACCCACTACCCTCTTGCTTCTGCTTAAAGCCTGACTCACTTCTTCCAGTACTTGCAAGCTTTTTTCAAAATACCAAGGTTCTGTGATACTCAGGGCAATAAAACAAAGGCTGGTTGATAGACCTCTATAAATGACATGCCGGATTTCAAAACACTAACACAATTAGAAGGTGTACAATCAATGCAACTTACATTGAATACTGTAAAAGAAACAAAAATAATTTTAACTTGACAAAAGAGCCTTAACACATGTGCTAACACCTGTTTTAAATCCAGATCCTGCCCCAACTTTATCTCTTGCTATCATAACATCATAGAGAACTGCAGCTAATTTCCATGTATGTCTCTGAAAATGTCCAGAACCAAACTTCCAAATGAAGACTGTTATTTCCAATATTGGATTGATTTCTAGACCAGTCCATGATTGAGTCCAGATAACTGGTCACATTTAATAACAATACAAGGGGCATTATAGCTTCTCTTTTTAATCTGTTTTACAAGGTCTAAAAACTTGAGGCAAGGCAGCTTGTTCCATCAGGGGTATAGGTAAGCCATGATGGGTCAGGAACATATGTCCAATACAAATTCCCAGTCCTGATTGTCAGGACACTCAGCAATCTCACAGGTCAGTATCATTCTTTGTCCTGGCATTAGCATGGCTCACCCATTGCTCTGGCAGCCACAATGAAAAACATTTCCCGCAGCATCCTGCAGGAAAAACACAAACATTCCCTCTTCCCCATATTAAGTACCTGACCAAGATCATGCTGTATGCCAGTAAGTAGATCCTTCCCTTTCAGGTATGCATAAGTATGCCTAGTTGTAGAGTACCATATACACTCAGCAAAAAGTTCCTTGGTATCCAAAAATTTTTTAAAAAAAATTAAAATAAAAAATAAAAAGAACATGATTTGAATAAATTTGTGATGTACAGAGATATATCCTCCCTTTTTTACTTTATGAAGATATTGTTTTAAAGTTTCATGGGCCCCTTCCATAGTCTTCCACAGTCTTTGACAGTTATAAGGAATCCCAGTAATATGAGTAATGTTAAATTGCTGCCAAAAAGTCTCAAATGTTTGACTGCGATAGCCAGTTCCATTATTTGGTTTGTTTTTCTTTTTCTTTTTTAAAAATTATTGGATACTTTATTTATCTACATTTCAGATGTTATCCTCTTTCCCCATTCCCCCCAAACAGGGTGGTAGTGTTCCTTCTTTTTCTACTTTGTAGAATAGTTTATAGAAAATTGGTATTAGTTCTTTTTGGAAGGTATGATAGAATTTTGCACTAAAACCATCTGGTCCTGAGCCTTTTTGGAGGGAGAATTTTCATGACTGCTGCCATTTCTTTAGGGATTATAGGACTATTTAGATGGTTTATCTGATCCTGATTTAACTTTTGTACCTGCCCCAGTGGCACAAGAGGTATGCATGTTGTGCAGGACCTTGCAAGATGTTTACATTGTGACATAGGCAGTTTGGGTAAGATTTTACATAAATTCTGAGAGGAAAGATGAAATTGTTGGTGTAGCATTCTGGCTTATTCTAGCAATTCCATGTCTATAGCCATAATCAGGGCATCAGTTCTCTCATTTCCTTCTGCTAGTATGTCAGACAATTTAGAATGTGATCTTATGTATGAGATGAAGCAGGGATGTGCCCTATTCTCAAGAGCCTTCTGGATAGATTACATGCAGACATGTGTAGGGATGTTTTATTCTTTGATATAGGAGAAGGACTGAGTACAGACATCCTGTACTGCATATTGACTGTCTGAAAAAAAAATATTGACTAGCTGCTGTTCACAACATGCAAAAATTTTCAGTGTAAATAATTTACCTAGTTTCACTGAGCCAGGGGTAGGGAGTAGGTAAGCTGTGTCCCCATACTCCTCACCTCCCATCTTTGGATAAGAATGCCATATCTGGCTTTATTAGCATCAGAAAGTGCCATAGTTGCCTTGGGAACGGTGCAAGAGCTCGGTATATTATGGAGCTTAACTGTAATTGGCAGCTGGGGGAGAGCAGTAAGATGCTTGTCTGGTAGCAGGTGATTATGCAGTGAGCCTGTGAATCACAATGCCATTTTCTGAAAGCTGATGGAATCTGCTCATAATGATAGAGCATACCATAGGGAGAATGGTAGGATTATTTTGTCTGGTTTGCTATTATAAGTTCTCCTTGCTAAGCCTCTTGCCTTAACTAAGGGCCAGGTGGAGTGCAATCTCAAACGTGGAAGTAACCTTAAGTAGATCAGAATGGGTGTGGTGCAGCCACATGAGTGGCCCATTCTGCAATAATACTCCAAGGACCCTCCAAAGAGACCACAGAATTATGGCCAAGAGGGGTTTCCCTGAATCACGCCTTTCCAGAGTTGATGTAGAAAGGAGCACCATAACTTTCTGTAGTAGATTGCCTGACTCAGATGTTAAGTTAATCTTGGAGGAGGGATGCTAGCCCTTCTCCAAGAGGGAAAAGAGGAGCCTCGTCACCTGGTCCAGAATAGGCAGGAAAGGTTTGCACCAATTAACAGTTCCACAGAATTGTTATAACTTCACAAAGAAGTATAATTCTTTTTCCCTGATGGAAAAGGCCACAAGCTTGATCCTGTCTGAAATAGAAAAATCCAGGAAGGCATATGGGGAAACTCTGAATCTTCTCAAAAGCAACCTTCAAGTTAAGTTTTTCTAAGTTAAGCAACAATTGGGAAGACACCCTTTCAAGGTTGGGCAGGCTAGGGTGTACAAGCATATCATCCATGTAATGGACTACAAGGACATTCTTGGGGATTACCTGCGTAGCTCCAGCCACATATAGCTGACAAATGGTTAGGCTACTCTTCATGCTGTAAAACAGGACTTGCTGGGGCCAGCGCCAGCACAGGGGAGAGGGGGAAGACTTGGTTTTGTGAAATATTTAACATTGCTGATTAATAATAAAGTGTTTTCCTATCTTAAGTTTATGTCACTTTGTGTTAGCTGACCCACCTGCCTGAGTTTCCCTGAGGCCAGAAACTGCAGTCTCTGGTGGGTAGCACCTCATCTTAAAACAGAAGGGGATTAAGTAAAGTAGCTTTGGTCTATCTCCACTGGAACTGCATGACTCTTAACTTCCAGCCTGCAAGTTGAAGTCACAGGAATAAAAGATGGACATTTTGAAAAGTAATTTTAAGCTTTATTTCTGTGTTCTCTCTAAAAAGTTTTTAAAGAAAGTTCTCTAAGAAAGTTATTCTAAAAGCTTCTTCTCTCTAAAAAGTTCTTCTTCAGTTCTGTTTCTTCTCTTTATCCTCAGCACTTATACATCTTTCAGAATACATGATCACATGGTGTAAAGTTCACCACAAGTTGATGCATCATAAATTGAATGAGTAATTTACAACAATGAATATGTACATGCATATCCATTAAGAGTAATTATCTGGCTAAACATTTATTATCTGTCACTAGCTCTACAGGTTAATTGAAATTTAAAAACCACAATTTTTGTGACTAAGGGATTAGTGAAGTTTCATACAGACAAACTCAGTCAGTGTTTTATCTTCTGTCTTCGCATCTGTAGTAAATCGTTAGTTCCCTTTTTATGACCTTTGGTTAATTGTTTTACAGCCTCTTGTTATGTGCTCTTAAGTTGTAGATGCCTATTTTCTATTTCAGAAGAAATTAACTGGTGATGCTTGAAAACTTGCAGACCTACAATTGCAGTTTTGACTACTAGAGAGGACTTAATGGCAGTCCTATTATAAAAGAGCTTAGTAATTACTGATATAATTTTAGGAATTCTTATAAGATCATCTTCAAGAATTAAGAAATCATCTGTTTGTCTATACAGCATCATTACAAGGCAGTACATCTTCACTGATATGCAGAGATCTGCTCAAGAGGCTGGACTAATACCTAGTGATTGTTACATATATTTAACAGTATCAGGAAATGCATATTAGTAGCAGGAATCTTTCCTTAGATGTACTTTTCTCAGCGTTTCCTAGAGAAGTAAATCCATCATTAACTTTTTATAGTCCATGGTAGAATCTTCTCAGGAAGATCACCTGCTAGTTTTTAGCTTCTCCTTGATGGCTCCTGGCAAGAACTGCCTACTGATACTATTCATATTAGGCTCCCATACTATAAATGCAAAATGGTATCTATTTTGGGGAGCCAGAGTGATCTGGTAAAAACAATCCTTGATGTCTAAGACCATCATATTGTACTTGGGTAGGATAGCACTAGGATGAGGCAGTCCCACTGAGTGGTCTCCATTTTTTTCTATCTGTTCATTAATGGCTCTTAGATCCGAAGAAGTGTATTTTTTCCCAATTTCTTTTTAATGACAGAAATGGGAGTATTATGTCTGCTGGTGGAGGGTTCCAAATGACCTAAAGCTAATTGTTTCAAGACCCATTCCTTGAGAGCAGAGAGCTTGGGTTCCAATGTGGGCCACTGATCCACCCAGATATTGGCTTCAGACAGCCAAGCCAATGGTATAGGGTCAAGTACCTTGATGTCAATTGACAATGGGTGGGCAGTGGCCGTTAGAATTGAGGGTGATCCCCAAATCTGTGATCTGTAGGACAGACAGTTGGTGATGGTACATAACATCTTCAAAAAAGGCACAATCATCCACAGTAAGGACAATGCCCATGTCTTCCAGAATATCTCTTCCCCAGAGGTTACGGGGATCATTAGCTACCACAGGTATAAAAGATCCCAGATTGCCATCCAAGTCCTACCAACGAACAGGTCGGGTAGTCATTTTGGTGCCTGTTGGCCTCCCACTCCCATACAGAAGCTGAAATATTCAGTGGATGAACCTCAGTGCTTCATTTTCTGTTATTATAGTGACATCTGTCCCTGTGTCAACAAACCCCTTGACTGGTATATTGTTTAAATGGATAGTCATCATCAGGGAGTGAGGAAACACAGGCAAGTTCCAAAAGGTTCCTGGCCAAGCAGGGCTCCCTCATATTGGCAGGGCTGAGGGGTAGCCCTTTTGGAGTTTACATTTTCTTTTTGCCTCTGAGAACAGCAGTCCTTGGCCCAGTGGAAGCCCTTGATGCAACATGGACATCAAGGACATCATGGACATGTCTTGGGCCTAACTGAGGAGCTGTCCTTTCTAAGATGACTGGGCTCACCATGGCCTAGGTGTGATTGGGGGCTCCTTCAGGAGGAGAGTGTGTTCTCTGAACCTGCTCAGTGACCTAGGTATCAACAGAAGCAGTCAGGGCTGTGATGGAGCCCATGACAGGATCTAAATTACGAGTTGCTATAACCCACTTATGGATGTCATCTTTTCTCACAGCGGCTACAGCATTGTGGGTGGGGGTATTAAGCCCTTTCCAGGCGAGTTGTTTGATAAGCATGTCCCTAATAGGGCCAGCACCAACTTGCCTTTATATTGCCTCAGTTACACCGGATAGGAAGTCTGTGAAGGACTCGCCTGATTGCTGTACAAAGTTGCAAAAGTAAGCAGAGTGATCTCGAGGGGTGTAGGCCTTAAGGGTCTTAAAGACACTATCAGCCATTTGGTTAAAGTAAGCATGGAGTCTGTTAGTGGCCTGAGTGACAGCGTTAGTGTATGCCCTGTGGCCAGTAAGCATTTCAAGAGTAATGTTAAGATTGTGTTTTAGGTTAATTCTAGCTTGATTCTCAGATAAGCCATAGCATCTAGACTTCAAGTTGAGGAAAACAGCAGTGTCTAAGACTGCTTTGAAGTTGTATCAATTATAATATGTATGGAGGTACATTACCCATTGTCTCAAAACTTGTTCAAAGTAAGGAGAATCAGACCCTGACTCATTGACCACCTTCCTGGTTAAGGGGAGGTTGACCAGGGCTGTCAGGACCCAAGGATGGTTGACCACATCAAGGTCAAGGTTAACAGGGAAGGCCTCATGGTAGAGGTGAAGGTGGTGAGGCCTGGGGAAGAGGTGCTCCTCCATAAGGACAGGACATTGGGGAGTAGCTGCTAGAGGTCAGGGGCCCACATGTTTTCCAGAGGTATCTATCCATAGGGCTAAATATTGGCCTCCTCCCAAAATTGGTCTAATTTATGGGTTTTTATCTTGGGACCATGTTTCACAGGAAGGGTTTTTAGTGCCATAATCTGGGGTCCCATGATGGTAAAGGAGAGGGAGCCCATACTGATTAAGGCAAATCGAACAAACAGAAATGACAGATGATGAGTTGGTGTTGAAAGTCCCATACCTAGCAGGGGACTTCCTTGGGTCATTACTCTGAGGCCGTATACCTGCACGGTGTCTTCGGGGGGCAAAAGGTGTTCAGGAGCTCATCTGTGGTACTGCCACCTGGGTGACTAACTCCTATGTGGGGCACCCAGATGAACTGAAACCAAAAGCAAAAGCGAGTAGCTTGCTAGGGCGAGCAGACAAAGGGAAACAAAGTGGATAGTAAAGAAATCCACACCCTCACCCCTCACCCTCAAGGGACATACAACATAAAATACTAAGAGGCCAACTCACTGCTAGATGCCTGCAATGTTGGTCTCTCCCAGGCCCCAAGGCTAGCTTCACCAATCCGCTTTGGTCTCTGTTCCTTGCCCAGTGCAATGGCCTGAGACCATGACTTCTGTCCATTCCTCTAGCTAGCTTTGCTAAGCCACCAGGCAGGTATCCTTCCTGAGAATGCCTGGAGCTACCATTCACGTTCCACCAGCTGTCCACCCCCTGTAGCAGTTTCTGCTGATGGCTACCACATGGCTGCACCCTCTGACTTGCCCACCTGAATCACTGCAAATGTAAAACACCCAACAATCTTAATATTTAAAATCAACCAGATGACACAACCACTGGGCACAGAGTCTATTGTCCTAATCTCATCATCTGTTCTATGTTGGAATTCTTCCGGTGGCAGAGGACACCACTGAGTCTATCAACTTCCAGGCCTACATTCTGCACATCCTCTCTTCACCATCTAGATGGAAAGTCCCTTTTTCTTTCTCTTGTATCCTCTTTCTCTCTCAGACCTGGAAAACCCACCACCTTATCTTCACCTAGTTATTGGCATCTTGTCATCTTTATTAGCCAGTCAGACAATCAGAGGAAATTCTCAGCAGTGTCTCCTGTTGTGATAGGATCATGCCTTTCATCTGAACAGACCACACCAGGTCATTGCAGTTCCAAGGGAGAGAGGATCATTGTGGGGGAAGGGGCCAAAAGGGAGTAATTGAGACGAAGGGAGAAAAGAAGGTCAAGAGGGTCTGCCTTTAATTTAGGCTGTGATGTATCTGCTTGCAGGTAAATGTGGGAGGTAAACCAGATGGGCACTTGGGGTTGTGTGGTGATTGCCATGGCAACAGATGTGCAGGTCTCTGTTGCCTATGGCAGCATCACTGTCATCGCTGGATTCAAAAGCAGCCTTCAACCATAAAGCCAGTTCCTGATACCAACATCTCCCCTTAAAACAGGTTCAAGCATCTTTGAGCCAGTTTTTCAAGGTCCTTTTATAGGAGAAAAACAAAAGGTGGAGGATTTTGTAAGTAGATGTGGTTACAGAAGTGAGACAATTAACGAAATCTTCCTGGAACATCTGTTATAGAACAGTTTGTGATCATAAGGTGGGCCACAGCCAAATTCTGAGAAACAGAAGCTTAAATTTTGCAATGAATAGAAACCTGAGTTACAATATCAAAATGACCTGTGGTTGCAAACTTTCTCATTCTTCCCTTATGTGTCTGTGTCAAAATCTTGATAGGAAATGTGTATTTCCAGTTGCTATACAGGCTGTTAAGGCCAATAGAGGGCAGCTTTCTTGTTGTTTGCTTTTGTTTTGTGGCATTTTCTACAAAATTCTCTGATACCCTTATTGTGATAGATATTAGAAGGAGGATCAGCAGCCAAACAAGAGTTGTTAACCAGGGGGACCAGTTGAACAGTGACTGGTACCAATTGTTTCTCTCGTGTTGGTCTAGGTTGCGGCGTGCAGCCTCGCCGATAAGGAGAACGCCACACTCAGGATTCTTCTGACAGCAGTTTATTGTACAGCTCTTTTAGATGGCAGTGAAGCGAGGGACCCCAAGCCTCAAAAGCCTGTGGCTTATATAGAGCCTTAGGAGACGTGCCACACACTCATTGGCTCCCATGATATCGCCAAATTAACATACTAGTTTTCGCGCCTTGCGCAGGCGCACAATCAAGCAAAGCTCGCAAGAAGAACCAGGAAGCAGGAAACCGGCGCCATCTTCTAATGGCGAATGCGGCTCCTAACATCTACCCCCACTTTATTAAATTGCTGTAACAAAATTTTCAACTGTTATTTTGCCGATCAAGCCCACCGTTCTATCAGTAAGGCGTTCAAGGCAGTTAAACAGTTTTGAGACCCTCCACACTTATGTCCCATGCAATGGGAACCCGAGCCCTGGGAAGTGTGGAGGACTATCACTCAGGATTCCTGGTGCAATGGGAACACGAGCCCTCAGGACATCCCATTGAATGATAGTGTCTCATTGTTTAAGCATATTCAACCAAGCTTGAGGGGATGTTCCCTGCTCTAAGGCAAGCAGTGCTTGAGTGATTAACACTTTGTCTCTACAATGACGTTGTTTAACTTTGCAGAGCAACCAGAGTGTGAGCAGCACTCCTCCAAGGACCATACCACCAAACATTCCCACCCCCACCCACTCCTTAAAGAAGGAGAGGCTAGAGGAAATCCATGAGGAAAGTCCTTGAGTCAGGGAAAGATCTAGACGGGTAGAATTAATTTGGATGATGACCGTTCGCAATCGCCGCATGGTTTCATCAAATTCAGCTGTCCAATTCTGTGTCAGCTGTTGAGACAAAACCTTTGACAAATTAGCCGCTCGTGTAAAGTTTTCAAATGGAATGGAAGTAACACACAACCCAGGAAGTTTATTCTCACAGCCTAATTGAGCCAGTTGCCACAAAATATCAAGTTGTTCTTGAACTAAATCAATGTGTTGATTTAAAATCATTAGCTCACCTCGAATCTGTGCGTTGGCCAAGGCCTGCATATCGATGGCATGGGTCACTGTGGCTGAGAGATTATTTAAGGTAGCAACAGATTGTATTTGGCCGGAGAGGGCCAAGGCAGAAGCGGTGAGAGATGCGGCCACCGCCGTGGTCGCTATAATACTGACAATTGCAGCAGTAATCCTAAAGTCCCTCTTTTGTCTAAACAAGGTCAAGGAACTAGTAGAAGTTACAGGGATAGGAACAAAGCGAGGCATTCGAGCCACTGTAGCTGTATGAAATAAACTAGCATTCCAGCATAATGCATAAGAGCAATTTTGATCATCACAAACTATCCATACAAATGGAGGCCAAACACAAACTGGAGTAGCGTTGACCAAATTCCTTGACTCTTCAACTACCTCTCCTGTCAATTCATCTTTATATATGTTTTGTTGGATCTTCCCTTTAGCCACGCTTCCTCCCAGCAACATAGACATGGGTGTTAGATCAGTACAACTGCCCCCAGAACCACATAATAACCATGTATCAAAGGGGTCCGTCTCATAACTTAGGGGGTCCATAATAGTAAAATTTCCAAAACCTTCAAGAGGCGAGAAGGTGAAGTGACCATTACGGAGCCAGTGTGCCCTGCGGCTTTGGCATCCTGTCCAAGGAAGGAAAGTCCGATCTACCAAGCTTCCACTGCAAAAGGGAGCGTACTGGGGTTGTCTCACCCAAGATGATCGTCTATTTGCCCCCTCACTAGTATTAGTTGGGTTCTCGGTGGTAGGCCAACAACCAAAAAGGATGGTGGCATTAGCAGAGATAAGAGTCTTATTAACCTTTACTAACTTCTCTAATTGTGCATAGGAATACTGACCCAAATGAATACAAGAATGATCTAAGCTATTATTGACAGTAAAGCAGAGGCTACCATTTATGGATAAGGTACGATTATAATTGGCTTTGGCAACATCATTGTCCAAAGGCAAAAAAGGTAGGCCTAAGGATTTATTGGTTGTAAAAAATCGCGGAAAAACCTGTGCATCATGCATCACTGGCATGGGAGTTGGAAATGTGGACATGATTCCCCATCTGATCATCTCTGTTACCACCACTGTTGTCTTCAGCAGAAGGATGATAGTCAGCAGTGCCGGCGGAGCAATCATAATTCTTCACTGTTCAAGTCAGCCTTCTAGGGACCCAAATAGTGTTTTCCTGATCCTGTGGGAAAACACAAACAGCTCCCCTGGATCTTACTAAAACTGGATCCGGGCCCTTCCATTGATTAATCAAGACATCTTTCCATTTAACGTATTTCTTTTGAGGACTTGGAGCCGCATGTCTGTCGGCAGCAGATCGTCCATCAGAATCCAGATTTAAAAAATTTAAGGTAAATAGGGCTAGGGAGATAGATGTCTTAGGTCCCACATTAGGGCCTATTCCTCCCTTTTGTTTTTGTAAATAAGTTTTCAACGTGCCATTGGCACGTTCCACAATCCCCTGTGCTTGAGGATTATATGGTAAGCCAGTGACATGATGGACACCAAGCCTTGAGCAGAACTGTTGAAAGGTTTTTGATGTATAGGCCGGCCCATTGTCCCTTTTCAGTTGAAGGGGCTTGCCCCAAGCAGCCCAGGCTTCAAGACAGTGAGTAATAACATGTGACACCTTTTCTCCCGCAAGGGGGGTGGCATGGATGATGCCAGAGCATGTTTCCACAGATACATGAAGAAATTTTTGTTTTCCAAAGGCATTGTAATGTGTAACGTCCATTTGCCAGATATGAAGGGGTTGCAAGCCTCTGGGATTAACTCCTATGGTTGGAGAGGGTCTAAATTCTGCACAGGAGGTACATTTCAAAACAATATCTCGTGCTTCTGCACGAGTTAAATGAAACTTTAATCTTAGGGTATTGGCTGGTACATGATAGAGTTTATGGAATTCAACTGCGCCTTCTAATGGCGAGCTTACCCAAAATAGGTTTTTAGTGGCTTTGTGAGCAATAGCATTAGCCTGAGACATAGGCCCAGGAAGCAATGAATGTGCTCTCATATGTTGAATAAAAAATGGATGACACCTACTGCGAATATGGTTTTGAATATCCTTAAATATCTCAGGAACCATGCTTTTAGGGTGAATAAAATCAGCCACTTCTAATTGTTTAACAGCTTCTACAACATAATGTGAATCTGAAATTATGTTTATAGGCTCTGAAAATCTCTGCAACACTATAGCAACAATGGCACATTCTACTAATTGGGGTGACATATAATCAAACTGAATTCGAGTAGGGACATTATTAACCACATAACAACCAATGCCTGTCTTAGAACCATCAGTATAAATATCCAAGGCTCAATGAATGGGATGTGTCTTAGGCACCTTGGGAAATATAAAGGAATTAGAAAGGGTAAATTGTAACAAGGGATGCTTAGGATAATGATTATCAATATTTCCAGGGAATGAGCATTTTAAAATTGCCCAAGCATCTTGAGATGCACATAAAACTTGAATTTGATACATAGTATAAGGACATATAATTGTATTAGGGTATTGTCCGAAATGCGTCACAGATAGTTGAAGTCCTTTTAAAGCCAATTCTGCAACTAAGGCAGGATAATAGCCTAAGGTCTTCCCAGGGGAGCTATGTGGATGAATCCATAGCAAGGGTCCCTCTTGCCACAGTACTGCAGTTGGTTGTTGAGGAGAGGGAAGAACACACAACTGGAAAGGTAATTCGGGGCTAAGTCTATTTAGTTGAGCATGTTGTATGGCAATCTCTGTCTTATTTAATACTTTAGACAATTCAGGGGTCAAAGTTCTCAATGAAGTAATATTAGGATCTCCCTCAAGTATTTTAAATAAGGGTTGTAGTTCGGTTGTAGTTAATTTCAAATAGGGACGAATCCAGTTGATATCTCCTAGTAATTTTTGAAAATCATTTAATGTTTTTAATTTATCTCTCCTGATAGTAACCTTTTGTGGTTTTATATACTCAGGAGTAACTATCGTCCCTAAGAAATTTCCTATTTCTCCTTTCTGAACCTTTTCAGGTGCTGCAGATAGTCCTTTTTGTTTTAAGGTAGAAACCAACAGAGAAAACGCTTGATGTAAAATTTCTTTGTTATTGGTACATAAAAGTATATCATCCATATAATGACAAATCCTAACCTTAGGAAATTGTTCTCTAACTGGTTCAGTGGCAGATGAAACATATATTTGACACATAGTAGGACTATTGGCCATGCCTTGTGGTAGGACCTTCCATTGATATCAGTGGTCTGGTTCCTCATGATTAATACTTGGGAGAGTGAAAGCAAATCTAATTTTATCTTTAGGATGTAAAGGTACAGAAAAAAAGCAATCTTTAATATCTACTATTATAATCTCCCAATGTCTAGGCAAGGCTGTCAGCAAGGGCAGACCCTTTTGGATTGATCCTAATAATTGCATCTGATTATTAATAGCTCTAAGGTCATGTAATAACCTCCGTTTACCAGATTTCTTCTTAATCACAAATATGGGCGTATTCCATGGTGACTGAGAATTTTCTAAATGTCCTAACTTTAGTTGTTCTTTAACTAGAGCTTTCGCAGCTGCCAGTTTTTCAGAGGTTAACGGCCATTGAGGAACCCATACAGGTTCCTCTGACAACCAGGATATAGGCAATGCACCCTCAATGGCCCCTAGGAAAAACCCAGTCCTTCCTGTCTTGCTTTTCTGTAATAGATACAGGACTGGTCCTGCCTTGTAAGGCCTTCCCCAATCCTTTTCCAGGGACACACCCCATTTCTTTCATTATTTTTTGACTCTGCGTAGAATAATCATTAGTGAGCCTCAACTCCAATTGTTTAAGGATGTCTCTTCCCCATAGATAAACAGGGAGTGGCAAGATGTAAGGAACAACTGTCCCTCGCCTGCCTTCAGAGTCTTCCCAATGTAAAGTTCTTGCACTAACATCAGGAGCAGACTCCTATCCAAGACCTTGTAAAGTTTGCGAAGAGCTATTGACAGGCCAGTTCTTTGGCCACCAATTGGTAGAGATAATGGTAGTATCTGCTCCTGTATCTAGGAGGCCTGTAAAAAGCCTTCCTTGAATCTTTAACTCTAATGTGGGGCGTTTATCTAAATCTAATGAAATAAATACATTCTGTCCTCCAGAGGAGCCAAATCCCCTCATGCCTCTAGTTAAACCTTTACTAGGAAAAAATGAATGCAAACTAGGGAGGACTAATAGCTGTGCAATTCTGTCACCAGGAGCTATAGAACTGATCCCCCTTGGTGATGAGCACATAATTTTTATTTGTCCCTCATAATCTTGATCTATGACTCCAGGGTGAACAATTAATCCTTTCAGAGTCGTAGACGATCTCCCTAGCACTAGTCCTAATGTATTCTCAGGTAGAGGTCCTGAAAAATCAGAAGGTATAAGCTGACACCCCATGGTAGGTGTTAGTACTGCTCTGGCGGTGGCACAGAGGTCCAGTCCTGCTGAGCCTGACGTGGCTCTCCTGATAGTTTTATCCTTTGATGTTGCTGAGGGTTGTTCTGCAGGTTCTCTATTGCCCCATACATTTGCAGGTCCTGGGGATGTGGGCCCCGTTGCCTGTTTTTTGGCAGAGGAGAAATCGCACGTCCTGTCATCTTTAACTGATCTACACTCATTTGCCCAGTGTTTCCTTTATTACACCTAGGACACATTCCAGACACCTTTGGTCGATTGTTATTAGTGACGTTAGATGCTCTACATTGTCTTTGTATTTGTCCCATTTTTCCACATTTGAAACATTTGACATTAGAGGCCCTCTGAGCCGCTAAAACAGCAGCTGCCAATCCGGCATTAGATAGAGGTCCTCCTATTTCTCTACAAGCTTTCTTCCATGCATTTAGTCCTTTTCCTTTCCAAGCTGTAATAGCACTTCTGCATTCTCTAGTACACTGTTCAAAAATTAGTTGTTCTATGAGGGGCATGGTTGCGACGCGCCGCCTCGCCGATAAGGAGAACACGCCACACTTCAGGATTCTTCTGACAGCAATTTACTGGTTACAGCAATTTCATTTTTTAACACATCCAGTTGAGTCTCCTTTCTATTGACTTCTCTCTCTCTCCCTGGGCTGTCATAGTACCTAACTCACAGTTGTTTTTTCTTAATCACTTTATTTTCCCCTTAGCCCCATGGGTAGCTGCTAAATCATTTTAAATTTACCACCTCTTTTATCTTGAGTGCCTGAAGAGTAAGTATGCCAAACATGAAGAGTACTATACTAATTTTTCTTTGAGAAAAACCTAAAAGGCAGCTCCTCTGTTGTGCTAAATAACCACTGATGACTTGATGATGGATGTTCTCAAGCTCCTTTTTTTCTCTTTCACTTCAAGCATATTCTTATATAAGACTATTGATTATTCTTTGAGTCAGCCCTTTAATGATATTGTTTCATGGGCTCTCAAGAATCACTAATAAATTTATTGGATCTAAATCTCATCACTTTTACCAGGATGTAAAGGAACAATAAAAGCAATCTTTTAAATCTATAATAATTTTATAATTAATAATATAATTTTATATTAATATCAATTTATATTAATATTATAATTTTATAATTAATTTTATAATAGTAAAATTATTTTATTATTTTATTTACTAGAATGGTAACTGACGTAGGCAAGACAGGCTGTAATGTCTCATTAATCTTAAATTTGAACTTTGTTTTTGGTTTAACTGAATAAGCAACTCCTTTTAGTTGAATAAGGGATCAGATAAACACCAAGTTAAAGGCACTCTTGTTTTCTAATAATTGTTACATCAGCCCCAGTATCTATTAATTTTTATTGGGGAGAGCAGCTTTTACTCTTCTCTATTCTGCGGAGGCAGCCGCCCACGTGAATGGTATCCTTTCGCCTCAAAGTGGACTATTTTTCTATCTAAATCCTGTTCCCACTTGAAGGACCCAGGCTCTCCTGATTCATATTTATATAATTTCAAACTTTGCAGTTTTTTAACTGGATATAGAGGCTTTTTCAGCTCAGCTCAACACTTAGCTATAGGTGTAGGTAGCTTATCAGCCTGTATATATTAAGACTGCCTTTAAAACAAAGTTAAAGTAGCCCAATAGTTGGATATATAACCATTCTTGTCTTTTTAAACATGTAACATAGAACATACACTTAGATAAAAAACAAACAATCAACACACATTGACATTGGCACGCCAAGGACAGACAACAAAGAAAGACATTTAAGAGCACTTTTTTGTTGACATCTTTCTAAGGCCTTTTCTCCTTTTCTACGTTTCTCTCCCAGGGAAAATTATCCCTCATCTTTACTCCTTTTCTCCTTTTCTCTTTCTGTTCCTCTTTTGTAGCTACTTCTTTTTTAATTTCCTCTTTTTTCTTTCTATTCTTAGCGCTCTCTTCCATTTCTGCTTCTGATAGGCTATCCTGATGCTCTGCTAAAGCTCTTTGTCCCTCTCTTACTTTGTCTCGGCACTTAGCATCCTCTATACAGGCTCTAATCATTTTATACAAAGGCCATGTGCCTGGTCTTAACTTCCTTCCTTCTATTTTGTTGATCAGATCACCTCCAAGTCTGCCCCAGGAGCCCTTAGACAGGGACCCCATGGATACAAACCAGGGAGCTACCTGATCAACATCTTGTAAAAAATTGCACAATGCCTTCTCGGGAACCTTTAAGCCACGCTCGTGCAGCAACGCCTGATGGTTACCCATAGCTTCCTATCTACAGTTCCTGTATACACGGAGGGCAAGTGCACTCCTTCCCCTGTATATGCCAATTAAGACTAAAGCAGAGCACTAAAACTATTGCAGCCCAAACGGGGATAGCAATAGCAAGATAAACAGGATCCACCATACCTTGCAGAAAGACGTCTAGACTTGTTCGCGCCGTCAGTTCTGAATCCTCTGTTGAGCTAACAGGGTCCCTCGATGCTGGATGAAATGCTGAGACATCCGGCTTCGTCCCGGGTTTCGGCACCAGTTGCGACGCACCGCCTTGCCGATAAGGAGAACACGCCACACTTCAGGATTCTTCTGACAGCAATTTACTGGTTACAGAAATTTCAGATGGTGTTACAGCTCTCTTAGATGGTGTTACAGCTCTCTTAGATGGTAGTGGCGAAGGACCCCGAGCCCCAGAACCCACGGCTTATATAGAGTCCTGGGAGAACTTACTGCATGCTCATTGGCTCCTTAATGATGCCTAATTAGCATACTAGTTTCTCATTGGCTCTTAGAGTGCTCTTGGAGTGAGGCTCAATTAGCATATTAATTTTTGTCCTTTGCGCATGCGCACATTCGGCTGGGCTCTGACTAAAACCAGAGCGCGGGAAGCCGGCGTTCCCTGCGCATGCGCGCTCCCATTCATGGCTCTGTCAGAGCCGAGAAGCAGGGAGCCGGCGCGCCTTACTCAGGCGCACTTTACCTCACAGCTCCCTCACGGGGCCAAGAGGCAGGGAGCCAGTGCGCCTTACTCAGGCGCACTTTACCTCACGGCTCCCTGACTGAGCCGTGCCATGGAGTGCGGCTCCCTCACGGAGCCGCGCCGCTGAATGCGGCTCCCTCACAGAGCCGCGCCTTTGAATGCGGCTTCTTGACGGAGCCGCGCCATTGACAATTGGTGTATGCGGCTCCCACACGGAGCTGCACCATTGTCGAATGGCGTACGCGGCTCCCAACACATGGCCATCTCAGGATCTCCAAAAACCCTTCCTGCCGCCTCCATCATCCTTGCCACAAAATCTGAGAACGGCTCATTATTTCCTTGGATAATTTTTGTCAAGTTTCCTGAAACCTGTCCTTTGTTAGGTAGACTTTTCCATGCTTTTACAGCTGCCTTATTGATTTGTTCATATACCTCTACAAGGCAGGCCGTTTGATTGATAGCCCATTGTCCCTGTCCTGTAAGCATGTCAAAGTTCCATTGTGGATGCCCCTGAACTAAATTTTGTCTTGCCTGTGAGGCAGAAAGCTCTTGGAAAATAGATTTCCAATCTAGATACTGTCCCATAGTCAGGCAAGCCTTAAGAGTATTATACCAGTCATCTGGTGTCATGGCATTGACCACAAGTCTTTCTATTAGTGCCTGAGTAAAAGATGCATTAATCCCATAAGTCTGTACTGACTCAGTCAATGCTTTTAATTGTTTTAAGTCTAATTGTGAGTATTGTCTAGTTTGGTTAGCATCTTCCCATACGGGAAAGGCTACTCTTATCTTTTTTTCTTTCCTTAGCTGTAATAAGAGAATTGGACGGTAGTCCTTCCTGTCTCTCTTTTGGTTTTTTCTTCTTTTTAATTCTAACTACTTCTCCCAATGGTGGGGCAGATGGGGCATACCCCGGTGCATAAGGCGGCTCCGGCCCGTATTTTTCAGACTCATAACGAGCCGCTTCCTTATCTAACTCTGCCTGTTCCTCAGGATCTAACACACTACCAGAGGATGAGGTGTCGGTATCCTCTGTATCTTCTCCATCCCCTGAAGACGTCTCCTCAGAGGTGGAGTCACTAATTCTTAGATTTTGAAACTCAGTTAACACTGGATATAATTTTCTCTTAGGCTCTTTCTGTTCCTCTTTTGTAGCTACTTCTTTTTTAATTTCCTCTTTTATCTTTTCCTATTTCTTCGTTCTATTCTTAGTGCTCTTTTCCTTTTCTGCTTCTGATAGGCTATCCTGGTGCTCTGCTAAAGTTCTTTGTCCCTCTCTTACCTTGTCTTGGCATTTAGCATCCTCTATACAGGCTCTAATCATTTTATACAAAGGCCATGTGCCTGGTCTTAACTTCCCTCCTACTGTTTCGTTGATCAGATCACCTCTAAGTCTGCCCCAGGAGCCCTTAGACAGGGACCCCGTGGATACAAACCAGGGAGCTACCTGATCTACATCTCGTAAAAAATTGCACAACGCTTTCTCGGGAACCTTTAAGCCACGCTCGTGCAGCAACGCCTGCATTACTGAGAGAAGCGGCTTCATTTGATGGTTACCCCATAGCCTTTTTATCTACCGGAGGGAGCGAATTCGTAACTTACAGTTCCTGTATACACGGAGGGCAAGTGCACTCCTTCCCCTGTATATGCCAATTAAGACAAAAGCAGAGCACTAGAACTATCGCAGCCCAAACGGGGATAGCAATAGCAAGATAGACAGGATCCACCATACCTTGCAGAAAAGCATCTAGACTTCTCGCGCCATCAGTTCTGAATCCTCTGTTGAGCCAACAGGGTCCCTCGAGGCTGGATAAAACGCTGAGACGTTCGGCTTTGTCCCGGGTTTCGGCACCAGCTGCGTCACGCCGCCTCGCCGATAAGGAGAACGCCACACTCAGGATTCTTCTGACAGCAGTTTATTGTTACAGCTCTTTTAGATGATGTTACAGCTCTCTTAGATGGTAGTGTTACAGCTCTCTTGGATGGTAGTGGTGAAGGACCCAGAGCCCCAGAACCCACGGCTTATATAGAGTCCTGGGAGAACTTACTGCATGCTCATTGGCTCCTTAAGTGATGCCTAATTAGCATACTAGTTTTTCATTGGCTCTTGGAATGAGGCCTAATTAGCATATTAATTTCTGCTCTTTGCGCATGCGTACATTTGGCTTGGCTCTTACTGAAGCCAGAGCGCGGGAAAGCCGGCGCGCCCTGCGCAGGCGCACTTCCATTCATGGCTCTGTCAGATCCAAGAGGCAGGGAGCCAGCGCACCTTGCTCGGGCGCACTTTACTTCACGGCTCCCTCACTGAGCCGAGAAGCAGGGAGCCAGCGCGCCTTGCTCGGGCACATTCTACTTCACTTCTCCCTCACTGGGCCGCGCCATTGAATGCGGCTCCCTCACGGAGCTGCGCCATTGAATGCGGCTTCCTGATGAAGCCGCGCCATTGACAAATGGCGAATGCGGCTCCCACACGGAGCCGCGCCATTGTCGAATGGTGAACGCGGCTCCCAACAGAAATTAAATTAAAAGAACAGGGAAATTGTTGAAACACCTGAATTGCAATTTGTAACTCTACCACCTGGGGGGATGCAGATGGAAAATTAATAATAACAGGAGCGGATCCTGCTACCACATAAGCTCCCCACGCAGTTTTGGAACCATCAGCAATAATGGTAGGACAATTCTGCAAAGGAATTTTATGGGTAACTCATGGAAAAATTATAGGATGCTCAATGGCCATTTGCAAGATGAGATCCTTGGCATAATGATTATCAATAGAGCCCACATATATGCACCAAAGACTGGACCAGTCATCTACAGTTGCGGTCAAGACTTCAAACTGTTGGGAAGTATATGGTATAATTAAACTTGCTGGCTCATATCCAAAATATTGAATACATTGCTGTATGCCCAAAATAGCCAATTGAGCCACAGCTGTAGGATAATAGGTTAATGTTTTAGCTGGAGAAATTTTTGGATGAATCCAAATCAAAGGAGCTCCTTGCCACAATACCCCAGTAGGTTGTTTTTCTGTAGCTAAAATACACAGCCAAATAGGTTGCAATTCCTCCCTATGGCCCTGGCCCTCCCTGGGCGTAGCTTCTTCAGGGGCGTATGAGGAAGTCAGGTGTTAGCCCCAGGCGCCATTTTGGAATGGTTGCCACACGTGCACCAGCTTCCTACAGTTCATCAGCTGGGTCCCAAGGTGTGTGGTCATCTGGGGGTTGGGCAGGTGTCATGGCTAAGAGAACCTTGGGTGGGGGGAGCAGGCAGAGCACATCAAGGGGGTATAACAGAGGTAGATGAATGCTCAGACATAAGGGACTTCTTTCCATTCACCAGATTGTTGGCAGTATGTGCTAAGACTCCTTAAAATAATTGGGTCTAGGATGCCATGAAGTGGCCACGTTAGCCCATTACCTAAAGGGTACCAAATCCAGACGTTATTGGAAAGGTGGATTAATTTGCATGGCCTCCAGTCAGTCGTTAATCTTAAAGATTTGAGATTTTTCATTAGACACCCTAGTGGGATGTTTGAGGGTACGGACAAAGACAATGCGCCCATTGGGTGATCTTAGCTGTTACCAGCTATCTAGTCATCCTGAAAGTAAAGCTGGTAACGGAAATCAGGCTCAGCTTATATAATTAGGTCGTTACGAGATCATATAAAGGGCCTCGGCCAAGATAATGCACCAGAAGTTAGTCAGCCAAGAACTAGCCCACCTAATACCAGAATTTTTGGCAGCTGTGAGAGCTGGTGGGGGGGTTGCTGGGAGCTATTTCCAAGAGGGAGAAATCAGCTAGAGGCCAGTCATATGGACTGGGGCAATGAAAAGCCAATCCCTTAGTCCAGGAAGTGCTGGCCAGGTGCTAACCGGGTTTTCAGGGTCCCTCCCGAGAGCCAGAACCAGAAACTCCTCACTGATTAAAATGCTGGTGTGTGCATGAGTGCTTGTGCAGTCTGGTATTTGGAAGGTGGAACCAAGTGTCTGCGTGTCTGGTACTAGCCCACTTGGCAGAGAACCACGGTGGGGTGTAACTGCCGTTTCTTTTGTAACGGCCGTCGGGTTCTGCTACTTTGTAAAGGCCGGCCGGTTCTGCTGCTCCGGTCGGCAGGTCAGGGTCTAGCAAGAGAGAGTGGGGATGGAGGAAGGGGAAAAAAGGGGCGAGAGACGCAAAAGATAGATACAAGCCAGAGTCCGGTGGAGTCTCTTCAAGTCTTCTTTATACTCCTCTCTTCTTACTATATTCTCACTCCTTCAGTCTCCTGACACCTCTCACTTTCTCTCTCCTTCCTCTACTTCCTACTTCCTACTACCTCCTACTACTTACTACCTCCTACTTTCTACCTCTACCTCCTCGACTCCTCTACTCCTCTACTCTCCTATAGAAGGGAAATCCTGGGTATTTATACCCTTTACCACGTGACTTGCCCTCGTGGACAATCTCAACTGAAGCCACTACGTCACGTGCCTTGTAGCCATGGGTACCAGGAGCACCTGGCAGCTGGGGGCACTAAACAGTGTAACAAGATGTTTATCAGAGTGTGCTCAGCTATTGCAGGCTGTTGAAACAAGTCTCAGGGTATATGGCTCGAGATGGCTGTAAAGATGATAGCCACTTTCGGCTAAGAGTCGGCTCCCAACAGTGGGGCACAGTAGCACACCTCACATGGTTGAAGTTCAGGAAGCTTCTCAGAGGCAGTGTCTGTGGCTGCTGCGGCAGGTGCAGCGATGGTAGTGATGGTGGCAGCAGTGACAGCTGCAGGGGCATCTGCATGGGAACCTGTGGTGTCGGAGGTGACGGTTGTGGCTGCCGTGGCAGCTACATGGGTGGCTACAGTGATGGTTGCCACGGCAGTTGTGACTGGGTATTGATGGTTGGGGGGCTGAAGTGGAAACAGTTGCAGCTGTGATGGCGACAGTTGCATCTGTGGCGGTGGCTGCGGCCTCGATGGTGATGGCCACGGCTGCGGGGGCGGCTGCGATGGCAGCCACGATGGTGACGGCCACAGCTATGGTTGCAGCTACGCGATGGTGGTGGTGCGATGGCTATGGTCACGGATGCAAGGGTGTCTGCGGCGGTCCCAGCTGTGGGGGTGGCTGTGGTGACGGTGGCGACGGTGACGGTGGTGACAGTGGTGGTGGCGGTGGACCACATGGAGCCGCTGAGGTGGCTGGCAGAAGCCGCATCACTGACTGGCGGAAGCCGTGGCAGTGCCCGAGGAATTCGGACCCGGTCTCAACGCACCAAATGTTAGGACCAACAAGACCGGTTCCATGTGAAAAGAACCAACAAGACCAGTTCCATGGGAGTTGGATTTATTAAAGATGGAGGGTGAGAGAGACAGGGAGACAGAAGATGGCAGAGAAGAAAAAGAAGAGGTTGGGGAAGCTCTGCCTATTTATATGGGTCAGGATGATGGCATAGTTCCTGCAGGTAGGCAGAATTGTGGGAGTGTCTCCCTGGTTGCCTCGGCAACAATGCAACACCACTGAGTTTGGTCCTATACCAACAGAACCTGTTTTAGAAAAATCACCCTCTTCTTAGGGATGGGCTCTGCTGCCCACCAATCCCTTAGGGAGCATTCATCATATGGTGGAGGAGCAGTGCCCTCTGTAGAATTCACAAAAGGGTTTTTACTAGGTGGTCGCTCTTTTTTCCAATCTGCTTCCCTTCGGACCTTGCATTTCTTCAATTTTTCCTTTATATAAGCTATTTCCTTTTCTAAAGTTTCTTCCTCATCCTCAGAGCTGGAGCTATTCTCCACCTCATACAAGGATTTCTTAGCTGCATCATCCTGTGCCAGTACTTGTAGGAAGGAACTCACAATCCCCATGGCGCGATCAAAACTGAAACCTGCATAGTGCTACTTTTAGTTCGGCCCCAAACCACTTCTCCAGTATGTTCCACTCACTGCTCTGACAGGCCGACTTCTTTCAGGAACAATCCCGTCAGGTTCTCCTCACTTTCCCCCATCTTGGCAGGACCTCCACTTGACAGCTCCAGCACTACCCGCGGTACTGAGCTTGGGCGTAGGTCTGGGGGATTAAAGGGAGACACAGACTCAGGTCATTCGTTATGAGGGACTGCCAAAGCTTTCATTGGCAGGTTCAATATATACACCAAGCCAGGGAAGGAAAAAGACAAACTCATTGTAAAACAGGAACTCAACTCGGGAGCAATGGGATGTCAAATGTAAATTCCCTTCCTGGGGCACCATGCCTATGTCAGGATGGTTTGATCTTAGAAAAACCACAGAATGTTACTTAGTAGACCACAGCACACAGAAAGTCTCAGCCAGGTCTTGGCAGCCCTTCGGGATCCTATATGAGTCCACACTTCTTTCTGCACCACCTGAAGT
This sequence comes from Grammomys surdaster, assembly GCF_004785775.1. NCBI lineage: Eukaryota > Metazoa > Chordata > Mammalia > Rodentia > Muridae > Grammomys > Grammomys surdaster. Next base: position 393,709 of record NW_021604774.1, on the reverse strand, counting down.
CCTTTTAACCTAGCATATAAATCACTGTTACTATGACAAGTAGGTTCAATAACCTCTCCCAAGGTTGTCAGAGGAGCAGGTGCTACATATAGAATCTCAAATGAGTTAGGCTAAACCTTGAAGGGGTGTTTCTAGCCCTAAAAAGAGCCAGAGGAAGAAGCACCACCCAGTCTGTGCTGCCAGTCTCCATGGACAATTTCATCAAGATCTCTTTCAAATTTCTATTCATTCTTTCTACCTGACTGGAGCTTTGGGGTCTATAAACGCAATGAAGCTTCCAATCAAGCCCTTCAGCCATTGAGGAAGGAAAACACTAGATACTTTTATATTTTAAAACTGACCAAATAGCTCAATGGCTGGGTGAAGAACATCCTGCCCCATCCTCCTTGGCCTCTGCCCACAGTGGAGGTCATAAACTATAGGTCCCTGAGACCTACATGTTTGTTGCTTCCTCTCTGCTCCACATCCAAGTCTGAATCCCCAATTCTCTCTGCATCCCTTTCTCTTCCTGTCCAGCCTGGAAATCCTGCCTTATCCTCCAAAAATGTGATTGGCTTATGCTGCCTTTATTAACCCAATCAAACAGTTATGGAACCTTCCCCTTCATTTTGTATCCAATGGCATTCCATGGTGCTCAAGTCATCACCTTTATTTATGAAATTTAAGACAAAAAGGGCATGGGAAAGCAGGTGTGCAGGAGAATAATATTTAATCTCCCAATCTTTGAAATTGTGAATTTGGGCCTTAAGAGTCTGATGTGAGCATCCACAAAGCCTTGAACTTGAGGGTTGTAAAGTTTGCTAATTGTGTATCGAATTTTAAAAGTAGCACAGAAGATGGCAAAGCCTTTGTTAGCATACACAGGGTCACTATCAGTCTTAATATGGGAAGGAATATTCAGATACGAGCAATAGAAAAGTATATGCTGAACAACATCCTTCAAAGCCTCTCCAGATGGGGCTGTCGGCATTAGGATGTGGAAAAAGTTGTCAACACAAACATGGACAAAGACAAGTTTTCCCAAAAAAGAGATATGAGTCACATTAATCTGCCCTAAGTCAGGATTGATACCAGCTTTCAAAGTTAAGCTAATTGATGTACTTGCAGAGCATCGTGTAACAATTTAATGTGCCATCTGTCTAGGAATATGGAACTGGTATCGGAGAGGTTAAGAATTTTCATGATGGACAGCATGAGCAGCCTTGGCTTGTTCTAGTGGTGTAATGATTGTTAGTGTTTCTCTGTTTATTATTTTATTTTGATGACCTGTCCAGTGCTGAGAGTGGGGTGTTGAACCAATGCACCAATGATTGTTACATCCTGTTATTTTGATGTTGCAGGTATTACCAGTGTGTGTGTGTGTGTGTGTGTGTGTGTGTGTGTGTGTGTGTGTGTTTCTCTTCTTTTGGTTTTGATGTAGAATGATTAATTTCCTGTGTTTTCTTGGGCATAGTTTTCTTGGGCATTGTTTTGGAGATTTTTTCTAATATCTTCTGTAGGGCTGGATTTCTGGATAGATATTGTTTAATTTGGTTTTGTCATGGACTATCTTGGTTTCTCCATCTATGGTGATTGAGAGTTTTGCTGGGTATAGTAGCCTGGGCTGGCATCTGTGTTTCTTTAGGGTCTGTATGACATCTGTCCAGGATCTTCTGGCTTTTAGTGTCTCTGTTGAGAAGTCAGGTGTAATTCTGATAGGTCTGCTTTTATATGTTATTTGGTCTTTTTCCCTCGAGCTTTTAATAGCCTTTCTTTGTTCTGTGCATTTAATATTTTGATTATTATGTGGTGGGAGCATTTACCTTTTTGGTCCAATCTATTTGGTATACTGTAGGCTTCTTGTACATTCGTAGTCATCCCTTTAGGTTAGGGAAATTTTTCTTCTATGATTTTGTTGAGGATGTTTTCTTGCTCTTTGAACTGGGAATCTTCACCCTCTTCTATTCCCATTTTTCTTAGATTTGGTCTGTTCACAGTGTCCAGAATTTCCTGGATGTTTTAAATTAAGATATTTTTTTACATTTGTCATTTTCTTTCATTAATGTATCCACTTTTCTATGGTGTCTTCTACAGTTGAGATTCTCTCTTTTATCTCTTGTATTCTGTTGATGATGCTTGCTTGCATCTGTGGTTCCTGTTCTCTCTCCTAGGTCTTCCATCTTTAAGGTTCCCTCCATTTGTATTGTCTTTATTGCTTCTATTTCCATTTTTTAGGTCCTTGACTTTTTTTTTATTCTTTAAGGGATTTGTTTACTCTTTAAAGGCTTCTGCCTGTTTCATTGTGTTTTCCTGTATTTCTTTTAGGAAATCCTTTGTATCCTCCTTAATTGCTATATCGTCTTCATGAGATGGGATTTAAGGTCAGTCTTGCACTTCGGGTATGTTTGTGCGCCGTAGAAGGAGAGCTGTATTCTGATGGCGCCATATTGCATTGGCTTCTGTTGCTTATGTTCTTGCACTTGCTTTTTGCTATCTAGTTGTCTATAGTCTTAGTTGGCCTGAGTGTCCATGGTTGGAGTAGGCCTCTTTGGAGGCAGGTGGAGCTATGGGATGTGGTGCACTGTGCTGATCTGCGAGTGCTCCACGTGTAGGTGAGGACAGGAAGGAAGATGGAGCTCCCACTGGGAGGGGCAGAGCCCATGGCTGCTAGACTTGTTCTGATCTCTACAAGCAGGGGTATTGAGGCATGGGGATGGAGTGTCTCACTTGTCTGTGTGTGTGACTTTAAAGCTGGGTTCTTGGGAGGAAGACAGAGCTGTGGGGTGGGGCACTGAACACTGTTCATCAACTGCTACTGGTGTAGGCATGGACCTGAAGGAAGATGGAGCTCCAACCAGGGGAACAGAGCCCATGCCTGCTAGGCTTGCTGAGGTCCTTGCAGGCAGGAGTATTAGAGCTGGGGCTGTGTCTCACCTATGTAGGGTGGGGGTTAGAGCTGGCCTCTTGGGAGGCAGGCAGAGTTGTGAGGATCTCTGTTTTCTTTCAGTCTCCTCTCAGATGTAAGATGAATTCTTCAAGATCATAGAGATAAATCTAAGGAACAGTCATCATGTGTGTGTTAAAACCTTGAAAAGGGACTGTTAATACAGGAACCTGGAGTGTCTTCACGTCAGAGAAAAGCAAAGGGTTTAGCATGTATTGGTTTGGTGATGGTGATGTTACAGCAACATTTAAGATGGGGTCTTGAGGCAGGTCCTAAAAGGCAAGGAGGAGGGGCAGATCAAAGAAAGGAATTGCCTGTGATTTTCATGTGGGTAAGAATCCATGGGGTTTGTAAAGGGAAATGTTAATGGAAATAGCTACCAATAGTGGTTGGGAAAGGGAAGTGAAGAAAAAGCATTGAGAGAAGTTGGGGTGGTTTGTTAAGGGAGGGAGGTCAGCTGCATATTGGATATATTGTAACCAAGAAAGGATAGCTCTTCCTGAGATCGATTTTCCTGTTAAAGAATTTTGGCATGAGTGAAGGCTGATTTGGAAGCAGAGACAAGTTGGTGAGAGACATGTAGGTTAGCTACAGGGTACTTGGTATAGCCATTAAGCCATTAGTGTAGCGCTTACCCATGATTCCCACTTGCCAGTGTTTATCCCAGGCATTGCCAATGGAAAGCTGAAAATAAGTTTTAAAGTTGGCAAGCATAGTGCTACTGCTACTGGTGGTAACTCCAATACCTGAAACCTCCAAATGTAGAGGCCTCTTGGAGGAATTCACCCCTGTTTCAGTAAAGAAAGCAGAGGAAAGGGCTGGAGATAGTGGAGATGGAATTGGATTGTAGGAGGATCTCAATCCTGTCTGATATTCTTCAAGTGGGTGGTCTTGGGTTCTTATGATTTTGTTGTGTCCATTGAAGGTCTCCCTAGTGAAGAATCTCCAGTGGTAAGTGTTGGGAAGGCTAGAGAGAGGCTGGGCAGTAGCAGAGTTAGTACGAAGAGTGACAAAGAACATAATAATAGAGGAGAAGGAAGCTTGTGGAGGACACTTGACCTGAATGTCCTTCTAGGATATCTTGCTGTTCCTTAGGGGGTGATGTCTCCTCTGTGTCCTCTGTCCTTGATCTGTCAGCAAGAAGTAGGCCATCTTCTTGGTCATTGGGATGGTGTTGGATATTTCTGGCAGGAACCCAGATAGGCCTAGGCTTGCCCTGTGGAAAACCAGAACAAAACCCTTTCCAATTGTAAGGAAGGGTGTCTGGTCCCTTCCAAAATCCTATCCCAGGGATTGTGCCATGGCACTAGGATAGGGGAAGTTATTTTTGGTGAATACCAATGGAGGGAGATAGGAAGGTATAGATGTTAAATATAATTAGGGTTGTCAGATCTGCCATTAATTTTATGTTGGGGGGGTTGGTGTTTTGTTTTAGATGTTGGGCTTTTAGAGTTTGACATTTTTTATTATTATTTCTTGGCCCTAATAGCTGTGGAAAATCCTGTGTAGTGGGCAATTTCCCATTGTGAACAGAAGGTTGTTAACTGAGAGCTAGTAAAAGTAGGACCATTATCGTTTTTTATCTATTGAGGGGTGCCGGTGATGAAAAAGATCGAGAGCATATGGTGAATTGACCTTTTTGAGCTTTTTCTCATTTGGGGTGATATAAAATGTGATTATGTGTCTATAGTAACAAAGACATATATTTGTCTGCCAAATTGGTGAACATGGATGACCACAATTTGCCATAGGACATCATATTTGAGACCCCAGAGGTTGGTGCCCACAGTTTGTAAAGCTGGGGTAGTAATAAGGGATACAGGAGAGGATCATTCTTTATTATTCCCTGGACTTGAGCGGGGTGGGTGTTGAGAGTGGGCATGAAGCCCCTTTATAGTTGTGTGTGCGCATGAATGGAGTTGATGGAGGCTGAGAACGTTCCTGTAAAGGCGGTTTGATCAGGGAGGGCATTCCCCTCAGATATATCGGATCTGGCAGGGGACTGTGAGATATGGCATGCTGAATGTAGAGGGGAGAGGCTCTTTCCTGTAAGAGGGTGAAAACCCGCACAAGTAGAGGGGAAATGGGTTGGCATCTAATTTGACAAAGGATCTTGATAGCCAGGGGAGCAGATTGACAGCATATACACTGTCTGAAAAGATGTTAAAGGGCCTATAGACTTCTTTTGGGGCTAAATAGATAGCACATAGTTCTTTATATTGGGGGGAGTGATGGGGCAGCTCTTTGATTTGGACTACAGGTAGGTAGTTGGTCATTTCTCATGATAGTTGGGTACATGTGTGAGAACTGAAATAGGGTGATTTTTTTTTTAGGACTTTGATCTTGGGGACAGTGGACCTTGCCAGAAAATTTGGTAAGAGTGGGTCTTGGTCCCCGGAAACTCAGGTACACACCTGAGACAGTAGGAGGCTTTCTGCTCCCTGCCAGATTCCTGGCCTGGAACACAAGCCTCACTTTCCACATAAGGAAATGTGACCTGTGGTCACATAGGCCCAGAACAGAGTTCTCCATGCTAATGAAGTACCTAGGGGTCCTGAGTGTTTAGCCAATAAGCTTCCTTTCCCGGACATTCCTTCCCACAAAAGCTTTTAATCTGTGGTCTACCTGAGAAGTGGGTACACATCCATTTTCCAAAATGAACAACCAATAAACAGTTTAGAACCAAGGACTCTCTCTTTCATCGAGAACCACCATGAGGAGCATGGAGAAAGACTTCGCCCATAGAGCCTCAACTTAAGTCTCCCATAGAAGGCCTTTCTGCACTTCCAGACAACTGCCACTGCCTTAGCCAATGAGCTAAGCCAGGGCTTCAGTTTCCCTGGCCTCAGGCTTGTCAACATCCTCAGCCTTTGGGCCACCAATGGTCCCAGCCTCATGTTGGCCTGTGAACACCTGATCCTTTGTTCCAGACTCCTCTGTGTGGCACCCTGGCAACAACTAGGTGTCCGGGGATCTGGGAACCCCAACTTCAGCTTCCCCATCTTAGACTTCCACCCCCTGACTAGTGTTTGGATGGTTCCCTAAAGCCCAGCACCTGATCGTGGCTGCACAGGGAAATGCAGTCAAGAGCACCCTGTGTTTCACCTCCCCAGCTGCCGTGCCCAGTGGCCAGGTGGAACTCAGACTCATGTTGATCTTTAGGCTCATCTGCCTGAAGGATATTACCTCTTGTCCTGTTTCATGCGCGCGCACACGCACACACACACACACACACACACAAACTCTATTTGTCTTTTCAGGCCTTGAATTTTTAAATTGCTTTTCAGAAATACCTCTTCTTGGTGAACAGGAAATGAATGCCTCATGTTGTTTTTTTGTTGGGCCTTAACCAAAGCCCAACAGCAAAGTTTGTTTTCTGCCATTAATGAATTGCCTGCTATATCTTTGGATGACCTAAATTCCTGAGTGATATGACTGCTTTTCCACATCTTCTACATTTCACAGGAAATTTTCTTCCAGAATTATTACTATTATAGAAGAATTTATCCTTAGGAACTATTTGGTTATAGTTCTTTAGGGGAGCAATGGACATTGTGAGAGTTTATTTTTATGTCTGCAGTTGTTTTAATCCATTCATAACGAGGTGCAAATCTTGTTGTTAATGAACTAATTAACCTTTTTTTTGCATTTACCATTAGCATTTTCAAAATCTAAGGATTCAATTAAGAACTCTCTATTAGTTGGAGCTGATATTTCTCTCCTTAGAGCTATGATCAGTCTTTGTAAAACCTTTGTAAAAGGTTGGTTTGACCGATGGGTTATCTTTGTAAATGATTCAGTTCGCACCTGTTGTTCAGCCTTGTCCTACACATTTAAGGCCATAGCTTGTTACTGCTTTCTTAAGCCTTTAAAAGCCCTGGGCCTCTGTAGGTTACCATTCAGATTCTTGATAACCCTGTGGACTTCCTTCATTTCCTTCCAGTTCCCTTATCAAGGCTGGGAAAACCATTGTAGTTTTTTTTAACAGATGCAGACTGCCTTTTTGCAGTCTCATTTCAAGGCGGAGCTGCATGTTCTGGCATTCCTTTCTTTCTCTCTGTCTTATATCTACTTCAATTTTACTCATAATTTTTTTGTAAACTTTCTTCTAAGACTTGTCTCCAGTTTTTATTATTTTTATTTTCTTGTATCTTTATTATCTTAATCTCCAGCTAAATTTTGATTATAAATTTCTCTAAAATTTCCTGTTTGTTTCATTATCTTTATTATTTTAGCACCCTCCTCAATTTTGTTCACAGATGTCTCTAATTTCTCCTCTAATGTTTTAACATCGCCTTCACTCTGTTGTATAAAAATTTTAATCCTTTTTCTAAGACCCTGATCTTCGAAAAGACATAGCAAACTGAAACACTCATTAGGATAAGAGTGACACTTAACAATGTAATAATCATATTTGGCAAGTTGTCAGTTTTCTGTAAAAAATGTTTATTAAATCTGTACTTCCTTTTCCAGGCCCTGCTCCTGGAATGCCAACTCTGAGACTAATTATTTATAATTAAAATGACTAGGCCATAAGCTTTGGCTCATCTCCTGACTAGCTTGTAACTTATTTAACCTACTCAAACTATTTTGTGTTTACCAATTGAGTAGTTATCTCTCCTTCAGTCCCAGCCTGCATTCTCAGTGTCTTCCTTAGTGTCTTCCTGAGTTCAGCTACCTCCTGGTCTATGTCCATCTCCCTGTCCACTTCCAAGAATCTCCTCCCGCGTCTCTCCCTGCATCACCTTTTATTCTCTCACTATTTCCTAGAATCCTCTTTCTTTCTGACAGTGTCCCACATCATATTTCCTGCTTCAGCTCATTGGCCATTGGCTTTTTTATTGACAGGTGATACTTATAACAGATTCTCTCTACAGCTTCCTGTAGAATGTTCCATCCCTCTTGAGCTGTTTAGAAGAATGCTAGATAAAACCCAAAAGGTCTTTATTGTGTTTGCCATCTTCATGTGTCTATTGCTCTCTGAAATTGTCTACTTCAACCCCCTATTATCTGATCCCAAGTTTCCTGAGTCTTTGTCTCCCTCTGGTGTTCGATTCAGGATACTGTAGTGATTTCTGGTTCTCTTATTCATAGGGAGGGGTTGATTGCAGAGGAAAAAAAATTTCAACCTTCTGGGGACGTATATAGGTGGGAGAGATGACCGTCCCCAAGAACTTGCCGGTATCCAAGAGCTGCACTTTCTCAGTGGTGATTTTAAGACCCCACTGTTCTAGAGTTTGGGATAAGTAGGATAGGCCTTCTGTAAAACTTGTAAATCTTTATGTGCTAATAAAATATCATCCATATAATGGAGGATAAAAATAGTAGGGAATTGTGTCTTCAATGGCTCTAAAGCAGCCTGTACAAAGGCCTGACATATAGTAGGGCTATTGGCCATCCCTTGAGGTAAAACCATCCATTGGAACCTCTTATCTGGTTCAGCATGTTTAATAGAAGGAAGGGTAAAGGCAAGCCTAGGTCTATCCTGAACACATAGAGGAATGGAAAAAAAAACAATCTCTGATATCAATAATGAGTAGGCTCCATTCTTTTGGGAGGGCTGAGAGTACCGGGAGTCCCCTCTGGACGGGCCCCAACAAATGCATCTGGTCATTAATGGCCCTTAAGTCATGGAGTAAACACCAGCCTCCGGACTTCTTCTTAATAACAAAGACAGGTGTATTCCAGGGCGAGGTGGAGGGCTCAAGATGTCCTAGTCTCATTTGTTCTTCCACCAATTTTGTAATGGCAAGTAATTTCTCAGAGGAGAAGGGCCATTGAGGAACCCACACAGGGACCTCTGTCTTCCACGGTATGGGTAAGAATCCCTCAACAGCCCCTAGAAAAAACCCAGTCCTTTTCTGTCTGACTTTTGGGTAGTACTTACAGGTTCAATCCTTCCTTGTTCTGATTTTCCCAGTCCTGAGCGTAGGCTCCCCAGTGGTAACGGGTTTGGTCTGCAGCGTAGGCTCCCTGGCCTGTCAACAAGTCCATTGTCCATTCCCTCTGTTCAGGAGTGAGAGCGACAGCGTTGGCGCGAGCCTGTATTTGTGTGGCTTCGTACCATAACGCCTTCCATTCCATGTATTGACCCATGCTGGGAAGGGCTGCTTGGACAATCACTTGCCAATCTGCGGGAGTTAAGGCATTGCTGGCAAGTCTATCTAATTGTACCAAAGTAAAATTGGCGTTGGGTCCATATTTGCGAACTGATTCGGCCAATTCTTTTAGTTGAGTAAAGTCTACAGGAGCATACACTCGCCCTCCATTTTCTGTTTCAAAAACAGGGAAAGCTGTCCTGAGCTTCTTCCTGACTTTCTCTGAGAGCAGGGAATATCCCGAGTGAGGAGCGTATGGGGGAGGAGGAATTGAGGGGGCCGAGGGAACCGTTTTCTTCCTCAGAGGCTTTCTGATTCTACGCTCATCAGGATGGTATCTCTCCGCCTCGTACTCTGCTGCTTCCTCATCTAACTCCGCCTCCTCTGTAGAATCTAATGACTCCTCACCGGAGTCCCCAGAGGAACTCTCTGCACTGTCGATAGTCAGTGCCTCTAGGTTGGGGTAAAGCGAGCTTTTCCCGTTAGGGAGTATCTCTCCTTTATTAGGAGGGTTCTTTTCTTCAGCTGAAGGGTGTTCCTTTTCCTTTTGTTTCAGTACCTTTTTCCTACACGCGCCCATCCTCTCACTACGTTCAGTTTCTGACCTGCTGTCCTGAATATCCTCAAGGGAAGCCCGTCCACTCTCAACTACCGCCCTACAATTTTCATCTTGTATACAGTTCTTAATGAGTTTCCAAATAGCAAGGATCCCCTGTCTAAGATCTTTGTTGTCGCAGTGGCCCTCTAGGTCTTTCCCCAGTTTGTTCCAGGAGGCAAGGGTCAGAGAGCCTGACACGGCATACCAGGGAGCGACCCTATCCACCTCTTTCACAAAATTCTTTAACCTCCTTTGTCCAAGTTTGATATCCCGCTGTCTGAGTACGGCCTCAAGAGTGGTGATTACTGACTGTGATGACCCCATGGCGGACGCAGCTTATCTACGTCTGACTTAGAACCGCCGTTACAAAATGAAAGTACAGCGGCCCGAACCTGCGGCTTATCTACGTCTGACTGATGGCCGAGAATAAAACACTCTATATTTTAAGGACAAAGAAAGCGGTGCTGGTTATCTACCTCAGACTTAATCCGCTAAGAGGCAATGTCCACCGTAAAAACAAAGAGTCAGAAGATGCGAAACCAAAACTACAAAAATGACGGCAAGGCACAACCCGAAAGATTCAGGGACAGACATACCTCTCTGAACTTACCTCCTGCAGTTCTGAATCCTCCTCTGTCGAGGGGTCCTCCAAGGTGCTGACGATGGATGGTGAGGTCTATTATCCCGGGTTTTCGGCACCAGATGTCCCACGCAACCTCCCGCCAGCAGGAAAGACTCGGCACACTCAGGATCCTTCTGCAGTATAAGCTTTAATGCATCTTGAGAGGGAGACCATAAGCTTCACAAACGAGGAGGGACCCCAAGGGCCTAAAACGCTTCCCTTATATAGAGAGCTAAGCCCACCTGGGACGTGGCAGTCTCTGATGGGCTCCTGTTGCCTCAGGCCACATGACGTGTTCCAACGGTCGGATTAATCAAGGCGGGAAAAACTTCCAGCGTATGCGCACAGACTTGTTAATGGCAATGATGTGATAAGGATAGCTTCCCACAGACCCTCCTGCCAAAAGGCACCCATTGGGGAATGTTTCGATGCAAAAAACACAAATAAGTTTCCTTGAATAGTGTACTGTCGCGCCCGCCCACCTCGCCAGCAAGGAAGGCACAGCAACAACAGGATTCTTCTGCAGATCTTTATTTCAGATATAGCTCTTGCAAAGGACCCTGAGAGAGTAAGGAGCGCGACCTATATACTCTAACAGTCAGTGTGTAAGTATGTGATTGGAGCACAAGGCAATGTTTCATTAGCATAAGAAAAGTGGCGTGAACCAAGCAGCCAGCACATGCGCAACAGGCTTGTTTACTCAAACGGCCTGACCAGCCGGTGCCATCTTGTAATGGAGAATCACGATGGCCTCCTACAGTGTACGTAATTTAAATGAGCTTGTTCTGGAGCTCCCTGTACCATTTTCAAGCATTCCCTGGCCTCTTCATTTGATTGTCTGGGGAAAGTGGATGATTCATCTCCCTTAAGAATATCACAGAGAGGTTTTAACTGTCCTGTGCTTAATTGTAAGGAAGGTTTCAACCAATTTATGTCTCCTAACAATGTTTGATAATCATTTAAAGTTCTCAGAGTATCTGTTCTAATCTGTAACTTCTAAGGATGACTCCTTTTTTGTAATAATTCGTGTCCTTCCTCATTTCTCCATTTTAAGATCTTACTGCTCTTGAGGGGTGCAGCAGCTGTCCCCATTCCTTGTAAGGTGGAAGAAAATCAATCCAGGGGCCAGCTACTGGGCCAAGATGTTTTAGATATTACAGTAGTATCTGCACCAGTATCCAGAATTCCTTTCATAGGCTTTCCATCAACCCAAAGGGTAAGGGTAGGGTGGTCCTCGAGGGTGGAAACCCAGAAGGCGGCAGTCCCTGTGGATCCAAATCCTTCATCACTTATGGTGTCCTTAATTGTAGCATGTTTAGTGGGTAACTGCGGCAAAAGTACTAGCTGAGCAATTCTATCTCCCTGGGGAATAACTACAACTCCCCTATCCACAGTAACCATAAATTTAATTTCTCCAGTATAATCTGAGTCTATCACTCCTGGAATGATCCTAATTCCCTTCAACAAGGCACTGCTGCATCCTAGGAGAAGGCCTACACTCCCTGAAGGGATGGGGCCATACACTCTAGTACCTAATGCCTGAGGGTCCATTTGAGGTGTCAATACTGCTCTGGTGGAGGAGTGGAGGTCCAATCCTGTGCTTCCTGGGGTACCTCTGACAAGGTCTTTGCCATAAAGGGGTTGGTTTGAGGCACAAACTGAACTGGAATTGGGGTAATAGTGGTATTCATGGCTCCGTACACTTTGGTGAGTGGGCCCCGATGCCCATTTTTCCAGAGTGGGGAGAGGGCAGCCATCAGTGTCTGATTGTGACCTCCGTTCATTACCCCAGTGATGACCTTTTCAGCATTGAGGGCACAGGCCAGGACCCGTAATCCCCTTGTTTCCTGGACAGTCCTTCTTGAAGTGTCCAGCTTGGCCACATCCAAAGCAAGCTTTATTCTTGCTAGATCCTTTTTGCATGGCAGCTGCAAGTACTTGTCCCATAACAAAATTTCCATCAATTTCCTTGCAAACTCTAATGTAATCATCTAAGGTTTTTGATCTATGTGGTCTAATGGCTTCTTTGAACTATTTATTAGCATTTTCAAAGGCTGTTTTAGTACGATCATGGCAATATCAGCATCCCCAAACAATTTTTTTTTGCTAACTGGAGTAGTCTATTCACAAAATCTTGTAAGAGCTCAGAGGGTCCTTGGACCACCCTAGATAGTTGATCTCCAGCTTTCTTATTAGGCAAAGCTTTCCAGGCTCTAACTGCTGCAGGAGCAATTTGGGCATAAATAGCCTGGTCATAACGTATCTGCTGATGGAGAGCAGCATATTGTCCTGATCCAGTTAGCATTTCCAGATATCTCTGGGGCTGCCCTTCCTGTGCATTTAATGTTGCCATGGTAATGCATTGCTCCTGATATTCTCCCCTCCACAGTAAACAGTCTCCTCCACTCAAGGTCGCACGGCATAGTTGTTGCCAATCTCCTGGTGTTAAATTAAAGGTGCTATAGGGCTCAAAGATTGCCAAAGTAAAGGGTGCCAAGGCCCCATAGAAGGAAAGTGCTTCTTTAAATCTCTTTAATTCCTTAAAAGAGAAAGGCACATGCTGCCTAAGCATTTGCCCAGGGTTATTGGGGTGAGGGACTTCCATTACAGGATAAGCATAATTGGAACCTGCTTTAGAAAAAATCACCCCCTTCTTAGGGATGGGCGCCTCTACCCACCAATCCCTCAGGGAGCATTCATCATATGACAGAAGAGCAGTGGCCTCTGTAGAATCCACAAAAGGGTTTTTACTAGGTGGTCGCTCCCTTTTCCAATCGGCTCCCTTTTGGACTTTGCATTTCTTCAATTTTTCCTTTAAATAAGCTATTTATTTTACTAAAGTTTCTTCCTCATCCTCAGAGCTGGAACTGTTCTCTGCCTCATACAAGGATTTCTTAGCTGCATCATCTTGTGCCACTACTCATAGGAAGGAACTCACAATCCCCATGGCGCGATCAAAGCTCACACTCATGGTAGTGCTGCTTTCAGTTTGATCCTGTGCTGCTTCTCTTATACATTCCTCTCACTGCACTGGCTGGCCGGCTTCTTTCAGGAACAATCCTGTCAGGTTCTCTTCTCTTTCCCAATCTTGGTGGAACCTCCACTTGACACCTCCAGCACTGGTGCAGTACCAAGTTTGGGCATAGGCCTGGGGGATTAAAGAAAGACTCGGACTCAGGTCATCCATTATGAGGGAATGCCAATGCCTTTACTGGGCAGGTTCAATATATACACCAAGCCAGGGAAGGAAAACCACAAACTCAGGAAAAAATAGGAACTAAACTGGGGGACAATGAGATGTCAAGTGTAAATTCCTTTCCTGGGGAGATGTGACCCGCCGCCTCGCCGATAAGGAGAACGCCACACTCAGGATTCTTCTGACAGCAGTTTACTTGTTACAGCTCTTTTAGATGGTGTTACAGCTCTCTTAGATGGTAGTGTTACAGCTCTCTTGGATGGTAGTGGCGAAGGACCCCGAGCTCCAGAACCCACGGCTTATATAGAGTCCTGGGAGAACGTACCGCATGCTCATTGGCTCCTTAAGTGATGCCTAATTAACATACTAGTTTTCATTGGCTCTTTGAGTGACGCTTAATTAGCATATTAATTTTTGCGCCTTGTGCATGCACACACTCGGCTTGGCTCTGACTAAAACCAGAGAGCGGGAAGCCGGCGCGCCCTGCACAAGCGCACTTTAATTCACGGCTCCCTCACGGAGCCGCGCCATTGTCAACTGGCGAATGCGGCTCCCAACATCTCCTCCTTCTTTATTATATTGCTATAACAAATTTCCAACTGTTATTTCGCCGATCAAGCCCACCATTCTACCAGTAAGGCGTTCAAGGCAGTTAAACAGTTGTGAGACCCTCCACACTTATCTCCCGTGCAATGGGAACCCGAGCCCTGGGAAGTGTGGAGGACTATCACTCAGGGTTCCTGGTGCAATGGGAACACGAGCCCTCAGGATACCCCATTGAATGATAGTGTCTCATCGTTTAAGCATATTTAACCAAGCTTGGGGGGATGTCCCTTGTTCTAGAGCAAGCAGCACTTGAGTGATTAGAATCTTTTCTTTATGGTGTTGGTTTCTAAATTTGCAGAGCAACCAGAGCATGAAGAGCATTCCACCAAGGATCAATAAGCCAAAGAGTACCACCCCCACCCACTCTTTAAAGTAGGAGAAGGCGGACATGAGCCAGGAAGTGAAGTCTCCAACATCAATCGGGGCTAGTCTGGTCCCATTCAAAACAGCAATCTTGAGCAGGAGTTCTTGTAGCTCCTCAGCCTGTTGTGACCAATTTCCTTGTAAAAAGTTAGACAATTTAGTACTTTCTGTAAAAGACTCATTATTATATTTCAAGGGTGTGATACACATGTGTTTAGTATGACTTATACAGCTTACTTGAAGAATATCAGCAATTTCTTCCATTTTACTTTGTAATAGATCTATTCGCTGATTAGCAAGTAGTATCCCAGAAATCAAATGGCTATTCATTTTATGCTGTTTTACCATAGCATCTGCCGAGGCATTTACTATATTATTTATTGTTTCTGCTGTTTGAACTTGATTGGCTAGGGCAACACCCGCAGTCACCGCTGCAACAGCCGACACTGCAATGGCTGTCACAACGGCCGCTGTGATGCCAAAATCTCTCCTTTCTCTAATCAAGGAGATTATTGGAAATCCATCAGGATCAGGATCTACCGGTATAGGGACAAAGGTTGGAACCTGCACCAGCAGGGCTAAGGATGCAGACCCATTCCAGCATTCTGTCAACTGGCAGGTGACATTTGTACAATCTAATATGCTGCTTTTATTTTTAAATTCTGCTAAAATAAAAAAGAAGGGAGCCGAAACACAAACTGCTGCCCTTTTGGCTGAATAATTTGCCAACAAGTTATTATATTTAATATCATTCAATATCACTGGTGTAGTATTAGTTCTGGTTGCTGATACATTCCAAATGTCATGTTGTGACTCACCTAGAGTTGCAAAGGCTGATAAACTGGTAGCAGCCCCCGCTAAGTTTGTCAACACCCATTGATAAAATGGCCATTCGTTTACATTCCGTTTTATTTCCTGTCATAGCCATCCTTTTTAAAGGCGGCGATAAAGTGAACCCTCGAGATACTTCTACTTTAGGCATCCTTTTAGATTGGCAGTGTGTAAACACTGGTGGAAAAGACTGATCTGGAGGACAACACGGCCATACTCTGACATTAGTAACATTATTGGTTTGCCAATATGATCGCTCAAGTATGGTTACCTTACTTTTTAGCAATAGTGTAGTGATATTCACAGGGGACTGTTTTTGGTTTGATGTTTTTCCATTGGCGTCAGATTGTCCTGCCACTATGTTATTGATTACTTCAAGCAGGACACCAGTGCCTATTTGGGAATCTCCAAGGGGATCAAACCAGTGCCCCAATGTAGCATTGCGAAATGCGATGCATGGGGTCTCTGCCCGGTTTGTTATGGTGAAACACAAGGTATCATTTAATCTAAATTTTGATGCATTATACTTGACAATCTCTTTGTCTAAAGGTATGGCACATGGTGCCTCCAGCTGACAGCTCGATGATGTAAACATTGGCAGTACTGTAGAGTGGGAATGTACTGGGATGGGAACTGGCCATGATCTTACCACAGCCCACAATGGTATACTTATCCCTCTCTCAAGCAGGCAGATCATCAGCAGGATCTTTAGCATTTTCTTCAGGGGTTGGTGAGTCCTCTTTCACAGTTCTGGTCAGTCTACTTGGTATCCAGATTGGATTTTCTTGATCCTGTGGAAAAACACAGATAGCTCCCCTGGATCTCACCAAGACTGGATCCAGGCCCTTCCATTGGTTAGTTAAGACATCTTTCCATTTAACATATTCTTTTTGAGGATTCGGAGCTGCATGTCTATCTGCAGCAGATTGTCCTTCAAAATCCAAATTTAGAAAATTTAAGGTAAATAACGCTAGGGAGATAGATGTCTTAGGTCCCACGTTGGGGCCTATTCCTCCCTTTTGTTTCTGCAAATAAGTTTTCAACGTGCCATTGGCACGTTCCACAACTCCTTGTGCCTGAGGGTTATATGGTAAACCAGTTACGTGACGGACATCAAGCCTCAAACAAAATTGTTGAAAAGTTTTAGATGTATAAGCTGGTCCATTATCAGTTTTCAGCTGAAGGGGCTTGCCCCAAGCAGCCCAGGCTTCAAGACAGTGAGTAATAACATGTGACACCCTTTCTCCTGCAAGGGGGGTGGCATGAATGATGCCAGAGCATGTATCCACAGATACATGAATAAATTTTTGTTTCCCAAAGGCATTGTAATGTGTAACATCCATTTACCAAATATGAAGGGGTTGTAGACCTCTGGGATTAACTCCTATAGGTGGAGAGGGTCTAAATTCTGCACAGGAGGTACATTTTAGAACAATATTTTGCGCTTCCGCACGAGTTAAACGAAACTTTAATTTTAGGGTATTGGCTGATACATGATAGAGTTTATGGAATTCAACTGCGCCTTCTAATGGCAAGCTTGCCCAAAATAGGTTTTTAGTGGCTTTATCAGCAGTAGCATTAGCCTGAGACATAGGTCCTGGAAGCAATGAATGTGCTCTCATATGTTGAATAGAAAATGGATGACACCTACTACGAATATGATTTTGAATATCTTTAAATATCTCAGCAACCCTGCTTTTAGGGTGAATAAAATCAGCCACTTCTAATTGTTTAACAGCTTCTACAACATAATGTGAGTCTGAGATTATGTTTATAGGCTATGAAAATCTCTGTAACACTACAGCTACAATAGCACATTCCACTAATTGAGGTGATGTATAATTAAACTGAATTTGAGTAGGAATCTTATTAACCGCATAACAACCGATACCTGTCTTAGAACCATCAGTATAAATATCCAATTCTTGTTGAATAGGATGTGTCTTAGTAATTTTGGGAAATATAAATGGATTAGACAGAGTAAATTGTAACAAGGGATGTTTAGGATAATGGTTATCAATATTTCCGGGAAATGAGCATTTTAAAATTGCCCAAGTATCTTGAGATGCACATAAAATTTGAATTTGATACCTAGTATAAGGACATATAATTGTATCAGGCTGTTGTCCGAAATGTGTCACAGATAGTTGAAGTCCCTTTAAAGCCAATTCTGCAACTAAGGTAGGATAATAGCCTAAAGTCCTTCCGGGAGAGCTGTGTGGGTGAATCCATAACAAGGGTCCCTGTTGTCACAGCACCGCAGTTGGTTCTTTTGGAGAGGGAAGAATACATAACTGGAAAGATAATTCGAGGTTAAGTCTATCTAGCTGAGCATATTGTATAGCAATCTCTATTTTATCTAATATTTTAGACGATTCAGGGGTCAAAGTTCTCAATGAAGTAATGTTAGAATCTCCCTCAAGTATTTTAAATAACGGTTTAAGTTCAGTTGTAGTTAATTTTAGATAGGGACGAATCCAATTGATATCTCCGAGTAGTTTTTGAAAATCATTTAATGTTTTTAATTTATCTCTCCTAATAGTAACCTTCTGTGGCTTTATATACTCAGGAGTAACTATCGCTCCCAAGAAATTTCCTATCTCTCCTTCCTGAACCTTTTCAGGCACTATAGATAGTCCTTTCTGTTTTAAGGTAGAAATTAACATGGAAAACGCTTCGTGTAAAACTTCTTTGTTATTAGTACATAAAAGTACATCATCCATGTAATGACAAATTTTAATCTTAGGAAACTGTTGTCTAACTGGTTCTATGGCAGAGGAGACATATATTTGACACATAGTAGGACTATTGGCCATGCCTTGTGGCAGGACCTTCCATTGATATCGACGGTCTGGTTCCTCATGATTAATATTTGGGAGAGTGAAAGCAAACCTAATTTTATCCTTGTGATGTAAAGGGATAGAGAAAAAACAATCTTTAATATCTACTATTATAATCTCCCAATGTCTAGGCAAGGCTGTCAGTAGTGGCAGACCCTTTTGAATCGATCCTAACAATTGCATCTGATTATTAATAGCTCTAAGATCATGTAATAACCTCCATTTATCTGACCTTTTCTTAATCACGAATATAGGCTGTGGGGAAAATTTAAAAAGGGCCGCCACAGCGGCGCAAGCTTGTGCCGCCGTGGCGGGTCCCACATCAGGGAAGAGGATCCTATGGTTCCAGCGGCCTAAGGGCCTTGGCGGCGGCGGGCCCCAGTAACACGAAGAAGTCCTTGGTTCTAAAAAGATTTATTGTCATAACGGATAATAGATGGATCTAGGCGTACCCCCTCAAAACTCAGGGCAGTCCCAAGTTATATAGGGAGGGAGAAGGGGGAGGATTAGGGGAGGATCTGGGGGAGGAATGTTTAATTTGCTCTGCCCTCTGGCCTTCATTAGTATGTAGATCTCTAGGGCCTGAGGTCTAAAGCCTGGCCTATGTGACTCTATGGAAATGTGGCTGTTTTCAGGATCCTAGATGATGGGAGGGACTGAACTCCTGCCGGTTTTCACGCAGAATTCCACGGAGAATCTCGGGGTTCTAAGTACCTGCTCAACCATGACCCAGGATACCCTTATACAGTCCCACAATAGGCGTATTCTGACAGCGCCAGCGCTGCCTGCGGTACCGAGCTTGGGCGTAGGCCTGGGGGATTAAAGAAATACTCAGACTCTGGTCATTCGTTGTGGGAGAATGCCAATGCCTTTACTGAGCAGGTTCAATATATATACAGCAAGCCAGGGAAGGAAAAATACAAACTCAGGAAAAAATAGGAACTCAACTGGGGGGCAATAGGATGTCAAGAGTAAATTCCCTTCCTGGGGCACCATGTATTAGTCAGGATGTTTTGATCCTAGAGGAACCGCAGAATGTTACTTAGTAGACAGCAGCATACGAAAAGGTTCAGCCAGGGCATAGCAGCCCTTTGGGGTCCTACAGTATTCCATGGTGACTGAGAACGCTCTAGATGTCCTAGTTTTAGTTGTTCTTTAACTAAAGCTTTTGCAGCTGCTAGTTTTTCAGAGGTTAACGGCCATTGGGGAACCCATACAGGTTCCTCTGACAACCAAGGTATAGGCAATGTATCCTCAACGGCCCCTAGGAAAAACCCAGTCCCTTCCTGTCTTGTTTTTCTGTAAGAGAAACAGGGCTGATCCTGCCTTGTAAGGCCTTCCCCAATCCTTTTCCAGGGACACACCCCATTTCTTTCATTATTTTTTGACTCTGCGTAGAATAATCATTAGTGAGCCTAAATTCTAACTGTTTAAGGATATCTCTTCCCCATAAATTAACAGGAAGTGGCAAGACATAAGGAACAACTGTCCCTCGCCTGCCTTCAAAATCTTCCCAATGTAAAGTTCTTGCACTAACATCAGGGGTAGACTCATATCCGAGACCTTGTAGAGTTTGTGAAGAGCTATTGACAGGCCAATTTTTTGGCCACCAATTGGTAGAGATAATGGTAGTATCTGCTCCTGTGTCTAGAAGTCCTGTAAAAGGCTTTCCTTGAATTTTTAAGTCTAATGTGGGGCGTTTTTCTAAATCTAATGAAATGAATATATTTTGTCCTCCAGAGGAACCAAATCTCCTCATGCTCCTAGTCAAACCTTTCCTAGGAAAGAATGAATGTAAACTAGGGAGGACTAATAGCTGTGCAATTCTGTCACCAGGAGCTATAGAACTAATCCCCCTTGGTGATGAGCACATAATTTTTATTTGTCCTTCATAATCCTGATCTATGACTCCAGGGTGAACAATCAGTCCTCTTAGAGTCGTACACGAGCTCCCTAGCACTAATCCTACTGTATTCTCAGGTAAAGGTCCTGAAAAATCAGAAGGAATAGGCTGACACCCCATGGTAGGTGTTAGTACTGCTCTGGCGGTGGCACAGAGGTCCAGTCCCGCCGAGCCTGGCGTGGCTCTCCTGATTGCCTTATCTTTTGATGTTGTTGAGGATTGTTCTGTAGGCTCTCTATTACCCCATACATTTGTGGGCCCTGGGGATGTGGGCCCCGTTGCCCGTTTTTTGGCAGAGGAGAAATTACACATCCTCTGTTGTCTTTAACAGACCTACACTCATTTGCCCAATGTTTCCCTTTATTACACCTAGGGCACATTCCAGGCACCTTTGGATGATTGCTGTTAGTGGCGTTAGGCGCCCTACAGTGTCTTTTGTATGTGTCCCAATTTTCCACACTTAAAACATTTGACATTAGAGGCCCTTTGAGCTGCTAAAACAGCAGCTGCCAAACCGGCATTAGATAGAGGTCCCCCTATCTCTCTGCAAGCCTTCATCCATGCATTTAATCCTTTCCCTTTCCAAGGTGTAATAGCATTTCTGCATTCTTTAGTAGACTGTTCAAAAATGAGTTGTTCTATGGGAGGCATGGCCATCTCAGGATCTCCAAAAATCCTTCCTGCCGCCTCCATCATCCTAGCTACATAGTCTGAGAACGGCTCAGTGTTCCCTTGGATAATGTTTGTCAAGTTTCCTGAAACCTGTCCTTTGTTGGGTAGGCTTTTCCACGCTTTTACTGCTGCCTTCTTGATTTGTTCATATACCTCTACAGGGTAGGCCGTTTGATTGATAGCCCATTGTCCCTGCCCTGTAAGCATGTCAAAATCCCATTGTGGATGCCCTTGAGCTAAATTTTGTCTTGCCTGTGAAGCACAAAGCTCTTGGAAAATAGATTTCCAATCTAGATACTGTCCCATAGTCAGGCAAGCCTTAACAGTATTATACCAGTCATCTGGTGTCATGGCATTGACCACAAGTCTTTCTATTAGTGCCTGAGTAAAAGAGGCATTAATCCCATAAGTCTGTACTGACTCAGACAATGCTTTTAATTGTTTTAAGTCTAATTGTGAGTATTGTCTAGTTTGGTTAGCATCTTCCCATACGGGAAAGGCTACTCTTATCTTCTTTCTTTCCTTAGCTGTAATAAGAGAATTGGACGGTAGACCTTTCTGTCTCTCTTTTAGTTCTTCTTTCCTTTTAACTCTAACTACTTCTCCCAATATTGGGGCAGATGGGGCATACCCCAGTGCATAAGGCGGCTCCGGCCCATATTCTTCTAACTCTGCCTGTTCCTCAGGATCTAACACACTACCAGAGGATAAGGTATCGGTATCCTCTGTATCTTCTCCATCCCCTGAAGACGTCTCCTCAGAGGTGGAGTCACTAATTCTTAGATTTCGAAACTCAGTTAACACTGGGTACAATTTTTTCTTAGGCCCTTTCTGTTCCACTTTTGTAGCTACTTCTTTTTTAATTTCTTCTTTTTTTCTTTTCCTTTCTCTTTGTTCTATTCTTAGCGCTCTCTTCCTTTTCTGCTTCTGATAGGCTATCCTGATGCTCTGCTAAAGCTCTTTGTCCCTCTCTTACTTTGTCTCGGCATTTAGCATCCTCTATACAGGCTCTAATCATTTTATACAAAGGCCATGTGCCTGGTCTTAACTTACCTCCTTCTATTTTGTTGATCAGGTCACCTCCAAGTTTGCCCCAGGAGCCCTTAGACAGGGACCCCGTGGATAGAAACCAGGGAGCTACCTGATTTACATCTTGTAAAACATTGCAAAGCGCCTTCTCGGGAACCTTTAAGCCACGCTCGTGCAGCAACGCCTGTATTGCTGAGAGAAGCGGCTTCATTTGATGGTTATCCATAGCTTCTTATCTACAGTTCCTGTATACACGGAGGGCAAGTGCACTCCTTCCCCTGTATATGCCAATTAAGACAAAAGCAGAGCACTAGAACTATCGCAGCCCAAACGGGGATAGCAATAGCAAGATAGACAGGATCCACCATACCTTGCAGAAAAGCGTCTAGACCTCCCGCACCGTCAGTTCTGAATCCTCTGTTGAGCCAACAGGGTCCCTCGAAGCTGGATAAAATGCTGAGACGTTCGGCTTTGTCCCGGGTTTCGGCACCAGCTGTGACGCGCCGCCTCGCCGATAAGGAGAACCCCACACTCAGGATTCTTCTGACAGCAGTTTACTTGTTACAGCTCTTTTAGATGGCGTTACAGCTCTCTTAGATGGTAGTGTTACAGCTCTCTTGGATGGTAGTGGCGAAGGACCCAGAGCCCCAGAACCCACGGCTCATATAGAGTCCTGGGAGAACGTACCGGATGCTCATTGGCTCCATAAGTGATGCCTAATTAACATACTAGTTTTCATTGGCTCTTTGAGTGACGCTTAATTAGCATATTAATTTTTGCACCTTGCGCATGCGCACACTCGGCTTGGCTCTGACTAAAACCAGAGAGCGGGAAGCCGGCGCGCCCTGCTCAGGCGCACTTTAATTCACGGCTCCCTCACGGAGCCGCGCCATTGTCAAATGGCAAATGGGGCTCCCTCACGGAGCCGCGCCATTGTCAACTGGCGAATGCGGCTCCTAACAGGGCGCCATGCCTTAGTTAGGATGTTTTGATCTTAGAGGAACTGCAGAGTGTTACTTAGTGCACAGCAGCACACGGAAAGTCTCAGCTAGGGCATAGCAGCCCTTCGGGGTCCTATAAGTATTGCTGGCTGTGTATAGACATATTAGTCTCAGCTGATTCCAGAGCTGTCTCCCTAGACAGAGACATAAACATCACCCCATATACATCACCTATCTTGTTGACCTTGTTATTCTCCTTTTTCTTGTTCATAGTCAAGGTCGTCAGGAGGGCTCCCATTGTCATGTCTGATTTTAATCAACTTGAAAGGAACACATATCTTCTTTTTCCTATGGAAACATAGGCACAACCCCTCACCCAGTGTAACACATTTCCTGTTTTCTGTTTTGATGTCAGACTATCCTTAATATAAATAGTCTTGTTTTATTCAGTAGTTTTTTCTACAGTCCAGTGTCTTTCAGCAGCTGTAGTGTTTTGTTCATTAGCATTTTAAAAATTTAAGGTTAGACTTCCGGTTTGGGACCGAGCCTAGAGCAGGTCGCAGGCAGCAGCTCCGTACCCAACCGCAGAAAACCAAGAAAAACAGGGACTCCCAGGAGCTTGAACTCACGCAGCATCCCAGGTAAAATTGAATCACCCGTGATGCCTGCTATTAGAAGTTCTAACCCAGATGGACCAGAAGCCAGGAGCCTCGCCCTTACCCTCACCCCCTACCTTTTCCCACCTGCACAAGGTCCCCTGAAGCTGGGCAACTGCAAGATCCTGCTTGGCAACTGCAGATAGACTCAAAGCAGTGTACCATATCATCTGAAGAATAGCAGGGAGACCATAACTCAAGCAGTGTACCATATCTTCTGAAGAATAGCAGGTTGCAGTCCTCCTCGCCCCCACGAATAACCAGAACCCGCCGGTCGGGTCAAGTGGCACCCAGACGTGGGGCTCGAGGCACGGACCCATCCGGACGAACCCTCATTGAGAGGATGTGCGCACGACATCAAGATTGAGCAAGACAGAGATCATCGCCCGTGACCTGTCGTCCACGGAACCAGGTTGATGCTGCCATCAAGAAGGCAGTTGAAGTTCATTACCATCAGCTGAAAATTGCAGAGGATCCAGAAGTGACTCCGCAGGAGACTGACACAGCTGTCAGCTCCCCTGCCTCCCCCCACGGTCGACCCCTAGACTTTCACGCCCTCCAGAAGGGTTCCTGGTATGCCTGGCTTTGCCCTCATTTGTCTCGCTAGAGAGCTTGGCCTCTTGATCACCACAACAAAAATTGGCTTTTTCCTAAACCAAGGCCACCCTTGATATGGCCGCTAACATTGGGGAGCCTTCCTTTATGACAATATTACACCCCAAACTGACAAATGGTTGGTAACTTGAACATTTACAAGAGACTAGGATGGCTGTGAGTTAGCCCAATGACGGGATTATTGTAGGTCCACTTCCCAGAGGCCCACCCAATGCAGCCGAAAAGTAGTGCGTGGTGCTGGGAGTGGGTGCAGCCTACATGGCCTAAGACAGGGCTCTCACCCTCCTTTCACCCACATGAGAGTCCCTTGACGTTGCCCATCGTCGACAGCCTAAAGCCTTCGACCATCGATGTGACTTGTCTCACATCAGTGTTTTGGGGTTGTGAACTTGTCTAAGACCCCCCATAATTAGACATCCAAATTCAAAACTCACATAGTTGGGATTGAACATAAGACGCCTTCTCTAACTAAACAGAGAAGGGGGAGATGCCAGAAGCCAGGACCCTCGCCCTTACCCTTACCCCCTACCTTTCCCCACCTGCACAATGTCCTCTGAAGCTTGGCAGCTGCAAGATCCTGCTTAGCAACTGCAGATAGACTCAAAGCAGAGTACCATATCTTCTTAAAAATAGCAGGGAGACCATAACTCAAGCAGTGTACCATATCTTCTGAAGAACTGCAGGTAGATCATAATTCAAGGCAGTGTACCATATAGACCATGACATGTTTCAAGGCACAGGCCAAGAAGATTTTGTACTTTTCCTCCACCTGGACCCTCTTACCCCCTCCCCTTGTAAAACATGCTATAAAAAAGCATTTCATGTTCAAAAAAAAAAAAGAAATTAAAAAAATTTTAAGGTTAATAAAGCACTAAGTAATCTATCTTTGGGGGTTCTTGTTGATCCCTTTTGCCTGGTATGCATCTCCCTTAGAGTTTGATTAGATCTCTCCACAACTGCTTGCCCTGTAGGATTGTGTGATATGCCTGAAACATGTTTTATATTATAATATGTAAAAAAAAACACCTGCTTCATCTTATTAGAGATATACTCCAGAGCATTGTGTGTTTTAATTTGTATGGATATTCCCATAATGACCATAACTTCTAACAAATGTGTAATTACAGAATCAGCCTTTTCTGATGCTAAGGCAGTTGCCCATTGAAATCCTGAATATATGTCTATAGTATGATGCACATACTTCACTTTACTATCCTTTGTATAATGGAAGACATCCATTTGCCAAATATCATTTCTTTTGATACCCTTAGGGTTAATTCCTGTACGTAATGGCATTTGGTTTTATAATGAGCAAGTAGGACATTGCCTCACAATTTCCTTGGATTGTTGTCAAGTGATAGAGCATTCTTTCTATAAACCTTTGCTGTTAACATGGTGTTCTTTATGGAATTCTGAAGCCTCTAGTACACTTCCTATCAATAGCTAGTCAATTCAATTATTGCCTTGTGCCAGAGGGCCTGGCAGACCTGTTTGGGATCTTATGTGTGTTATATATAGTGGATAACTTCTATTTCTGATCATTTGTTGTAGCTGAATAGTGAAGTCAATTCAGAATTGTAGGAGTGATATCTAAAAACAGCACCTGGTCCGGCTTTTTCCCCCGGCAGCCATGTTCCCGCTGCTCCTCGGCTCTGACCAGGGCTCTGGCTAGCTAGATGCGCAGGCCCTGGCACCCACAAGATGCTAGTTCTGCCAGTCCACCATGCTGCATCTACATAGCTCGGCTGAACCCCAGACAATATCTACCATCCTCGAAGTAGCCAGTAGAAATAAGACTCGTAAAGCTTAATAATTATCTGAACGATTTATATATTTAGAAATGCTCAATCAACAAGATGCCCACACAATTAGAGTTGTTACCCAATAGCTAGCCTTTTGGTAGAAGTTGCTACCCAGGATAGCTTCCGACCCATCCGTGGTTCTCCATGGCTGCTAGCCTCCTTCTCTTCCCCTTCCTCTATTTCTCTCCTCCCCTTCCTCTTTTTCTTTTCCCAGCTATACCTCCTCTTCTATTGCCTAATCACTGAGCTCCACTCTGAATACAATGTAGCAGAATAAGTACCCTGGTACACAGAATAATCTTGAATAAATTCAGCAGTCTTTGTGTAAAACAACCCTTTGAGCATAAATCTGTCAACAGTATGAGTATTGCATGTAATTCAGATTTTTGAACTGATTTATAAGAACTCTCAGCCTCCTTACTTACATCATCTGATTTATATCATGCCTTTCCTGATATATTAGCTTCAGTGTGAAGTGTAGAGGATCTAGATACTAGAGTTTGCTTTATTATAAGAGGGAGAATCCAATTAGTTCTTTTCATGAACTGGAGTTGCTTGCTTTTAGGGTGTCTGTTGTTAATCTCTCACAAGAAATTACTTCATGCTCTTTGCCAATGTTCATCTTGTGCCCATAATGAGCCAATCTCTGTATTAGTTAAAATGTACCACAGTTTCAGCTGGATCCATCCTGACTAATTGTCGAAGTCTCATTTTTCCTTTTAGTATCAATTCAGAGACCTTCTCAATGTAGGTTTTTAGTTTCTTACTCTTTTTATGTGATGAAATCCATTCTAAGATATAATCTTCCCTCTGCATGAGAATCCCTGTAGGGAAATGAGTAGAAGGTAAGATAACTAAGATGCAGGCCATCTTTGGATGAATACAATCTAGATGTGTATCGGGTAGTTTCTTTTCTACTAGAGCTAATTCCTTCTCAGCCACGGCTGATAATTTCCTTGGGCGATTTAAATCTTTATCACCTTGTAAGGTTTGAAATAAATTACTCAGCTCTTGAGTGGCCAAGCTAATCGAAGACCACAGCCAATTAATATCTTGTAGTAGCTTCTGAAAATCATTAAGGGTCCTTAGTGGGTTTCTTCTGCTTTGCACTTTTTGTGGCCTAACTTTTTGCAGGCCTATTCTATACCCTAGATAAGTAATAGAATCCCCTCTTTGTATTTTTTTTCAGGAGCAATTTGGAATCCCCAGCAAGGCAGGGTTTTTTCTACTTTATTGAACATTCTTTTCAGGATATTTATATCTGGATCAGCCAGTAGGATGCCATCCATATAATTATGAATAATGGATTGGGGAAATTGTTTGCAAATTATCTCCAATGTCTGTTGTACAAAATATTGATACAAGGTAGGGCTATTTAACATTGCTTGTTGGAGGACTTTGCAATGATACCTTTTTATTGTGTGAAGTCTATTGAAGGTGGCAAACCTTTCCTTATCATGTTCATGTAGAAGAATTGTGAAAAGGCAGTCATTTATATCAATCACTATGATGGGCCATTCCTTAGGCAACAAGGAAGGCAATGGGATTCCAGACTGCAAGGGGAACCCACTGGCTGAATAATCTTATTAATCTCTCTGAGATCTGTCAACATCCTCCATTTGCCAGATCATTTATAATGACAAATACTGGAGAATTCCAAGGGCTGGTAGACTCTTCTATATGCTGAGCCTCCAGCTGCTCCTTGGCTAGCTGTTCTAATGCCTGTAGTTTTTCTTTTGTTATAGACCATTGATCAATCCAAATGGGTTGGTCAGTCAACCACCTTAGTGGTAAGGCTGTTGGTGTCTTGGCAGCAGTGTCCTAGGGGTACAGCTAAATTGTCAGCCTCTGCTGTATCTTGTTTATGGACAGTCTGGACAGTCTGTAACTGCCTTTGATAACATTCCTTAATTAATTTAAATGTTTTATTAGGAGCTTGATTGGTCTCATGGCCAGACACTGAGACTGAAGAGATATTAATTTGTTTTCATTGCTGTAATAGCTCTCTTGACCATAAGTTAATGGCTATATCAGCCACACATGGCCTTAATTTTCCTACCTTACCTTCAGGTCCTGTACATCTAAGCCATCTGGTGCTTTGCATTATTTGGGATAAAGTCTCAACTCCTTGAAATTAGATGTCTACTTCTTGAAGTGGCCAACTTGCAGGCCAAGATTTTGGAGAGATAATGGTGACATCTGCTCCAGTGTCAACCATTTCTTCAATTTCAGTATTGTTTACTAGACTTCTTAGTTTTGGCCTTTAATCCTCTATAGAACTTTGCCAATTCATTTTTGGTACTCTTTTAAGTTTTTTAAATTGTCTATAAAACTTGCTGCACAACATCTGTTTTTGAAGCAGTGACCTTTAATTATCCTGAGGAAGAAAACTGTCCCTGCTTGCCATTGGAGCCTTTGCGAGGACCCCGCCTGGGTGTTTTTGGGTAGGGTTTTTTCCCACTTGTCTATTGTAGCTCTACATTCTCTAGCCAAATTTCGGCTCCTGTCACATCTTTTACATATTCCAGAAGGCATAGGCCCCCTTTTGGGATTACTTTGATTTTTCTTGCAGTTATTTCTGTAACGACTCCGCTCACCACATTTCAAATCTTGGGTGGCCTCTAGAGCAACTTCTCCTATTACTGTCATATCAGGAGAGCAAAGGTCTAAAATCAGCTGTATTTCTTATCCACTCATCTATTGATGCTGACCCTGTTCTCAGTGGTCTGATTATTTCTGTGCATTCATCATTCGAATTTTCAAAAGCTAAAGACTTGATTATTGCCTTTCTTGCTGCTGAATCTGATACATTCCTTTCCACAGCTGAGGCTAGCCTTTGCAAAGAGTTAGGGAAGGTTTCCTTTGGACCTTGCATGACGTGAGTAAATGAGTCAAGTCTTTTTCCTGATTCTATGACTTTGTCCCAGGGCTTCCTTTTAAGGCTGACAATCGACATGATGCCAGAGTTTCTTCATCAAATACAGCCTGCACCTCTACCTCAGCAAAGCAACCTTCAACAAGCAGCTGATCTGTGGAAATCTATCTGCTCCAGGTTCTATATTGTGGTGCTATCTCCTTAGCCTCTTTTCTCTACCATGAGAACCATTGTCAATGTGATGCAGTTTCTTGTATTGCTTTTGCCATATCCTTCCAGTCTTGGGGGAATTATTCTATTTTCAATAGTCCAAGAAATCAGGGTTTGTTTACAAATGATGAATGAATTCCAAAAGTAGTGACACTTTCTTAAATGTCTTCAGTTCTAACACAACCATGGGTTGCCATTCAAACTCCTCATAACCCTGTGGATGATTGTCATCTGGAGGTCTTTGTTGTATACTGACCAGATAGACTAGAATTGTTTTCTAATAACCTTTTTTTGGCTTCCTCAATTTTCTGTTTCTACCCGAGTATTTTCCTTAAGTGCGATTTTAAATTCCTCCCTTTAGGTCTGTGTACATGCTTCACATTTCTCCCTTTGTCGCTCTTCCTGTTCCTTGAGTTCTTTTATTCTCTGCTCAAGGTTCTGCCTCCACATTTTAATTTTTTCTTTAGATTGCAACTCTGATATTGTGTCATCCATTTTATTTTGATTGATTAATTTTAAAAGGTTATCCTCCAAGTCTTGCTTCCAATCCTCATTATTTTCACTCTGCTGCTCAGTACAATCTGTGAGCTCTTGTATCGTTTGTTCTAGCATCTTTTACAGCTCCTGTCTCCCACCCTCATTTTCATCTTTCTGTCTTTTATTCTGATCTATAATTTCCTGTGCCTTCAATTCTAGTGTTTCCTCTAGGCCACATTGCCAAGTCTTAAATGTTTCCTTCTGTTGTTCATGTTGCTCTATAATTTCCTGTATCTTCTGTTTGAGGCCCTGCTTTCATAATCTTTTTATGTTCTCTTTATGTTGTAATTCTAATATTGCAACATCTGCCTTATTCTGATTTGTTAGCTTTAGTAAATTATCCTCTAGACTTTGCTTCCAAATTTTATCTCTATCGCCTTACTGTTCAGTCTAATTTGGAATTGTTGAATTTTTTTTTTTTATCATCTCTCCCAGCTCTTGTCTGCAACCTTTATTTTCCTCTTTCTGTTGCTTATCATGATCTATAAAATCCTGAACCTTTAGTTCTAGTGTTACATGTAATCTCTTTTCTATGGCAAGGACTATTTTATCTAGGGCTCTGTCTTTTGAGATGGTATAGTATATCAAGAGAATAAATACTGAAATACCAGTAAATGACAAGGTATCTATTTCTTTAAATCCATCCCTATCAAACCATTCAGAATATCATCCCTTAAAGCCCAAATGGTATTTATTGTGTTTCTCATCTTTAAGTATCAAAAGATATGTATCTCTTTTTATTATCATCAATGTATGATGCTTATTACCTGATCTGGAGCCCTTTGTACCTTTGTCTCCCTCTGCTGTTCAATTCATAGTCTGGGAAGCGAACACAAACTCTGTTGGGCATAGATGCCATGATCAGTTCACTGTGTCTTCCCAAAAACTACCTTGGAAGCAGTTATGCTCCAGAGTCTCCTGTTCCTCCCTGTGAATCCTACATAGCACTGCCCAAGTCTAGCTCCAGGTTGGGGTACAGCCCCTGGCTGTAGCCATCTGCTTTAGGCTTGGGGAGGAAGCCTCTCTGCAGTTCTCTGTAGGCCCCTCAGACCCAGTCAGCTTTCAACCCACACACTGTCCCAGTCTAGATTGCTGCCCCAGCCTTGTATTGGGGATGAGAGGAGGGGTAGTGATCTTTTATCTCAAGTTACTTGAGTTCTAATTGATACTTTGGGTGCCATTTTGTTGCTGTAAATCTCCAACCCCAATAATTCCAGGTAAGGAAAACACAACTCAGTTGTATATTTAAAAACTGCACGACTATGTTGGGCAGATCTGCGTCTACACTTTCTTCCCCAGCTATGAAATCCGTGCTACTTGCAGTTCCTCCAGGCCATATGCTTCTGCTCCATCTTCCTTCCAACTTCTCTTCCTTTGTCCTCCTCTGTCCTCCATCTCCTCCAACTCTTCCTCCTCTCCCTTCTCTTCCTTGTCTTCCTGTTCTTTCTGGAAACCCACTTCTTCATTTTTGCTCAGTGATTGGCTATTTGTTGTCTTTATTAGACAATCAGATAATTAAGGGAAATTCTTCTACATGTTCCTGTTTAAGCTACTTGTCCCAGGGCCTGTGAGTTGTGGTATACCTTCTTCTAGGACCAGTCTTCAACTAGTGACTTTAATTTTTGAACTCAAGTGTCCCCAGACCCCCAAGTCCACCTCCAACTTGTCTCCAGGATAGGAACCCTATCCTGGACCTCAAGGCTTGAGTCCCCCAGGTTCTCACTGGCACCTCCAAGAATGTTACGGGGTTCAAGATACACACTCCTTTCAGAAAAGACCACAGATGCAATACAGATTGTACTCATATGTATTAATTCTGCTAGCAGGGCAGCCATCTCTAAGCCAAATCAGAAACATCCTACCAAAAGCAGATAGCAGAACGTTTTTTTTTTTAAAGGCAAACAGTACATTACTCCATTTCAGCAAAACTTATAAAGAGGAATTGCCCAACTTCCACAGCTATGTGAGAAGCTGCCTCCCTTCCCCTGCCTGTGGCAATAAGCATCTTTACAGAAGCCAGAGCAGGTGGTTAATCATTTCACAAGAGTTATATAGTGTTGTTGGTTAGCCTGATGCTGTTTGTATTCTGATATTTATTCTGCTTCCTCAAGAGGGGTTGACCCCTGAAGTGTAGTACATCGGGTATTTAAGTTATCTCATGTGAACCTTCTCCCCATTTCAACTAGTCCATGAAGGCTAGAGCCTGTGATTGGGCAGTGGAGGGTAAAGTTGGGACTGGAGGAAGTAGCTGCTAGGAGAGAAGCCTGGATCTGCATGGTCTCTCTGAGGTTGAGTGGGATGGTGTGTGTAAATGGCCCAAGAAGAACCACACTGAGCAGGGAGTGTTGTCAAAGCAGGAACTTGTTTTACTAAACTAGGCACTTGCTTATGTAGAGAGGGAAAGGAAGTGGGCACTTAGGTATGGGGAGAGATGACGTATAGGGTGGTGTGAGGTGACAATGACTAGGTGGGGCCAATAGGTTCATTTTACATCAGCAGTAGCTAGGCAGGCAAGGGCTGGTGCAGGTCGTGCTGAGTCACTCCCAGGCAGAAGTGAGAGAGACGGGTCTTGAAAACATAGCCAACCAGGCTTGAGCAGGTCCACTAGACCTGGTTTGGAACAAGGCCCAATGGGTTTAATTAAAAAAGAAAAAATTAGAAATGTGATGGTGGACTAGGGTTGTTGTGATCTCTAGCTACATCCTGCTGACTTTGGGGTGACGTGTATCTAGGAAACCTAGGAAAGTGTATATGGGGATGTTGGTTCAGTCTTAGGAGAGTTGGCTGTTTCCTTGCTGTCCAGAGTCTGTGTAACCATCCGTGGATAGATCAGAAGGAACAGGTCCAGAAGAAGCAACTGTGCCTGTGAGAGAAGATTGGAGCATCTGGAAGTTGCTTCTCCAGAGCTGTCCTTGATATAGTAAGCTCCTGGACTTGACAAGATGCTGAAACACGCATGGATATATATTATACATAGAGAATAAGATTAAGTACGTTTAGTTAAAAAAGGTTTTTTCTTAGATATACATTTGAAACCTGGAGGAATCCCACCTTCTGGAATAGGTACTAAGTGGGAACTTAGGCTATTGATTAGCAGATGTACTTATCTGGATGGAGTCTATTTGGTCCATGAGAGGTAGATCTTAGTGGGTTTCCTGTAGTTTATATGTTTATGAAAGAGATAACAATGTGAGTTAACAGCATGAACAGTCTGTAAGGTGAGCTTTTTGTGGAGCAGGAACAAGAAGGACTTTTTCCTTCAGTCTAGAAGACTGAATTTATATCACTTTAAATTTAGTTAAAAGACAACCAAGGAAAACTTAAAATTTGAATCTGTGATTATACAGTTAGATCGTATAGTGGAAATGGTTTATTAGGGTTAGACAAATTTATAAGAACTTGAATAATGTTAGTGTAAGGCCCCAGAAGAGGCTCAGACCCCCACTCAAGTCCCAGGGACCGGTGATCGCCCCAAATGACCAAAGAAGTCAGCACTTGATGCAATCAGAGCAAGAGGATTTTACTAGGAACCAGCTAGCTGGGACTTGGGTCTTGTACCTCCGCAAGAGGGAAGGAGAGAGAGTGAGCCCCGCATATCAAAATACACAGGTTTATAAAGACGAAAGTCACAGGCTAGGAGAGGAGCTGGGGAATAGGGGGCTTCCTATGTGGGAATGCTCTTGATTGCATTTCTTATTAGCACACAGCTAGGAACCTGAGGAGTCAGGATGTTCCAGCCTTAGGTCCCCTCCCCGGGAGTTCACAAGTTCACTGTCCCATGTTATTCTGAGATACTGACCAATGAAAGATTTTTTTCTTACATTCCCTCCTTTTTCTTTTTGCAAGTTCTAATCATGGAACTTCTGTTTCTGCCTGTGAATAAATTTCTGGTTCTTCCCTGTAACAAAGTGAATGATACTGCTGTCTGAGCATCAATACTTGTACTGCGCTCACCCTTTCTCTGACAAAAACTACTAATCGATTCAGGACACAAGGTCCTAGAGTGAGTAATAGGAGGAGAATAAGGAGGGACCCCATTAGGGAAGATACCAGCATGATAAACCACGGGGATCGGCTATACCAGCTTTCAAACAAACTTTGATGGGCTTCTCGATTGCTCTGTCTTTTGTCTAGCCTCTCTCTAAGCTTGTTCATAGAATCCTTTACTACTCCTGAGTGGTCGATGTAGAAACAGCATTCTTCTTTGAGTGTTGCACACAGGCCCCCTTCTTTAACAAGCAACAGATCTAGCCCTTGCCTATTTTGGAGTACTACTTCAGACAAGGAGGTCAAGGATTCTTCTAATTTGGAAATAGACTGTTCTGTGGTCTTAAGGTCTTCGTTCATAGGTGCCCTGAGGCTCCCATAATGTTGTGGTGCCTGTATTAGAGCTGCTGTGCCTGTGCCAATTCCTGCTACAACCCCTGCTCCCAGAAGAATGGCCAGGGTTAGAGAGACCAGTTCTTTTTTATGTCTAGTGAGGTGATCAAATTCATCAATAAAAGAGGTATCTTCGTGGTAGATGAGCCTGAGAACTAGCTGAACCAGGACACAAAAGTCTCCTCGGGTCTGGTTAAAGACAGGTCAAAACACAAGGAGTTAACCCTGTGTTGCAAGCCCACCACCCCTCTGGGGGTGGCACTAAATAGTAATTTGAACTAGAATCCGTGATGGTCTCAATATGATTGGAAAGGTGTTTCTGTTTTGGGGGTACTTTACCTATGCAGGTGCCAGTTCCAGATACAGCAGTTAGGGCCAACTTTTTGGAGCCCTGCCATCTGCAAGACTGGTGGTCAGAACTTTTGTTAAAGGACCTCACTATGCCCACACCCTCATAGTAAGGGGGACTTGAAGCGAAGCATAGCCAACAAGACTTGGTAACTTCAGGGTTGGTGGCATTTAAAACTTGGAAAGCCCCCTGGATCAAGTTAAGCATACGTTGGCTTGTGTCTGAGAGCATGGGTTGGGAAGTGAAGGGCAAGGGAGAGGGTAGGCTGGGGGATGAAGGGGTTAGGGCAGGAGCAGGAGGTCCAGGAATAGGAGGCAGGGGCCTTAGAACACTGGTGAGTCCCAGGACCTGGTTTGGCCCTACTAGTACCAAGGTCAAGCTTTCTATTTTTACCTGAAAGGAGAATACAATTCCAGGGTCAGTACCAGTCACATAGAACCGGAACCCCAACCTGTGCCCTCGGATCCAGTCAGTGAATAATTTACCCTTTTCAGTAAAGTGGATGACTATAGGATTGCATTGCCCCTTGTGGTTACAAGTGGCACTAGAGGATGGCACATGCCTCCCTGTCTGTGAGCATCGGGTGGGCTCAGAGTGGTTTCGGGACACCATAATCAAGTCCCAAGATGAAGAGGGGCACCAATAGTCCTCTCTGGAGGTCTCACATCCCCACTCCTTGCAATAATAGCTCTCTAAGTCTCCACAACATCTAGCTACCTCCCTGTTATGCCTGTCGCAGGAGCACACATAGAAAGGAGCCATCCTCAGCTGGCACTTTGTCCAGGGTCTGGCACAACCCAAGGAAACGGTTTGTTGGAGGTGGGTGGCCTCTGATAGCACTGGATAACTTATCTGGGGCAAACTCAGGCATATCCCATGAGTCTAATCCGGCAATCAGTAGGCAGAGGTCAAAGACCATGTTCGGCCACCAGGTTTGTGGTGGAGATACTTTGGAGATAGACCACATCACCTCACCAGTTTGTGATGAAATTTGCCAGGTCAGCTTTTGAGGGACATGGGGATTAAGTGCATCACTTAGCTGGGGGAGGATCAGTAGAAGTAGCCACATGATGAAATCGAAGCTTGAGGGGGTTGTCCATCCTTTCTGCTTTCCATTCAGGGTCCAGTGGAGGTGCAGGTTTAGCATGAGACGGATGGATCCACGTGGAGATGCCATCAACCTTGATCGTAGTCGGGGTAGTTAGGAGCACCAGGTAGGGTCCCTTCCAGTGGGATTCAAGATTGGACACCCGACGTCACCTCACATACATGGAGTCCCCGACCTGAAACTGGTGAGGCACCTGTAGGTCTCCTGGTTTGTAGGCCTCGGCCAACTGCGTCCACACCTCCTTCTACACCACCTCAAGTGCCTTTAGCCTGGCATACAGATCACTGTTACTATGACAGACAGGTTCTATCTGGTCAGTTATCATGCTCAAAAGGGGAGGTATTCTAAATAGGATCTCAAAAGGGGTCAACCCAAATACAGTGGGGGTGTTCTAGACTCGCAGGAGGGCTAAAGGAAGGAGGACTGTCCAGTCTGCACAGCCAATCTCTAAGGACAATTTAGTCATGGTCTCTTTTAAAGTTCTATTCATTCTTTCTACCTGGCCTGAGCTTTGGGGTCTATATGCACAGTGTAATTTCCAATCAGACCCCAATGTTTTGGCCAATCCCTGACTTACCTGGGTAACAAAAATGGGGCCATTATCTTACCCAATTACCTTGGGCATTCCAAACTAGGGGAAATTTTCCTCTAGAATCTTCTTGGCTACAACAGTGGATGTTTCTTTCTTGGTGGGGGAACGCTTCCACCCATCCTGAAAAGCTGTCTATAAACACTAGCAAATACCTGTTACCATACCGGGCTGGCTTGAGCTCTGTGAAGTCTACTTCCCAGTAGACTCTGGGTCTATTTCCTCGAAAGTGCTTTCCTGACTCTAGTTTGTTTTTGCAAACGTTTACCTTCTGGCAAGGGACACAGCTCCCAACTATGTCGTCAGATAAGTCATGTAGTCCTATTATATGGTAGTGAGTCTTTTCCAGCATAGCTACCATTTTCTTCATGCCCAGATGGGTCAGCTTGTGAATCTGGAGGAGGAAGGTCTTCACCTGCTGTTCGGGCAGAATAATTTTGCCATCTTTAGTTTCCCACACTGTCGACATCCACTCCGACCCGCAAAAAGTAGGAAGCAACTATGAACTCTTCTTCAAGCAGTTTATTCAGGAACCTTGTACCATCTTCTGACCCCGGGCAACCCCCAGAACACCCTGATATATCATATCATGATCCAATCCTCAAATGCCACATGGCAACAGCCGATAGGCCATCAAAACACGGAAGCACAGCCAGCCAGCAAGCAATCCTAATATGTATTTGTTTATCGGGTAGCAAGCAGTACTTGGCACTCTGCCAGGCGCCATCTTGGGGAGCGGCTCTCCACACCACACATCATGTGTGGCATTATAAATTTGTCCAACCTGGCCATCTTTTGTAGATCTTTCTCTGAATAGTTTTCTTATAGAAGGTAACTGAACTGGCACCTCGTCCTGGTGAAGCAGACCCAGGGAGTTCAAACCCTGTGCTGTCCTTCTTTACCTCTGCATCTGCCCGCTGATTTCCCTTCGCTATAGAGGAGTCCCCTTTTTGGTGGCCAGGACAATGTATAATTGCAACCTTTTCTGGTCGGTGTATGGCCTCCAGCAGGTTCATAATTTCATATTTGTTTTTAATGTCTTTTCCTGCTGAAGTTAGTAGCCCTCTTTACCTGTAGATGGCACCCTGGACATGGGCAGTGGCAAAAGCATACCGACTGTCAGTATAAATGTTTACATTTTTCTTTTCCACTAGCTGCAAGGCCTGGGTGAGAGCAATTAGTTCTGCCCTCTGAGCAGTGGTCCCTTCTTGGAGGCTGCTAGCCCAGATGGTCTGTTCCTGGTTCAGCACCGCTGCCCCTGCCACCCTTTTACCTTCAATTATGTAGCTGCTTCCATCTATGAACCACTTTAGTTGGGCATCTGGCAGGGGTTGGTCTCACAAGTCCTGTCAGACCCCCATTTCCTCACTTAGGATTTCTTGACAGTCATGAGTTACAGGGGAGTAGGGATCAGTGTCCGGTATCAGGGTGAGTATAGTTGGGGGTGAACTGGATATGGTCTTTGTTCAGCAGTAGGCTCTGGTAGTAGGTCATGCGGGCATTTGAAAGCCAACATTCTAGTGGTTTTCTTAATATGCTCTCAAGAGAAATGACCATCAGATGGTGCCCTAGAGTCAGCTTGTCAGCGTCTTTGACAAGGACTGCCACAGCAGCAACAAATCTTAGGCAGGCCAGTGTCAGGTACGCCAGCATAACTGACCTAGTTCCCCTTAACGGTGAGGGCCTGCGGATTGAAAAAGAAGACACAGAGTCATCTGGTAGAGACCAAATGCTGTATTTCCAACTATCCCACATGCTTATATACACAGAAGTTAGCAGGAAAAGGAAGGGACCACTCAACAGCCAATCACATAGATTTCGATTTCTCTGGCAGTGACCATTTCTGGGAAATGGCTCAAGGCAGGGGAGGGTGCTGTACTGCGCATGTCCTGCTCTTACAAGGATAATATCACAGGGCTGGTAGGTCACAAGATTATCACAATTCACTCTTTTTCTTTAATTCAAAAAGGCACCACATATCTTAGGATCAACCTTGCAGCCACCGGCTCTTACCTGTCTTTGGGTTACTCTGTCATTCTCAGAGCCCCTGTCTTAGGTTGATACCAAGGCCAAGGAAGTTTCCCATCTCTGGTTAATGCCTTTGTAACATAGGTAACCAGACCTCTGCAGCAGAAGTCTTCTGCCCATGCAGAAGCACTAGGCCCCTCACCACTGTCTGGGAATGAACCTGTTGTCTCCTGAGGCAACGTAGACCCCATACAACAGCCAGGACAGCAATAAAGGTTATGGCCAAGAATGACATCATACCAGCCCATTCTTTAAACATGGAGCCAATCTTATGAAACCAGGATCGGATGCAGAAGCTGTCGAGTCAAATTATTATAACTAGCCGATAATGGCCACACTCCAAACTGGGATGGACTGTGATACCAATGAGGAGATGACTGATGGGTGCTAATTTTTGATGGAGGCCTTTGTCTGAAGAACCAAACTGACTCCCCTAATTGCCATCCTTCCCAAGGACCACAATTTAGCCAAGGTATAGGTGCCTTGATCTCAAAAATGTCTGAATCAACCCAACAGGGAGGAGCAGGTCTAATAGGTGCAACACTACCCACACTCCTATTCTTAAAAACATTATTAAAACTGGATACCAAATACTCTGAAAAGCTAAATACTGATAAGGATATCCAGTCTGTACCTTTTCAGGAGCAATTACAAACCCAGCCTCTTTCAGATTCTCTTGTAACTTACTATAGGCCAATGATAGCTCCTTTTCTGTCTGGGCAGCAATTAGTCTATCATCCATATAATGAATAATATAACAGGAAGAAAATAGTTTTCGAACAGGTAAAGGGGCCTGGGCAACAAACATTTGGCATAATGTAGGACTGTTAGCTGTTGCGCCTAGCCTCAACCAGCAAGGAAGATGCAACACGCGAGCTCTTCTCCAGCAGTTTATTCAGGAACCTTGAACAATCTTCTGACCCCAGGGGAAGCGTCCCACAGGCTAAAGTAGTCTAGGATCAGCCTACCCCGGCGAGCCACATGGCAACAGCAGATAGGCACACATTTATGGAAGCAAGCCAGAACACCAGTCTCAGCCAAATAAGGACTTGTTTACTCCTGAGAGCACTCGCCATCGGGATGGCAGAAGGCAGAAACCGGCGCCACCTTAAAGGCGCTGCACTATGCAGCTCTCCACAGTTCCCCCTTTTTGTTTTTGTACGAAACAGGTGAGAGTAGAGGTCTGATCGCAGAAGGAGAGAAAAGGACAATGTACTAGCCCTTCCAAGGTATCTCTACCCAGGCAGTGCCAGACCCATCCAGTACCAATTTTTTCTGAGGCAGGAGAGATTGGATAAATTGGGGAAAAGGATGGGACTAACCGCATCTATCAGACTTGCTCTCCTTGAGGCTGTGAGCAGCTGACAGCATACCTCAAATGCAGTGCCTAGCCTCGCAACCTGAACGTGACGATTCAAGGCTTGATGGCTGCCAGCCAAGCTTGGGGGGACTGTCCGGCCTCAAAGGCTGTAAAGGCTTGAACAATCATGGCTGCGTTCCGGTGCTGTGTAGCTCTGATCTTACAGATAAACCACAGGCAGACAAAGGAGGCTAATACCATGAGTACTGCCAGAGATCCTATGCCCGCCCACTCTTTTAGGTGATCAATAGCTGAGGCAAACCAAGACGACAATCCTCTGGCAAGAGACAGGTCCACTCTAGTGGAGTTCACATGCACCATGGCCAGACACAGTTCCCTCAGGGAATCTTCAAATTCCAGGGACCAATTCTGCAGCAAGAAGCTAGACAAATGCTTAGATAAATTAGCAGCACAGGTAAAATTATCATATTGAACAGAGGTAACGCATAAACCCTGCATCTTCCATTCACATCCTAATTGAGCAATCTGCCACAGCGTATCTATTTGCTCCTGCACAAGATCTATGCATTGATTCACTATCATCAACCCCCCTTTTACTTGAGAATTTAAAGATGTCTGTATATCCAGAGCAAGGGCAACACTGGCTGACAAATTATTTAAGGCTGCAGCTGTTTGAACAGTACCGGATAGGGCCACAGCTTGAGGCGGCAGCCCCTGCCGCTGCAAGAGTAATGGTAGTCACAATAGCTGCTGTGATGCCAAAATCCCTTTTTTGCCTAAATAGCACTAATGGGCTGGGAGCCTCCACAGGGACAGGAACATACCGTGGCAAATGAGTGACAACAGCTGCAGAATAAATTCTACCATCCCAGCAAAGGGCATAAAAACATGTTGAAATGGTACAATTCAACCAACCATCACTCAAGCTACCATTGCTAACTAGCCAAACAAAAGGAGGCCAAACACAAACTGGTGTAGGTTTAAAAGTCACATTAACAAATCCTGAAAAGGTACCCTTGCTCTGACCTCCTCCTCCAACAGTGTATCCTGGGGTACTAAAGCTTGGCTTAATTGGGGCCAACGAACCATCAAACAAATCTCCAAATTTAGAATTAGCAGACCAGTTGAATTGCCCCAGACCATGAACTCCCCCACCAATCATTGTAAATGTGTCAAATCCATGCAGCTCCCACTGACACCACACAGGAACCAGATATCAAACGGACTCACTGCAGTGATCTGGGCAGGATTCTGATTAGTAAAATTTTGTCCTGCAAATGTTGCATTAAATTTTGTATTCATGGCAGGTGAAAATGTAAAATAAAATTGTACAGCCCAAGTCACTTCTCTACTCTGACACCCTGTCCAGGGAAATTTTCCATCACCCCCTATATCTCCAGTACAAAAGGGGGCCCACATAGGCTGCGGGGGGGCAAGGACCCTCCCCATCCTTACAGGGCCGTCGGCCTGAGAGCCAGGATGCATTCACTGAAAACTGGCCTGGGGTCGAAGGAATCTCAAACCAAGCTGCAGATTGATTATACAACAAAATACAATTATTCTTTTCACTAATATTTCTTACTAAAACAAAACATAGGCTATCTTTTACAAAAAAGGATTGATTACTTTCAACACTACTAAGCTGTTTATCTAATGGCAAATAGGCTACACCTAAACTCCTATTACTGGCAAAAAAGCGGGGAAACACTTGAGCATTATATATCACAGGCATCAGTTTTGGAAACACCGACAGGATCCCCCATCTTGGCTCTATCATCCCGGCACCATCACTGCCAGCATCATCAGGATTCCTAGGAAGGTCTTCATGGCTAATCTTTCATACAAGGCGTTCAGGAACCCACACTGGATCTTGCTGGTCCTGAGGAAAAACACAAACAGAACCTCGTGCCCATGTCAGCACAGGATCAGGCCCTCGCCAGAAGCCTGTCAGGATATTCCTCCATTTTGCCATGCCCTTAGATGGACCATGTAAGTCCTGATGTCTGTCTGCTGCCGAGCGGTCATGAACATCCAAATTTTAAAAATTAAGGGTAAATAGAGCTAATGATATTCTTTCTTTAGGGGTCCGGACTTGGTCTAGTCCCCTTTTTTGTGTTTGTAGACACTCTTTTAAGGTGCGGTGGGCACACTCCACGACGCCTTGTCCTTGAGGATTATAAGGTAGTCCATGGGAGACCTGCACCTCCATCTGTTTGCAGAAATTAATGAAAGTTTGGGCTGTATAGGCTGGTCCATTGTCGGTTTTTAGCTGGTGTGGTTTTCCCCACGCAGCTCAGGCTTCCAAGCAATGTGTGACAACATTGCGAGCCTTTTCTCCACTCAGAGGTGTAGCATGTATGACACCTGAACAGGTGTCAATTGACACATGTACATATTTTAAAGTTCCAAATTCAGAGATATGCGTAACATCCATCTGCCAAAGTTTAAGAGGCAACAACCCTCTAGGGTTGACTCCAGTGCTAGGAGGATGATGATGGATAATACATTGAGGGCAGTTCAAAACCACTTGTCAAGCATTCAAGTGGAATTTTTGTTGCAGGGTTTTTGAATTTACATGAAAGGTTTGGTGAAACTGTCGAGCCTGCTCCAGAGCTGTACTTAGGAAAACACACTCCACTCTGGTCCATCAGTCCACAATATCATTACCCTTACTCAATGGGCCAGGAAGACCTGTGTGTGCTCTGATGTGTTGAATGTGAAAGGGCTGTCTCCTTTGCCAAATCAACTGCTGAAGGTCATGCAGCAAATGAAAAACCTTACTGCTTGATTTTATAGCGCCTGCAGCCTCCAAGCTCTTAACAGCATTTACTACATAGGCAGAATCTGAAATCAAATTAAATGCAAATGTGCAATTCTTAAACACTTCCATAACTATTTCTAATTCTACAATCTGAGGGGATCCTGGTGAAAATTGACACAGCACCGGTTCTTGTTTTTCCACCATATAGGCTCCACAGCCTGTTTTTGAACCATCTGTAAACACATTGGGAGCACCCTTTATGGGGCGCATTGAAGTTACTTTTGGAAAAATCACTGAATGCTCCTTAAAAAAGGACAACAACGGGTGCTGGGGATAGTGATTATCAAATTGCCCTGAAAAACTGCATTGCAAAATAACCCAATCATCAGTAGTACCGCATAAGATCTTAAGCTGATGACTAGAATAGGGTACTATGATAGAAGCAGGGGAGACCCCCCAAAATTGCACACACTGTTGTATGCCATTCAGGGCAAGTGCTGCAACGGCCGTTGGATAATGCTCCACTGATTTAGCAGGTGAAATTTTAGGATAAATCCATAACAATGGCCCTTCCTGCCACAATAATCCTGTAGGTTGATAGGCAGTGGAAAAGATGCATAAAAGAATAGGCTGATGGTCTTGCCATCGTTGTAGAAAGGCACTCTGAAGCCTCTCCTCAACCTTTTGCAAAGCTACTCTAGCCTCTGCTGTCAATTGCCTAGGGGAATCAAGTGCTGAATCACCTATCAAAATATTATATAGGGGCTTTAATTCATAATTTGGCAACTTTAAATAGCTTCTTATCTAATTAATATCCCCTAATAACTTTTGAAAATCATTTAAGGTCTTCAAATTATCTTTCCTTAACTCAATCTTTTGAGGAGATATATTTACAGGCCCAATGCGTGCTCCTAGGTAATTGATTATGCTCTCCTTTTGAACCTTTTCAGGGGCGATAAACAATCCTCTCCTCTCCAGTAACTTAATCAGTTCTCCGTAGGCTAAATCTAAAACTTGTTCACTTTTAGCTGTTAGCAAGATATCATCTATGTAGTGAACACATCTCAAAGCTGGGAACTTTCTTCTCAGAGGGGCAATGGCCTCTCCCACATAGAGTTGACACATAGTAGGGCTATTTGCCATGCCCTGAGGTAAGACTACCCATTCAAATCTCTGATCAGGTTCTTCATGATTACATGATGGAATGGTGAATTCAAACCTTTCACTATCCTTGGCACACAAGGGAATAGAGAAAAAACAATTCTTTATATCTATTACTATTATAGGCCAGGAGGCTGGCAAAGATGATAAAAGCGGCAACCCTTGCTGTACTGGGCCCATGGTCTGCATTTGTTGATTAATAGCACGCAGATCATGCAGCAACCTCCATTTC
This sequence comes from Grammomys surdaster, assembly GCF_004785775.1. Lineage (NCBI taxonomy): Eukaryota > Metazoa > Chordata > Mammalia > Rodentia > Muridae > Grammomys > Grammomys surdaster. Next base: position 350,463 of record NW_021604774.1, on the reverse strand, counting down.
CCTGATTTCTTTCTGATAACAAAAATAGGTGCATTCCAGGGAGAAACAGATGGTCTTACATGCTTTAAGGACATCTGCTCAGCCACTAACTCTTTGGCAGCGCTTAGCTTTTCAGAGGAAAGTAGCCACTGAGGAACCCACACTGGTTCCTCCATCTTCCAAGTTAGGGGAATGCCTTCCTCAGCAGCCCCTAGGAAAAACCCAGGCCCTGTCTCTTTGGTCTCTGTTGAGCGGATATAGGACTCCTAGGCCCTTGCAGGTACTTCCCTATTCCAAAGCCTGGAGCATAACCCATATCTTGCATCATGCGCTGGGCAGAAAGAGAATACTCATTGCTTAACTTAAACCCCATGTCTTTTAACAAATCTCTTCCCCATAGGGAAATCGGCAACTCAAGTACATATGGTTGCACAACTCCGGAATGCCCTTCCTGATCCTGCCACTTTAGCTGCCTTGCACTCATGTCCGGAGTTTTTGCATAGCCAAGTCCTTGAAAGGTTTGAGAGGAAGATTGCACAGGCCAACCTGAAGGCCAATCTTTCTTAGCTATTATACTTCTGTCTGCTCCTGTATCCAAAAGACCCAGGATCCTTTTCCCTTCTATGTTCAACTCTAGCACAGGACGTTGGTCAAGATTCAGGGACAGAAATATCAAATCTACTCCCATGGATCCAAAACCTCCTTTTCTTCTTCCTTGATCCTTTGCAGCATAGTGGTCATGCAGACTCAGTAAAATGACTAATTGAGCAATTCTATCTCCAGGAGAGATGGCAGTTATCCCTCATGGAGAGGCAACCATAATTTTTACAACTCCACTATAATCTGGATCTATGACTCCAGGGTGCACAATAAGTCCTCTCAGAGCTGAGGAGGATCTTCCCAGCAATAGCCCAACTGTGCCAGGCTCAAGGGGTCCTTTAAAGTCTGTTTCAATTAACAGGACCCCCATTTGGGGTGTTAATACGAGTCAGGTGGTAGAGCGGAGGTCCAATCCCGCCGAGCCCTTAGTGGCTCTCCGCAGTTCCTCAGATGGCGAAGGGACGGCCATCTCTCTGTAGTCTCCTTGTCTTGACTCTCCACTGCCCCATATATTTGCGGGCCCTGGGGTCATGGGCCCCTCTGTCCGTTTTTTGGACGGGCACCGCCGTTTCCCTGAGTAATGGGCTGGCCATTAATATCTTTGACTGAGCGACATTCATTCGCCCAATGAGTTCCCTTTTTACACTTTGGGCAGAGGCCTGGTTGCTTAGGGTGTTGGCCACTTCCTCCTCCGCCATAATCTCTAGTTCCTTTCTCCGGACACTGTCTTTTCAGGTGACCTAACTTTCCACACTTGAAGCATGCCCCTGAATTATTCCCTTTCTTCTGTATCAGCTGCACCACGGCAGCTGCTAACCCTGCATTGGTCAGGGGTCCCCTGAGCTCTCTGCATACCTTCATCCATGCTTCAAGGCCTTTGCTCTTATAAGGTGTAATTGCGGCTCTACACTCCTTAGTACATTGCTCATAGACTAGCTGTTTAATGAGTGGCATGGCTGTATCGGGATCACCAAAAATCCTCCCTGCAGCTTCCACCAAGCGGGCCACAAAGTCTGAGAAGGGCTCCGTGGGGCCCTGCAAGATCTTGGTCAGACTGTCACTCACTTCCCCTTTGTTTGGCAATGACTTCCACGCTCTCGTAGCTATCTGATTAATCTGCTCATAGGCCTGGAACAGGTAGCCCATCTGTTGATTGTCAAATCTGCCCTGTCCGAGCAGCATGTCCCTATCCCAGGCCGGATTACCATTTCTCTGGTTGGTGGCTGCTTGTTCAGTTGCATTCTCAATCAAGAGTGCCTTCCAGTCTAAATATTGCCCTGGACTCAAACAGGCACGGGCTCGTCCACTCTAATCGCTAGGTGTCATACAGTGTCTGCTAAGAGCTTCTACTTGGACCAGGGTGAAAGGTGCAGTAATCCCATACGTTCGGACCGACTCCACAAGAGATTTCACTACTTTAAAATCAAGTGGTTCTTCATACCTGTTTCCCTGCGGGTCTTGGTAAACAGGGAAGGCAAACTGTAACTCAGTCCTGATCTGGGGCCATATCCCTGGACAAAATGATCTCCCTCCATAGGAGAGTGGAGCAGGCTGAGTAGGTGGAGTAGCCTGTGCGGCTTCAAGATAAGATGGAGGAGCTGAGGGTGTCTTAATGGCAGCCTCCGATCCGTCGCTTGCTGCCAATGGGGGTTTCTCCTTCTCTTTTCTCTTTTTCCTCTTCCTCACAGTTGTCCTCTCTAGCTGTTCTACTAGGACATGTAACTCTCCTTCTGAGTCCGTGGACTCTGAGTCCTCAAGTCCTCAAGACTAAGGTACAGTGGCTCCCTTTTCTTACCTCCCTTCTCATTTGCAGCCTTCTCCGATCTCTGTTCCTGCAACATTTCTAAGGCTGTTTGTCCCTCTTTGACTGCCTTACAGCATTTCTGATCTTCCAATCAGCTTCTTACCAACTTCCAGATAGGTCTCACCCCCTTTTGCAGGGTTCCCTGTTCCTGAGCAAAGTCTAGGTCTCTGCCGAGCTTGTCCCAGCAGGATACTGTAAGATTTCCTGATACCGTGAATCAAACAAAGGCTACCTAAAAGCTGAATTTTAAACTCACTATTAACACTAGCAATTTCTTTAAGGGCAAAAAGGGTAAATCAAGATACGATTACTACTAAAAAACCGAGGAAAAACTTGGGCATCATGGCATACTGGCATCGGTTTTGGAAACGCTGATAGAATCCCCCACCGCTGTTCCGTTGCCACAGGATTCCTCATCGGGAAGAAGCAGGAGTATTATCCATGTTGCATTTTCATACCATCCTTTCCGGGACCCAAACTGGGTCATGTTGATTCTGTGGAAAGACACAAACAGACCCTCTTGCCCAGGCCAATACAGGATCTGGGCCATTCCATTTTCCTGTTAGTATATCCTTCCATTTTACCTGACCTCTGAAGGTTTGCTGCCAATGTATGTGTCTCTCCGCCGCTGAGCGGCCATTGGCATCCAATTGCAAAAAATTTAAAGTGAATAAGGCAAGGGAAATGCGTTCTTTGGGGGTACGACTAAGTCCAATTCCCCCTTTTTGTTTTAGAAGACATTCCTTGAGCGTATGATGTGCTCTTTCGACTATCCCTTGACCTTGTGGGTTATAAGGTAAACCATGTTTCAAGGTCACTTGCATCTGTTTGCAGAAAGACTGAAAAGATGCAGCAGTGTAGCCTGGACCATTATCAGTCTTTAATTCTTGTGGTTTTCCCCAGGCAGCCCATACTTCCAGGCAATGGGCGACAACATTTGTTGCCTTCTCACCAGAAAGAGGGGAGGCAAATATAAGACCTGAACATGTATCCACTGACACATGTACATATTTAAGTTTTCCAAATTCTGAAAAATGTGTCACATCCATTTGCCAAATCCTTAGTGGTAACAATCCTTTAGGATTAACCCCCACCCCTACAGGATGGGAATGAATACTGCAATCTGAGCAATGAACAACAATCTTTTGGGCATCTTCTCTGGAGATACCAAATTTAATCTGTAAAGTCTTAGCATTGACATGAAAAGTGCTATGAAAATGTTTAGCCAATGCATCTGGGGAATCAAAAAGATTAAATATAAATTTCCTGCATGTGGCAGTATTGACTACCTCATTGGCTGTGCTCATAGGTCCTGGTAGACCAGAATGAGCCCGTATGTGCTGGACATAAAATGGGCAAGTACGCTTCCAAATTAAACATTGCAAATCAAATAGCAATGGAAAGATTGGACTGGAAGCTCTAATTTTTCCCATGGCCTCCAGGCTTTTAAGAATATTCACCACATACAAAGAATCTGAAACCAAATTGAAGGGCATGCAAACTTTTGAAAAAACCTCAATAACAATTTTTAATTCAATAATCTGAGGAGAGGCTGGGGGAAATTGAATCACTACTGGGGCCATATCATCAATCTTGTATGAGCCACACCACGTTTTGGAACCGTCAGTATAAATAATCGCAGCACCAGCTAAGGGGCTGCCTTTGGTCAACTTAGGAAATACCACAGGGTGCGCCTCAAAAAGCTGTATCAATGGGTTCTGAGGATAATGATTATCAAATTCTCCAGAAAAGGCACATTTTAAAATTGCCCATTCATCTACTGTGGCACATAAGACTTGCAGCTGATGACTATTATAAGGAATAATAATTTTACTCGGCACCATGCCATAATGCTGCAAGCATTGCTGCAGTCCTTCCATAGCCAAGGATGCCACTGCAGTGGGAAAATACTTATTAATGGAAATCTTGGGATGAATCCATATAAGAGGACCGTGCTGCCACAGCGCAGCTGTAGGTTGAATCTTAGTCTTAAAAATTATTAAGATGACATCCTCTGCAGGCTCACAGCGCCGCAAAGTAGACTTGCCAAGTTCCTTTTCTACCAACTCCAGGGCTCTGCGGCCCTCAGGGGACAGCATCTAGGCGAATCTAATGCAGGATTTCCATTTAGAATAGTATATAATGGTTGTAGCTGATGGTTTGGGATCTTTAAATAAGGTCTGATCCAATTGATGTCTCCCAATAACTTCTGGAAATCATTCAAGGTCTTTAAATCATCTTTTCTAATCTCAATCTTTTGAGGGGCAACTTCCATCGGTCCAATTTTGGCACCCAGGTAAGAAACAACTTGGTGTTGTTGGACCTTTTCTGGGGTAATATAAAGCCCTCTGGCCTCTAAATTTTTGACCAATAACATATAAGCTTCTTTTAATTCCTTCTCACTTTTGTGAGCTAATAAGATATCATGCATATAATGTAATATTTTGAGTGTAATAAATTTAGTCTAATGGCTTCCCCTACATAGAGCTGACACGTAGTAGGGCTATTGGCCATGCCTTGAGGGAGCACAGTCCACTCAAAGCGCTGATCAGGGTCTTCTTGATTAACAGATGGCAAAGTAAAAGCAAACCTCTCTGTATCCTTACTACATAGGGGGATGGAGAAGAAACAGTCTTTAATATCAATTACAAAAATTGGCCATTCTTTAGCAAGGTAGTTAACAAAGGAAGGCCTCGCTGGACAGGCCCCATGATCTACATCTGATTATTAATAGCACGCAGATCATGTAATAGCCTCCACTTTCCTGATTTCTTTTTAATTACAAATATGGGCGTATTCCAAGGGGAAAGCTTAACATGTCCCTTCTCCAGTTGTTCTTTCACCAATTCCTTAGCTGCCATCAACTTCTCTGAGGACAAAGGCCACTGAGGAACCCAGACTGGGTCATCAGTCTTCCAGACAATGGGTATGCTGGCCTCAGTGGCCCCTAGGAAAAACCCAACTCCTTTTGTCGGGATCTGGGAAAAGCTTGAACAGGACTCTTTCGTCCTTGCAAGTACCTCCCAAGGCCATGGGAAGGATGCCATCCCATGTTATGCATAATCTCTTGGGAAGCTGAAGAATAATTTCCCTCATTAGTAAGTTTTAATCTCATAGCTTTTAGGTCTCTACCCCATAGGCTCCCAGGCAACTCCAGGACATAAGGTAGAAAGAGGCCTTCATTGCCTTCATGATCCTTCCACGGAAGTTCCCTGGCACTTACATCCGGCGCCTTGGCGTAACCAAGGCCTTGCAGTGTTTATGAGGAAGTTCGAATGGGCCAATCCGTGGGCCAGTCCTTGAGAGCAATTATGCTACGATCAGCTCCAGTATCCAGCAGCCTTAGCATGCTCTTACCATTGACCTGCAGTTCTATTAAGGGCCGCTGGGCAAGATCTAGGGAGAGAAACATAGCCTCTCCGCCCGAGGAGCCAAAGCCACAACTTCCTCGTTTGGTTGATTTTGCTGCAAACATCTTATGTAAGCTGGGGAGCAACACCAATTGAGCGACTCTGTCCCCTGGGGAGATTGCTACAATGCCTCCAGGGGCCAATGCAAAAATTTTAACCTCTCCTTCATAATCAGAATCTGTAATACCAGGATGGACAATCAAACCTTTCAGGGCAGACGAGGACCTCCCAATCAACAATCCTACTGTGTCTGGGGGCAGGGCCTCTAAAATCTGTGCCTAGCTTCTGCACCCCCATCTGTGGTGTTAATATGAGGTGGGAGGTGCAACGGAGGGCCAACTCTGCGGATCCTGGTGTCGCTCTCCTCGGTTGCTCGGAGGTCTCAGGCTTGGCAGCAGTGTCTGATTCTCTACTGCCCCATATATTTGCTGGCCCTGGGTTCTGGGGCCCCTCTGCCCGTTTTTTTGAATGCAAACTTCCTTGTTCTGGTGCCAAAGGCTGACCATTGTTATCCTTCACTGACCTGCACTCCCGGGCCCAATGATTTCCCTTTCTACATCTGGGGCACAGTCCTGGCATGGGGCGCTGGATCTCCCTCTTCCCTTTTTCAGGGCACTGCCTTTTTAAATGCCCAGGTTTTCCACAGCGAAAACAGGTTCCTGGGGTACTGCCCTTGCCTTTTGTAAGCTGCATAACTGCCACAGCAAGACCAGTATTGGAAAGAGGTCCTCCCAACTCCCTGCAGGCCTTCATCCATGCATTCAAGCCCTTCGATTTCCAGGGCGTTATTGCTGCACGACACTCCTTAGTGCACTGTTCAAACACCAGCTGCTCGATTAGAGGCATAGCGGTATCTGGGGCTCCAAAAAGGCGCCCTGCAGCCTCCATCATTCTGGCCACAAAGTCTGAAAATGGTTCGGTGGGGCCCTGCATTTCCTTGGTAAGGTTGCCACTCACCTCCCCTCTATTAGGTAATGATTTCCAAGCTCTGACTGCCATGTTGTTAATTTGCTCATAAACTTGCAGAGGATATCCAACCTGATTAGCGGCAAATCTTCCTTGTCCCATAAGCATGTCTAAGTCCCAGGCCTGATTCCCCTGTCTTTGGTTTTGCACTGCCTGCTGCTGGGCAAACTCTTGATAGAAAACGTTCCAATCTAAGTACTGACCCACTGTAAGGCAAGCCTTTACTGTACTCATCCAATCAGCTGGAGTCATAGCATGGGCAGCCAAACGTTCTAGTTGAGCCTGTGTAAAGGAGGCATTAATACCATAAGTTTTTACAGACTCAGCAAGGCTCTTTAATTGCTTAAAATCCAGTGGCTCATGATATCTCTGATTATTGGTATCCTGAAATACAGAGAAAGCTATGCGAGCCTCCTTCCAAATGTCCAGACACATGGATTGGAGGTTTGGCTGACAAGATAACGGAGAGGTATCCACATAGGGTGGAGGCGGCATGGGCGGCATCCAAGATGGCAGAGCGGAAGGCTTCGGCTGCCAAGGCGTGGTTACTTCCACCTTCTTCTTCCTCCTCGGTTCCCTGTTCCTCTCTAGGGCCAGAGACTCCATCGTAGCTATTAGCTTCTCCAAATTTTCTTCTAGCTTTTCCAATTCCTCCTCCTCCTCAGAACTACTTTCCTCCTCTGAGCTCTCCAAATCCCACAAGCTCGGATAGAGGGCCTTAGTTTTACAACCCCCTTTTTCGCTTTCTGCCTTTTCTGATCTATCTTCCTTAAGTTGCTCCAGGGCATTTGTTGTCTTTTCTAACGCCTGACAGCATCTCTGGTCCTCCAAACAGCTGCAAACTAGCTTCTACACTCCTCTTACTCCCCCTTTCAGGCTACCTTGTTCCCATGCAAAGTCTAGATCTCTACCTAATTTCTCCCAGCTAGAGACTGTCAAATATCCCCAAACTGCAAACCAGGGGGCTACAGTATCTATTTCTTCTAGAAAGACCTCGAGGGTCGCATCTTTCATTTTCAAACCCCTAGTCCTGAGCAGTTCCTTCAGAGCTGTCTTAACCGATCGAGACGAGGAGTTTCCCATTTCGGTTTCACTTTAAAAGCTCCTTCTTCTGCTGCGTCTCCGCTTTACCGCGGCTTACATATATCGTCTCCTTCCGAGAACTTGACTTAATATGGGCCCAATACTTACCAGGCACTTACCAACCAGTTGCCCTATCCACGGAGAGTTCTGGAACCTCTTCTGCTTTACCGAAATTATTCCCCATACGGGCCACCAAATGCACTCTTCTCCCGACCCGCGGGAATGAGACACACAACACCCAGGTTCCTTCTCAAAGCGGTTTATTCAGGCTTCTATTGCAGCTTAGCAAAAAGTGACCCTGTTCCCCACCGCACCAGAGCTTATAACCCTGTGGGGACCAAGCAGCATGTACCATGTCTGATCTCTCCATAGGCCTTCGTCAGATCACACCAGATCTCCTCAGGGTGCAGTCTCATTTGCCAAATAAGGGCTTGTTTACTCCACGGCTCTCAGGCAGCCGGTGCCATCTTAGGGCGAAGTCTTGAGCGCCTGACAGGTGCCAGGGCAAGAAGAAAAGAGAGTGAGGTGAGAGAAACTCTGCCTAATTTATACAGACAATGACGTAGCTCTTGTAGCCAGGTGTGTGGGACTGCGTAAGGGTATCCTGGGTCATGGTTTAGCAGGGTGCCTAGAACCCCGAGACTCTGATTGAGAACCGGCAGGAGTTCAGCGCCCCCCAGAATCCAGGGTCCTGAAAAGCAGTCACATCTCCATAGAATTACATTGTTCAGTCACATGGGCTAGATTGTAGGCCTCAGGGCCTAGGGATTTACATACTAATGAAGGCCAGAGGGCGGAGCAAATTAAGCATGCCTCCCCAGATCCTCCCCCAATCCTCCCCCTTTCTCCCTCCCTACATAACTCAGGGACTGCCCTGAGTTTTACGGGAGAGCACGTCACCATTCAGACCTATCGTCATGTCAATAAATCTCCACGTGTCTCTTGAAATTTTGGACTCATTGTGTAAGTGGTAAACTTGCACAGCGGGGCAGGGAGGGAGAAGCCTTTTCCACCCGCCCTGGTGCTCTCTGCACTCTAGCAGCCCACGGGACACTTTCCCCTGACAACAGTGGCCCATACACTGTCTTTGAGGGGCCCCTGGGGAACTCATTCGTGACCATGGTACACCTGCGCCATGTCCCATCCCAGCGTCCCTGCTCCCAGGACCCTGTGGTCGCCGGCAGCGTCTGGGCTGTTCAAACCCCACTGTGCGGGCACCACCGAACCCTCAACAGAGAGTGCTGAGAGCCGCGGTTCCCGGGACGCCCCCACCCGCTCCGGCTCACGCCCAGTGCCGCCACCCATGATCCCCGGGTGCTTCTTTGATGCACACAGGTGAATTGTGGGAGTGTTACCTTGGTTGCCCCGGCAACGATGTAGAAGTCACCTGGCACCTGAATGTGACATCACTGAGTTCATACTTATACTAACATACGTCCCTTTTTCTTATTATAAAAAAGAAAAAAGGAGAGGGGAAACCGATGGTGAAAGAGGAGTGGGTGCCATGTCTCTTAAACTACTTCCTGCTATGTAGGGACATAGTCCATTGGGGGAGCACCTGGCTTTTTTCCACCAGGGCCCACTTGGTGGATGTGTGTATCAAGCACTTCTGTGGACAGCAACTAGTAATCATTCCCCCCCAAAATGCCATTCTTCTTGGGAGAACTGGTGAAGATTATCTTCTATAGCTGTCAGGACACCTGGCACCCATCAGTTCTGAAGCACCACAGCTTGAATCCTGTGGGTCTTGTATGTAGAAACGGGTGTCTTGCAGTGTTGGTAGAATAAGTGGCTGGTCTGTGAAACTAGCATATGTATCTGAAAAGACCAGTACTCTTCTATCTGGGGGGAAAAAAGGCAGTATAGAGAAGATAATATTTAGAGGGGATAACAGATATAGGGATGGTGGGAATTTGGATTGGTTCTTGGCATCCGGCAATGGAGCAGTTTCCTGACCCTGTTTGGAAAGACTGTTTGTTATCTGTGGGGGTCTCTTGAATCTCGTACATCCAGATGTAAGGGCTGACCTGGATAGAAACAAACAGCAGGAGAAGCACATGTACAGTCCAGTGAGGTTGAGGTCGGCTGGTGGAGTGGAGTCTCATTTTCTGGGATTGAGGACAAGGTGGGTGGTCTCAATGTCCTCTGGAGCTTAATAGAGCACGGTCCTGTTAGAGTTGACGTGTATGAAGGGGAATCGATTTTTGATGGAGGGATGAAAGGCTTAAGTTGAGATAAGTGGACCCAATGGGGGAGTCCTTCAAGTTTAGCAACTGTAGGGGTCATGAGGATTACCTTAAAAAGGACCCTGCCATTTGAGAGAGAGAGGTGAGGGTGAATGGTCGGACAGCCTGTGCCAGCATATGGTATTTCTGTTTTCAGGCTTTCTCATGCTCTCATGGTATACTTTGAAGGCCAGTGCCAAGACATCTGCCTGTGGAGTTAAGGGCCCCCTTTTCAATCGCCCAAGTTTAGCTTTTATGTCTGGGTAGCTCTGGGAAAAAAGTAGGTTTTTTCCCAGAAAAAAAAAAAAGTTGTTTACCTTCTGGGTTTTCAGGGTCCAGATTAGTGTACTGCAGTAAGGCCTTTGTAAGGCATTCTAAGAACTGAGACAGGTTTTCCTGTTTATCTTGGGCAACCTCTTGGAGTTTCTCAAAGTTAACTGGCTTTAACACCACCTTCCTCAGGCCTGCCAAAAGACATGTTATAAATCTATCTCTGGCTAAGATACCACCTGCAGAATTATAATCCCATCGAGGATCCTGGTTAGGAACACCTTCCGATCCAATTGTATATGTACCGTCTGTTTGATGAATCTGATCTGCATGCGTTTTTGCCTCATTCCAAACTTGCCTGTGTTCTTCGGGAATTAAGTTATTGGTGAGAATCATATGTATGTCATGGAAAGTTAGGCTGTAAGACTAGAGATATATTGTAATTCTTTGATGAAGGCAGATGAGTTAGAGGTGTAGGACCCCAGTGTGCTCTCTATTTGAGAGAATTTACGCAGTGAGAAGGGGACATGTACCCTGACCAGGCCATAAGCGCCAGTCACTTCCCTTAGAGGAAGAACAGACACTGGTTTTGGTGTCCCTGGAGGAGAAGGAGTTGGAAACTTGGCCTTGGAACACATGATAGGAGGTATGAAGGCTGTTGCCAATACAGGGCAGTTAGTATGGCCTGCAGCTGACACAGAAGGAGGGGAGGGGTCTGGGGAGGTCAACCCAGTGGACTCAGAGGCACCCTGGTTAGAAGAAGAAACAGAGGCAGCAGTCTGGGTTTTCAGCAGCATCGAAACAGGCCTGCGACAGAGAGGAGGAGGTTCATCAGCTGGGTCCAAAGTGTGTGGTCATCTGGGGGTTGGTCAGGTGTCATGGCTAAGAGAACCTTGGGTGGGGAGCAGGTAGAGCACATGGAGGGGGTATAACGGAGGTAGATGAATGCTCAGACATAAGGGACTTCTTTCCATTTACCAGGTTGTTGGCAGTATGTGTTAAGACTCCTTAAAATAATTGGGTCTAGGATGCCATGAAGTGGCCACGTTAGCCCATTACCTAAAGGGTACCAAATCCAGACCTTATTGCAAAGGCGTATTAATTTGCATGGCCTCAAGTCAGTTGTTAATCTTAAAGATTTGAGATTTTTCATTAGACACCCCAGTGGGGTGTCTGAGGGTACAGGCGAAGACAATGTGCCCATTGGGTGATCTTAGCTGTTACCAAGCTATCAGTCATCCTGAAAGTAAAGCTGGTAACGGAAGTCAGGCTCAGCTTATATAATCAGGTCGTCACGAGATCATATAAAGGGCCTCGGCCAAGCTAACGCACCAGAAGTTAGTCAGCAAGGAACTTCCAGACTTCCCGGCAGCCGTGAGAGGGGGGGGGGGGGGGGGCTGGGAGCTATTTCTGAGAGGGAGAAATCACTCAATGGGCCAAAGTTGTAGGTCGTAGTTCAGCTAGAGGCCAGTCATATGGACTGGGGCAATGTGAAGCCAACCCCTTAGTCCAGGAAGTGCTGGCCAGGTGCTAACCGGGTGTCCAGGGTCCCTCCCGAGAACCAGAACCAGAAACTCCTCACTGATTAAAATGCTGGTGTGTGCATGAGAGCTTGTGCAGTCTGGTATTTGGAAGGTGGAAGCGGGTGTCTGTGTGCCTGATACTAGCCCACTTGGCAGAGAACCGCATGGGGGGCAGCAGCACAGCTCACATGGTTGAAGTTCAGCAAGCTTCTCAGAGGCGGTGGCTGTGGCTGCTGCGGCAGGTGCGGTGACGGTGGTGACAGTGGCAGCAGTGATGGCTGTGGGGGCAGCTGCAAGGGCAGCTGCAGGGGAAGCTGTGGTGCGATGGCGACGGTCACGGCTGTGGTGGCAGCTGCGTGGGCGGCTACAGCGATGGTCGCGGCAGCGGTCCTGGCTGGGTAGTCATGGTTGGGGGGCTGCAGTGGCAACGGTCACAGCTACGATGGCGACGGTTGCGTCTGTGGCGGTGGCTGCGGCCTCGATGTCGATGGCCGTGTCTGCGGGGGCAGCTGTGATGGCAGCTGCTATGGTGATGGCCACGGCTACGATTGCGGCTGCGGGACGGTCATGGTGCGATGGCGATGGTCACGGTTGCGGGGGCGTCTGCAGTGGCTATGGTCCTGGGTGAGGGAGTGGCTGCGGTGGTGGTGGCGATGGTGACGGTGGCAGTGGCAAGAGTGGTGGTGGCAGTGGACCATGTGGAGCTGCTGAGGTGGCTGGCAGAAGCCACCTCACTGACTGGCGGAAGCCGTGGCAGTGCCCAAGGAATTCTGACCCGGTCCCAGCGCACCAAATGTAAGGACCAACGAGACTGATTCCATGTGAAAAGAACAAACAAGACCAGTTCCATGGGAGTGGGATTTATTAAAGATGGAGGGTAAGAGAGACAGGGAGACAGAAGATGGTGGAGAAGAAAAAGAAGAGGTCGGGGAATCTCTGCCTATTTATATGGATCAGGATGATGACATAGTTCCTGTAGCCAGGTGGAATTGTGGGAGTGTCTCCCTGGTTGCCTTGGCAACAATGCGACACCACTGAGTTTGGTCCTATACCAACAGAACCTGCTTTAGAAAAAATCACCCCCTTCTTAGGGATGCGCTCTGCTGCCCACCAGTCCCTCAGGGAGCATTCATCATATGCTGGAGGAGCAGTGCCCTCTGTAGAATTCACAAAAGGGTTTTTACTAGGTGGTCGCTCTTTTTTCCAATCTGCTTCCCTTCGGACCTTGCATTTCTCCAATTTTTCCTTTATAAAAGCTATTTCCTCTTCTAAAATTTCTTCCTCATCCTCAGAGCTGGAGCTATTCTCCACCTCATACAAGGATTTCTTAGCTGCATCATCCTGTGCCAGTACTTGTAGGAAGGAACTCACAATCCCCATGGCGCGATCAAAACTGAAACTTGCATAGTGCTACTTTTAGTTCGGCCCCACACCACTTCTCCAATATGTTCCACTCACTGCTCTGACAGGCCGACTTCTTTCAGGAACGATCCAGTCAGGTTCTCCTCACTTTCCCCCATCTTGGCAGGACCTCCACTTGACAGCTCCAGCGCTACCCGCGGTACTGAGCTTGGGCGTAGGTCTGGGGGACTAAAGGGAGACACAGACTCAGGTCATTCGTTATGAGGGACTGCCAAAGCTTTCATTGGAGAGGGAGACATCAGTCAATGGGCCAAAGTCCTAGGTCATAGTTCAGCTAGAGGCCAGTCATATGGACTGGGGCAATGTAAAGCCAACCCCATAGTCCAGGAAGCACTGCCCAGGCGCTAACTGGAAATTCAGGGTCCCTCCAGCAAATGAGAACCAGAAACTCCTTACAGATTAAAATACCAGTGTGTGCATGAGAGCTTGTGCAGTCTGGTATTTGGAAGGTGGAATCGGTGGATCTGCTGGCCCGATTCTAGCCCACTTGGCAGAGAACCGCATGGGGTGCAGCGGCACAACTCACGTGGTTGAAGTTTTGCGAGCTTTGCAGAGGCGGTGGCTGCGGCTGTGGCTGCTGTGATGGTTGTGGGGGTGGGGGCGGTGGCGACGGTGATGACCATGGCTGCGGTGGCGATAGCACGGCTGCAGGGGGGGCGGCTTTGACTGTGGCTGCAGTGGCGGTTGTGGCGGCGACGGCTGCACGGTCAGCTGTGGCGGCAGTCGTGGGGGTGCCTGCAGCGGTGGTGGCAGCTATGGCTGCAGTGACAACAGCTGCTGGGGCGGGTTCAGTGGTGGTGGCAACGGCTGTGGCATGTCTACGGACCACAGCCCAAGCACTCTCATGAGCAATCAGGCAGCTGCGAATCAGACCAAAAGCACTTCAGACACTGAAAAAGACAGACAAACAGAACAAACACTTTTTGGCGCCTTTCTTACCTCCAAGGTCGAGTTCGTGGGCAGGGGGCGACCACCAGCTCCTGGCTGGCTTGTCAAACTATAAGGCCCCAGAAGAGGCTCAGACCCCCGCTCAAGTCCCAGGGATCGGTGCTTGCCCCAAATGACCACAGAAGTCAGCACTTGATGCAATCAAAGCAAGAAGCTTTTACTAGGAACCAGCTAGCTGGGACTCAGTCCCGTACCTCTGCAAGAGGGAAGGAGAGAGAGAGAGTCCCGAATATCAAAATACACAGGTTTGTAAAGACAAAAGTCACAGGCTGGGAGGGGGCTGGGGAATAGGAGCTTCCTAGGCAGGAAGACTCTTGATTGTATTTCTTATAGGCACACACCTGGGAAACTGAGGAGCCAGGATGTTCCAGCCTTAGGGCCCCTCCCCGGGAATTCACCAGTTCACAGTCCCATGTTATTCTGAGATACTGGCCAATTAAAGATTTTTTTCTTACATTAGGACAGTGGCATAGCAAGTAGAGGAAATATGAAGCATTTAGTTGCTGGGATCTGAGTTTAGGTAAGGAAGCAAAAGGTTACATCTGTGAAAACTTACATCTGAAATTGTGTACTGTTTATCGTGAAATATGTAAGAAATCTGGTAGTCTTAGCTAGTTAACTTATTTATTAGTGAGTAAATATAGTGGTGGATTATCTTAGGGTAAGGATCTAGGCCTGTTTTCTAGCTGTCAAACTACAGTTACCTTAGCTCTCAATGTAGTCAGAAATCTGGGGAAGAATAAATTATAATCTAGGAGTCATGTATTAATTAAAATTGACAGAATTCATCTATAGTCCAAACAGTTTCCAGGTCCCTATGGTCTCCATGGAAACTTGGGCAGAATCAATCTGGTGTTCGATCCCAGAGAGGGAGAGGGTTTTCCCCCCTGTGGAACAGATACAGGGAAATGAGAAATGACCCAACTTGATTTCAGGCAGTATGAGGCATTTGACTCTCCAGTTTGTCAACCGTGTAGATCGAGCCTACTCAGGGCAATGATGGTGTTTCTCAGTGGTTATCATACTCTCAATCTCTTGTAGCTGTGTCCATATCTTCTGAGACCTGGGAGAGGGGGTGATTACTGTTGGGCTTTGGGAGATTCTGTCTGTTATAAGCTTAAGTATTAATATATACTAGCAGGCTTCTGACAAGATTGAGAGCTGTGTCTATTGATTATATCTGAGTTAGAAAATGTATGTTTGTTAAATTATTTCTTTGAGAATGTATATAGTAAATACAGCACACTGTAATTTAGTGGCAATAGCAAAAATCATTTACTAAGGAATAGGAATAGGAATTTATAAGGATAGGAATGAATATCTTAATTGTTCAGTAACTTTGACAGGTTGCATAGCGTAGAAAAACACATTTTGCATTAGCAGAGAAACACTTGGCTTGGAGTTGGTGTGGACCAGAATGTAAAGAAATGAGTGAGTAGACAGCAGTGGCTTGAGACCCTGGTGACAGAAAGTGAATATATCCAGGCAGATCCAGGCCTGTGACATGAACTGAGTGGGAATGGGCTGGTCTGTAGAGCGAGAGACAGGCACACGTATGCACATGTGCAGTTGAGGCACCAGGCACACACCCGGGTTTGGGGCATGGGAGGCACTCGAAGCCTGAAGAGCACAGATCATGAGGAGCCACAATGTTGGTGGCGACAGATTTAAGGGATCAGGGCTGTGCTGTAGCGTGCATGGATGCCTGACTTGCTGTTGGTCAATGGCGAAGCAGGTGCCCACGGAGGCAGGACCGAGGGAAGGCAGTGTGACTAAGCAAGTGGGGTGGGACTTCCTCCTAGCAGCCGAAAGCCTGGAGCCCAGTGCTTTCGGAGTTCATGGTGGCCAGCGCCTTAAGTAGCATTCTGTGTCTTAGTAACTCCACTCAAGGCAGAGTTAAGAAGGCAGGGGCAGCACAGGGCTGAGGCAGGATGTCGGCTCCTGGCAGGTCCAGGTGAGAGGAGAGAGGTCCTGATCCAGCCAGGTTTCTCTCTGGGGCTGAGCGGGATGGTGAGTGTCAGTGGCCCAAAGAAACACCTAGCCGGGAGTCTTGTCGAGGCAGGAACTCAACCTTAATGTAATAACCTCTTGTTTATATAAAGTTGGAGCATAGGGAGGAGGGGTTTTGGTGAGGTAAGATGACTGAGGGATGAGGTGATTGACAGGGCGAACAGCAAAGTTCTATCTACATCAGCAACACCTGAGCAGAGGCAGGGCTAAACAGGTCCTGTTGAGTCACTACAGGACAGAAGTGACTAAGACAGGTCTCAAACTCCAACCAGGCTCGGGTTTGTCCTTAAGGCCCAAACCAGGGCCAAAATGGGGCCCAACAAGGAGCCTCATGGGACAAGAAGAGATTAAATCACAAAAGCAGAGGCCTCAGGCGACAGACAGTCCTCCTACACCGGGCACCAGGATTGGCACTCAGCCACCTTGGCCTAGCAACTGGCCAGTGCATCTAGCCAGCGTCCCTTGCCATCCCAGGCCGCTCCACGCAGGCCAAGGCACGCCCTAGTGACTGTCCAGGGCTCCTGGCCACTTGTCCTCCACTGGCTCCTTTGCCTCCCATCCCTGGAACCAAGTCCTGTGTCTCCTCCCTGTCTCCTAGCGGTGGCACCTTGGCATCATCCTGGCGGAGGGCGAGGCTCCTGCTCCTGGGCGGATAGAGTGCATGGGGCTCTGCGTTGTGCCCGGGAGGCCAGCCATGCTCCTGCCTTCCATGCACCGCGGCATGGATGGGGAGGAGAGACGAGGGGCCCAACAGAGAGAGAAGTTGGTGGCTGGAGACAAAAGCGTGTGTGCCGGCAGGAGTCCCATGCAGGGAGAGAGGGTTTGCTTATGGTGGGCAGAGGGAAGTAGCCCAGCATCATGTCTCAGTTGCAGCAGAGTTCAAGCAGCCAGACAGGAACGGTGGCAGCCTTGGTGGGCAGAGCCCGGGAACGGAGTCCTGGAGAGAGGCTGCGAGAGAGGGAGAGGAGGGGGGTGGGGAGAGGGGAGAGGGGGACAGGGGGAGAGAGAGAGAAACATCAAAACATCTCAGCAGAGTCCCTGGCAGAGGGCAGGGCCAGACCTATGGGGCCAGACATGCTTTTCAAGCAGCAAATGAGAGCAGAGCAAATGGAGAGAGAATGAGGGAGGGGGAGGGGGAGCCTACACTACGGCTCACTAGCAAGAGAGTTGTTTTAAAATGCCAGTTTAGTGGTCATGTGGAGATACTGTTTTCTGTGTACTGTGAATTACACTGGGATATCCTAGTAAATAGGGGCAAGCCAGCAGAGGTCAGCCCATTGGGAGAGTAGGATCATAAACTACCCTACAAGCATCCTAAGGACACTGTTAATAACCAGGGAGACTTCCAGCCAGGCCTGACCACTACTGTTCACATAGTGCTCTAGGGGCTAAGCTCTGGGCCCGTGCCCTGAGCTTATGACAGAGCAGTTCACTCAGTTCACGCAGGCCTGTGATTTCTCAGCAGCAACAAAGGAACTGTGTCAGAAAACAGGAAAATTTCACCCAAGGGAAAATGTCCTAGAATGAGGATCAGTGAAAAAACTCAGTGTCTCCATCCTCAAGGGCAGCACCGGGGTAGCTCTGAGCTCAAGAACACTCCCTTGGGAATATGGGAACATGTACACTGACCAGTGTTGGACTGGGACTTACCAGTTCTCTGCAGTTTGGGCTAGCAAGCATTGGCTCTCTCTCCATGTGATAACCGGGGAGATGCAAACCTGCAGAGTTTTTAAATCTCAGTCTCAGCACTAAATGTTTTGTTTTATAAAAAGATAAAGAAGGAAGGAATATGTTTGGTGGCTGTGTAGTCAGGTATAGGGGAAGGGAGTGCCTCTGTGGGCCCATGCTGAGGCATCTCTTCCCTTTGAGGGACCAGCCACAGGGCAGTATAGTATAGGATAGTTTATTGAGGGCATGGGGAGGGGAGTCGAGAGGATAGTAGAGGCAGAGAAAGGCAGAGGGGAAGGGAGAGGGGAATATATAGAGGAATAGAGGCTGGTCATGAGCACGAGCAGAGAGAGGGGGAAGTGAATGGGGAGAGAGGAGGGAAGGGGTTAGAGGGCAGAGCAGGAGCTAGAGAGAGCAGAGGGGCAAGCAGCCCCTTTTATAGTGAGTCAGGCACACTTGGCCATTGCCAGGCAACTGTGGGGCAGAGCTTAGACAAAATGCTAACACATTGTGTTTTCCTACACTTCTTTTCAATCATTTACCTTTAATATCTTCCTTTTACTTCAGCTGCTTTCTTTATTAAAGATTAACACACCCCCAGACTTATTTTAGCCCCATGTGCTTTCCTCAACTTGATTTAGACTTTTTTGAATTTTCTTTTTTCCAGCAAGTCTTCAATTATATCATATGGTCATTTTGTTTTCTTTCTCAAGCCTTCAAAATCTCACCCCCTTGTAAACATCAGAGTGCTTCATTGTAGAGGTTTTTATTTAATTACAAACACACTAGCCACTTTTGAGTTGACCTGGTTGACTGTGTAAAAAAGGTTCCTTGTCCTTCTGGAGCCCTTGCTTGAATCAGAATGACAGATTTGCATTATGCAGGATCTGGCTCTGACTCGAGGCCATTGTCTTGTGTGTTTGTTTGTTTTCTTAACTTGTTTTACATCAGCATTTTTGTAACCTTTGTAATTTCAATTCTTCAGTCATATATGATGTCTGTAAATGTGCATGTGATTTTTCTGCTTTTAAAAAGATGTGATGACCATGATTGTTATTCCATGCTGGAATCTAATCTAAAACTCTTGGTTTGTTGTAATGAGTTTATAAGTGAGATAATTAAAAAAAATTTAAAAAACATACTACGTTGTTTGAGCATAAGTGTGTATGCATGTGTGTGTACAGTGTGTGTATGTGTGTGTGTACAGTGTGTTTGTGTGTGTGTGTGTGAGTTTCTGCACTTGAGTGCAGCTCCTGTAGAAGCCAAAAATGGGCATCGGATCCTCTAGAATTAGAATTATGGCAGTTGTGATACACCTGATTGAGGATGCTCAAACTCTGGACTTTGGAAGAGCACTAACTACCTTTCACTGCTGATCCATCTCTCCAGTCCCAGGATGTAGGTCTTATGGGATAAACTCTTCCTTACATTTCTGAATGTTAAAACACCAACATCTCAGGTATAGGGTTGTTTTGGCATTGCCAGGGAATCCAGATATTTGAATGCTTCATAGAAGCCTCACTCAGTAGACCACACTACATGATTCACGCCAGCCCCATCTTACAAAAGCAGACAGCTGGTTATTCTTTAACATATACGAATACCTATTGCATCATTTTCCTAGGAAGAGGCACAGAAGCACCTACTCAGCCCAGTCAAGGCAGTGGCCGACCAAAGCAGTGATTCTGTCCAAATCTGTTTTGATGACCAATGAGTTTATTAAAGTGAGGTGCAGCAGCATTGTTGTGGGGTTAAGTAGGGGAATGCAAATGACTTGAGCAGCTTCACTTCAGCATGGGTAGTGTCTTGAGAAAGCTGTATTACTGTGGGTTCCTGCAGAAAATGCTGGCAGCTACCTCAAGTCTACTGTTTGCTTAACCTTTGGGAGAATCTTTGGTGATTCTTCTAAGTTTCTTGTGAGTACCATGAGCCTTCTCCATTCCTCAACCAGACCACACATTCCAGTTTGGAGGAAATAGCAACACTAGAAAGTGGACATCCAAGAAAATAAACTACCAGTCAACACATGGGCTAAGAAATACATAGACCGTTTCCCTAGGACCCCTAAAAAGCAACACAATTGGCCAGTAAGTATTCTAAAGTGTAACAGTGGACTTTCTGATGGTTGCCATGGTTACAAGGGGGAAAGTAAGTGGGTTTCTGGACCTTCCCATGTCCAAATGTCAGGTTCTAAGATGGCACCTGTGGATAAAACTTCCTCAGAGCTGCTTTCATGTCCTTGTTTCTCAGGCTGTAGATAAGCGGATTCAGAGTTGGTGTGAGGATAGAATAGAATAGGGCAGCCATGCGCCCTTGCAGTGGGGAGTAGTGGGCTGTGGGCTGCATGTAGGCGGAGCTTCCAGTGCCATAAAACAGAAGCACTGTGGCCAGATGGGAGGAGCACGTGGAGAAGGCCTTCCAGCGGCCAGCTACAGAGCGGATGTGAACCACTGTGTATACAATAAGACCATAAGACAGGCAGGTGAGAGCAAAGCATGTCATGATGACACAGCCACTAACTATAAAACCTGCAGCCTCGTGGCCCTGGGTATTGCCACAGGCTAGATGCATGAGTGGGGGGATGTCACAGAAGAAGTGATCAATCATGTTGGGGCCACAGAACGGCAAGGAGAAAGTGTTGACCATGTGGAAGGTAGAAAAGAGGAGCCCACTGACCCATGCCACCATTACTAGGGAGACACAGGTCTGAGAACTCATGGTCACCCCATATGTTAGGGGCCTGTAGATGGCTAGACAGCGGTCAAAAGCCATGGAAGTGATGAGAAAGCATTCCAGAGAGCCAAAGCAGACAAAAGCAAAGAGTTGAGATGCACAGGCTGGGAGGGATATCTCTTTGGTATCTGCCATGGTAGCCACCAGGGCCCGGGGCAGGGTGGTGGATGTAGAACAGAGATCCACCAGGGAGAGGTGTTTGATGAAGAAGTACATGGGTGTGTGCAGATGGGCGTCAAGAGTCACAGCTATCATGATGGAGACATTCCCTAGAACCGCAGCCAGGTATATGAGAAGAAAGATGACCATGCTCAGTAACTGCAATGCAGGAACCGTGGAGAAGCCTTGGAGAATGAACACGGACACTGCAGAGAGATTGGCCATGATGCCGCTCTAGAAACTCGGAACAAAGAGAGGGCATGAAGAGAACCGGCAACCACAGCAAGGACCTATGAGGAAAGGAAGAAAAAGATGTGAGATAAGTGTGTTTATAGCCTTGATCAGAGATGCTTCTTATTGTAGTGGATAGTGATTAATGCAGAGACAGATCACCGTTGAAAGCACTGACAAACGTCTGTGAGTACCCAGCCATAAATGGAACACCGATATCAACATTCACTCTCAGGGACCAGGGAACATCATGGAAGAGGAGGCAGAGAGAATATAAGAGCCCAGATTATGGGTATGAGGGATGGGTGTTCTGAAACACTGTCCTCTGACCATGACATGGTTGTTGCACACATGACACACATGACCTACAGCACCTGTGGGTTACCGACACAAGATCAACTGAGGCATAATTTCAACATGGATGGGTGGGGAGATTCCTGAGGTTCCACCGCTACCTGAGGAACAAATGGTAGTTATGGTGGTGAGCCCCTTTTCTTTGAGGTGTGGTCACTGGTAGGTTTTCCATTCCCCAGTGGGTGGCCCCAGACTCATGTACATATGGGCAACATTAATAGGACTCAGTTTGCTGAAATTAATGATTATATAAGAAGGGCATGAAGTTGTGAGGGAGACCTGGGGGGGTTCTGGGAGAGAGCTGGAGGGGGAAATGAGTGAATTTGATTGAGATACATTGTAAACATGTATGAAATTTTCAAAGAAAAAATAAAAACATTTTTAAAAGGATGACTTGCCTCTGGAAAGAATGCCCCTGTTTCTTCCTTACAACCCACACGTGTTTCTTATCTTCCACTGAGATCCCAAATTCAAATACCTACGGAGACTCTGCACATGTAAGAGAGTCTGGCTGGGTGGAATGCATTAGGAAATGGTCGAGACCAGAGAGCTAAGGATTCTGACCAAATGAGGCTTGCCAGTTCCAGATCAGTCTGTAAAATCTCTCATTTTCATATTGTCAATTAATTAAAATGTAAAACAAACAAACGAAAAACCTATACCTATCTGATTAGGGAGATGGCTCAGCTGTAAAACACTTTTACATATACACGAGGACCTGAGCTTGGTCTTCAACACTCACATGGAAAAAAAAAGCTAGTTTAGTGGTCTACATCTTTAACACCAAACCCACCCACCCACTCCACCCTGTGCTGGGGAGATGGACGGCTTGATAGCCAGTCCATCTAGCTAAATTGGCAGTAGCAGGTTCAGTAAGAGATCCTGTCTCAAAAAATAAGGTGGAGAGCAATTGAGGAAGACATTTCTTACTTGCTTTCATAGTCCAGTGATTTTTTCTTTTTTACCATGCACCCATCTATCTTTTTTTTTCTCCTTTGAGACAGGATCTCATGTAACTCAGGATAGCTTTAAATTCATTAAGTAAACAGGGTAGTGGTGGTACATGCCTTTAATCCCACTTGTGAGGAGACACGCACAGGTGTATCTCAGTGAGTTTGAGGCCAGCTTGATCTACAGAGAGAGTTCTAGGACACGCAAGGCTACAAAGAAACCCTGTCTCAAAAATAAAATCATTGTGTAGCCAAGAATGACCTTGAATACCAGATCCTTCTACTGCACTTCCCTAATGTTAGATCCAGGTATACATGGTCACACTTAGGTTAGGTGGTGCTGGGTATTGAACTCAGGGATTCATGCATGCCAAACAAATACTCTACCAACTGAGCCACATCCTCAGCCTTTCATGCACACTACTAGACATGGACTTTTAGGTGGAATACCTAGTTTGAAGTCTAATGGTCGGCTCTCTTTCCTCCAAACCAGAGGTCATTTTTTACTCATCTCTTTACTCCCCAGCATCCCCTGCTGGAAGCAGCACACAGCTGCCCTAGCTCTTTATTTCTCACTCTTATGGTGTAGTGCAAAGACACCAGTAAGCTACCAGGACTCTATCCACACTAGTCATTGGGCAGGGTGACTGCCAAACACCACAGCTTCATCCCAATGCCTCTCCCTCCCTCACCAGTTCTTAGCTTGCTCCCCAAGTATGGCTGGAAGACCCAGACAGTGCCCTTCCTTCAAGACAATCCAGAATCATGCCAGCTGCTTGGCTAGGACTCACTGGTTGCCCTGTTCTACTCAGAAGTAAAAAATGCTAAGCAAACACCTTCATCTTCTCCCTTAGGAGGCTCCCCAGTTTCTCTTGTTCCTCCCTTACCAGAAAGATGCTGCCCTCTTGAAGATACAGGCATCTGCATGAGATAGTTTACAAGCATAAGCTGAGGGACTACACTTATTTCAGTGGACTCATCAGACACCAACTTCATGTGTTAGTGCTCAGAGAGACTGAAATGCATATTGATGTTCCAGAAGATTCTTACTAACTTACTTTCCGAACGCCTCTGTGTGTTTGTGTGTGTGTGTGTGTATGTGTGTTTAACATGTATCTCTCGAAAACATAGTTAAATAAATGAAATCCAAAAATAACCCAAAACAAAACAATTAGAAGGAATACAGTATCCACCGAACAGCTTCACTGCCTTTTGAAAAAACTATGAGATTTGCATGTGAATTGTATCCTGGTGTGTGGTATGCAAAAGGGTGCCCCTCACTGGGCTGTTATTATCACACACAATGTTTGCGCTTTTTTTTTCCATTTGTATTAGAGCTGGCAGGGACATTGTCCCCACCCCTCAAAGCCCTTTGGAGCCCCAGGGGAACCTCCAGGGCACTGTGGTTTTATCTTGTGGGGAATCTGACCTTTTTCTTTCTGCTAGAAAATGCTGTGTTTGTTAATATTTTTGTTGTTGTTTTGGGATTTTGTTTGTTTTGGTTGGTTGGTTGGCTGGTTTTGGATTGTTAGATCTCCGTTCTTTTAATGACAGGATCTTATGATAAGAAGAATATGAAGTTTGAGAATAATCCTGAGGTGAATTGTTCAGGGTCCCCAGACGTTCCATTCGCCATTTTACTGCTCTGCCCTCTTGGTTCTTTATCTGCAATGCAATGAATTTTAATCTTCTATTATTTGTGAGTAAGGTGAGCACACATTCGTGTACCCATGAAAGCCAGAGGACAACCTGGGACTGTCAGTTTACTCCCTCCAACATGCTGATTCCTGGGCCTGAACTCTGGCTATCAGCTTTGGCAGCAAACATCTTCACACACTGAGCCATCTTGCTGGCCCTGCAATATTTTCTTTGAGACAGGGTCTCTGTTACCTAGGTTGCCCTTGAACTCACTAGCTTAGAGTGTTCTTCAAATCTTTATCTTCCCGCCTTCAGCTTCTCAAGTACTGAGATGGCAGGTATGCACCACTGTGCCTGGTTTTATACAGTATTGGAAACTGAGCTCAGAGCTTCATTCAAGTTAGCAACCGAGATACTCCCCCAGCTCCTTTATTGGCAATTGATAGAACTAACACCCTCTCAGGCAGTTGTCATGATAATGAAATGAGGTTAGCTGGTGTACTCATAAGCTACTGAGGGACTTTATTATCTCCATCCACACCATCTACACCTCTCACAACTTTATAAAGCCACCTCCATGGCTGTGGTTAGCAATAGCTCTAAGTGGACAGAGTCTCTAGATTTGAGCCTCGTTTCTCTCATTGGCTAATGAGTCACAGGAGCATTGATTCTGGGGTAGGATAAGACTCTCTCTCTCTCTCTCTCTCTCTCTCTCTCTCTCTCTGTGTGTGTGTGTGTGTGTGTGTGTATGTGTGTGTGCATATGTATACATGTATGCATATATGCATATGCATACACAGCTATATGTCAGCTATCCTATCTTCCCAGGACTGAGCCTCAGAATTACAAGGAAGGCTTTCCTATCTCACAGATGAGAAACTGAGGTTCAGAGAGGAGGAGGGAGGAAAGCATCCTGAGTTGAGGCCTCTCCCTGCAGACTGTGCTGCATCAGCCAAACAAGAACCAGCTAAATGCTCTGGGGATCTGACTCTGCTCTGAGTGTTTTCTACCGCATCCTCTTACCTTCCCACCCACCCAGGCAGGGAGAGCAGCCACTGCTTCATCCCCATTTCTCAGGCAGAAAACAGGCAGAGAGGTAAAGGAAATTGCTCAACTTCTCATAGCTACTGCAACCAAAGTCCTCTGAAGAAGATGTGGGTACTCAAGAGTCCACAGACTATTTGACCTTGACTGACTGATGGAATCTTGCAGATAAAGAGCTAGAGTTGTCATAATCTATCTCTATGTCCTTCTTATAATGTCAACCTCTACATCCAACATTTCCCTTACTAGGTCAAACTACAAACCAGGCTATTCCAGTACTCGGGAGATAGTAAGAGGATCAAGATTTGAAGGCAAGCATCAACTACAGAGTGAGTTTGACTGAGGCCAGCCTAGATCACATGAGACGTTGCCTCAGTAAACAACCCCACAAAATCTTTTTGGTTTTATGCTAAGCCCAACAGACCCCTAGCATCTGAACCAGATGGAAAGATTACCCACCTAACTAGCACGCCTATCTGGTATAGCTACTTTTGACTCCCTTTGGTCCTGTGACTCTAAAGATCATGTAACTTCTACAGAGGGAGCACATCCTTCAGGATAAAGAATAGCTGTGAATCCGTGTTTCTGAGTGATGGTGATTTGTTCAGAGTAAATGGCCCCTTTGTTCTCTATGAAGCAGGTGAATTTAATGTCCGTGCTATACTGAAGATGCTAGGCTAAGCCTTGGTATGTCCCACCCCCACAGTCCAAGCTGTGTACATCTCCACTGTCTCAGGCATCCCAGGCACAAAATGGTAGCTGCTTAGAAATATGTAGCACAGATACCTACCTGGCTGCTGACCACTCTCCCCATGCAGTAGGTGAAGCTGAACTCTACTTGGTGGTGGGCTTGGCTAATGGGAGGTACGTTCTCTGCTGGGGGCTGACTGAGTACAGACCCAAGATGAGAATTCCTTACTCAAGGATGAAGCCACTTTTAAAGCCACAGCAAGGACAGCTTTGGGGATGGACCAGGTCTGCTAAATTTC
The DNA here is from genome assembly GCF_004785775.1 of Grammomys surdaster. Classification (NCBI taxonomy): domain Eukaryota; kingdom Metazoa; phylum Chordata; class Mammalia; order Rodentia; family Muridae; genus Grammomys; species Grammomys surdaster. The sequence continues at coordinate 324,457 of NW_021604774.1, read as the reverse complement.
TTGAGACTGGCACTGAACCACAGCTCCACCTCCAGGTTGTTTCTCAGCTTTTCTTGGGAGTTTGCCCAAGCTCACCTCTGGGACCCTGTGTCCTGTGGTAGTTCTCAGCTCTGAGAATGAGGATCTTCAGCAGACAGGAGATCAGCCCTAGCCCCAGCTGGGACCTTTCTAGAACATTCTGGTAATAATCATGGGAGTAAACATTGTGATACAATTTACTATCTTGCCTTTATAGGCACTTTGCATATAAAACTGTCACAGACATATATTAAATAGGAATCACACATAAAATACCCTTTTCTTTAAACTGCTGCAGATAACTCCATGCTGTAAATGAAAAAGTAAGGTGTACTTTCTCACGTTAGCAGACTTTTAAGCTGTTTTCCACCTTGTGTTTGTCCAGGGCTAGTAGTTCTGCAACTGCCATTCTTACATCTTTCCCAAATACCCTAGGCTGTTGTTTGGAGAGATGGCTCACTGGTTGAGAACTGCACAATCATGAGGAGCAGAGTTCAGGTCCTAGCACCCATAAAACAAACCAGGCGTCCTGTACATGCCTGTAACCCCAGAAGTGAGGTAGGCAGAGACAGGAGGATTGCTGGGGCCTGTGGGTTTCTGGTCTAGCAGAGAAAATGTAAAACCCAGATTCAGGGAGAGACCCTGCCTCAAAGGAATTTGTGGAGACTGAGAGAAGAGGACACATAACAATCTTCTGGCCCTACACATCCTGGCATGTGTACCCATACTCACATGAATATTTTAAAATAAACATCATATATATTATATATATGTGTATGTGTGTGTATGTGTGTGTGTATTTGTGTTTATGTGTGAGTGTGTGTGTTTAACATATCTAAACATCTTTGGTTTGTATATAAACATATGTGTATATATATATATATGCATGTGTGTGTATGTATATAAAACATATACATATATACACATAAGTATGTGTTTACACATAGCTGTGTATATATGTGTTTACATATATATACATATATGAGAATATATAAACCTAAAATGGTTATGAACATATATATTTTTTATTATTATCTTTAATCTCTTTTTATAGTCCAGTCATTATCCCCCTTCCAGTTCACCCTCCAACAGTTCCTCATCTCATTCTTCCTCTGTCATCTTCAAGAGGATGTCCCCAAACACACACACACACACACACACACCCATTCCCTCCCAAGGCCTCCACGTTTCCTGGGGCCTCAAGTCTCTCAAGGGTTAGGTATATCCTCTCTCATTGAGGCCAGACCAGGGAGTCCTCTGCTGGATATGTTTTGAAGGTGTCAGACCTGTTCATGTATGCTGCCTGGCTGATGACTCAGTTTCTGAGAGATCTCTGGGGTTCAGGTTTGTTGAGACTGCTGGCCTTCCTATGGAGTCACCCTCCTCCTCGACTTCTTCCAGACTTTCCCTAATTCGACCACAGAGGTCCCCAGCTTCAGACCATTGGTTGGGTGTAAGTATCTGGGCCTCTGGGAGGGCAGCCATGCTAGGCTCCTGTCTGTAGTTCCATAAGAGGAAGCCTGGTCTTTGGTCGAGCTAAAGGATTGATGCCCCAGAGACCCAGAAGGGATGGTAGGAGCTTCACTTGCTCCCTGCCACATACCTGCAATGCCTAGATTTGTGGCCATCAGTCACATAAGGACAACAGCCCCAAGCCCTCCCACACATAGATGAGGCATCACTAACATTTCAGACCAAAACAACAGGAGATGAGATATGCCTCATAATCACATAGGCTCAAGACAGAAATCTCAATGCTAATGAGGTACCTAGAGGCCTGGAGGACATTGCCAATAATCTTCCCTTCCCAGACATTTCTCCCTCCAAAAAGGTATTTAATCTCAGGCCCACACTGAGAAGCAGGGTATGGTTTTACATATCTACCTTCTTCCATGACAATAAACTGCTCAGAACCACGTACCGACATTTTTCATCGAGATCTGCTGTGGGGAATCATGGAGAAGGCCTTCTCTTACAGAGCCACTGTAGAAGGCCTCTCTGTGCTCCCAGCCACCACTGACACCAAGCCTGCCACCTCAAGCCAAGGACAGTCATCACCTTAGAACCAGTCAGAGCTCCCCTTTTCCCCCTGGCCCTGGACTCGACCCAGCCCCAGGGACCCCACTCCATCTCTGCTCTTCCGTGACTCCCAGCAGTGTCTGGATGTCCAAGAGCCTGAGAACCTCATGGACCCGGCCTCATCACAGGTCCAGGGACCCCCAAAACAGCTCCAGCTTTTCCACATCTCAGACTGTGAATTCCCACCTCAGGAGTGTGGCCTCCAAGCTTCTCTACAGCCTATCACCCTCCTGGTGCCCTGTGGGATAAGTGCAGTCAAACGCCCCAGCCTTGAGCCTCTCCAAGCGGACAGTGCACTGTGGCAGAGCTAATATGGGACCCACAACTCTACAGACCTCTTCCCTCAGTCTCTTATCCATTTTTGTCCCTGCAGTTCTTTTAGACAAGAACAATTCTGGGTCACAGTTTTTTACTATGGGATGGTGTCTTAGTTAGGTAAGATTTTCATTGCTGTGCACCGACACCACAACCAAGAACTCTTCTTATAAAGACAACATTTAACTGGGGCTGGCTTACAGATTCAGAGGTTCAGGCCATTTTCATCAAGGCAGGAGCATAGCAACATCCAGGCAGGCATGGTGCAGGACTAGCTGAGAGTTCTTCCTCTGAAGGCTGCTAACAGAATACTTGCTAGGATGAAAGTCTTAAAGCCCCACACCCACAGTGACACACCTACTCCAGCAAGGCCACACCTACTCCAACAGGGCCACACCTACTCCAACAGGGCCACATCTTCTTATAGTGCCACTCCCTGGGACTAACATATACAAACCATCACAGATGGCAACCCCATCACTTGATGCCCTGACTTTCTACCTGAGTTGGATTCTACGAGTTCCCTCTCCCCACTGTGGAGCCTTTCATCTAAGGTCCCTCCCTTTGAGTCTTGAGAGTCTCTCACCTCCCAGGTCTTTGGCACATTCTAGAGTCAACCCACCTCCCACATCCTGGGGTTGTATATTTCCATTCACTCTTCTAGCCCTGGGGCTTCACTCCTGGTCTCCCCCCACCCCAATACCTGATCATGTTCCCCTTTCCACGTGCCCCTCTCACTCTCCTCTCCCATCCAGTTCCATCTCTCACTGCCTTCTGTTTTCTTTTCCCAACCAAGTGTAACTGAAGCATCCTCGTTTGGGCACTTTGACTTACGCTTGAGTTCTGTGGATTGTGCCTTGAGTATTCTGTATTTTGTGCTTACATCCACTTATTAGTGAGCATATACCATGCATGTCCTTTTGACTCTAGGCTACCTCACTCAGGATATTTTCTAGTTCCATCAATTTGCCTGCAAAACACATGATGTCCTTGTTCTTAATAGCTGAATAGTATTCTATTATGTAAATGCACCACATTTTCTGTATCTATTTATCTGTTGTGGAACATCTGGGTTGTTTCCAGCTTCTGGCTATCATAAATAAGGCCACTAGGAACATAGTGGAGCACGTGCCCTTGTGGAGTGGTGGGGCCTTTTTTGGGTATATGCCCAGGATTGGTATAGCTAAGTCTTCAGGTAGGTTTATTTTCAATTTTTTGAGGAACCTCCAGATTGATTTTCAGAGTGGTTGTACCAGTTTGCCATCCCACAAGCAATGGAGGAGTGTTCCTCTTTCTCCACATTCTTGCCCACATGTGCTATCACCTGAGGTTTTGATCTTAGCCATTCTGATTGGTGTAAGGTGGAATCTCAGGGTGGTTTTGATTTGCATTTCCCTGATGACTAAGGACTTTGAACATTTCTTTAAGTGCTTCTTGGCCATTCAAGATTCCTCTGTTGTGAATTCTGTTTCATTCTATAACCCATTTTTCAATTGGGTTGTTTGGTTTTTTGGAGGTGAGTTTCTTGAGTTCTTTATATACTTTGGATATCAACCTTCTACCACATAGGTTAGTGAAGATTTTTTCCCCAATCTGTAGATTGCCATTTTGTCCTATTGACTATGTACTTTACCTTACAGAAACTTTTCAGTTTCATGAGGTCGCTTTTATCAATTCTTGATCTTAGAGCCTGAGCCATTGGAGTTCTGTTTAGGAAATTTCCCCCCATATCCATGAGTTCAAGGCTCTTTCCTACTTTCTCTACTATTAGATTCAGTGTATCTGGTTTTATGTTGAGCTCCTTGATCCACTTGAACTTGAGATTTGTGCAAGATGACAAATATGCATCTATTTTCTTTTTTTTTTTTTTTTGCATACAGACAGCCAATTAGACGACCATCATATATTGAAGATGCGCTCTTTTTTCCATTGTATATTTTTGGCTTCTTTGTCAAAGATAAAGTGTCCATAGGTATGTGGGTTTATTTCTGGTCTTCAATTCTATTCCATTGATTAATCTGTCTGTCTCTGTACCAATACCGTGTGGTTTTTATCACTCTTGCTCTGTAATACAGCTTGAGGTCAGGGATGGGTGATTCCCCCAGAAGTTCTTTTATTGTTAAGAATTGTTTCACTATCCTGGGATTTTTGTTTCTCCATATGAAATTGTGAATTATTCTTTCCATGTTTTTGAAGAATTGTGTTGGAATTTTGATGAGGATTGCATTGAATCCGTAAATAGCTTTTAGTAGAATGGGTATTTTTGCTACATTACTCCTACCAATCCATGAGCATGAGAGCTCTCCCAATTTTCTGAGGTCTTCGATTTCTTTCTTGAGAGACTTGAAGTTCTTGTCATACAGATCTTTCACTTGTTTAGTTAGAGTTACTCCAGGGTATTTTATATTATTTGTGACTAATGTGAAGAGTACTGTCTCCCTATTTTTCTCACCCCATTTATTATTTGTATAAAGGAAAGCTACTGATTTATTTGAGTTAATTTTATATCTGACCACTTTGCTGAAGTTGTTTATCAGTGTAGAAGTTCTCTAGTAGAATTTTTGGAGTTGATTATTTATACTATCATATTATCTGCAAATAGTGATACCTTGACTTCTTTGCCAATTTGTATCTACTTGATATCCTTTTGTTGCCTTATTGCTCTGACTAGAGCATTGAATACTATGTTAAATAGATATGGGGAGAGTGAGCATCCTAGTCTTATCTCTTATTTTAGTGGAATTGTTTTAAGTATCTCTCCATTTAACTTGATATTGGCTATTGGTTTGCTGTATATGCTTTTATTATGTTTAGGTATGGGCCTTGAATTCCTGATCTCTCCAATACTTTTAACATGAAGGGGTATTGTATTTTGTTAACTGCTTTTCAGAATCTAATGAAATGATCATGCATTTTTTTTCTTTGAGTTTGTTTATATAGTGGATTATGTTAATGGTTTTTCGTGTATTGACCCAACCTTGGATCCCTGGAATGAAGCCTACTTGGTCATGGTGAATGATCATTTTGATGTGTTCTTGGATTCAGTTTGCTAGAACTTTATTGAGTATATTTGCATCGATATTCATAAGCAAAATTGGTCTGTAGTTCTCTTTCTTTATTGGGTCTCTATGTGGTCTAGGTGTCAGAGTAATTGTGGCTTCATAGAATAAATTAGGTAGTGTTCCTTTTATTTCTATCTTATTGAATAATTTGAGGAGTATTGGTATTATCACTTCTTTGAACATCTGAAAGAATTCTTCACTAAAGTTGTCTAGCCTTGGGCTTTCTTTTGGGAGGGGGGCATTTAATGACTTCTATTTCCTTAGGGAATATGGCCTCTTTAAATACTTTACCTTCTCTTGACTTAAATTTGGTACGTTGTATCTGTATAGAAAACCATTTATTTTATCTAGATTTTCCAGTTTTGTTGAGGATAGGCTTCTGTAGTAGGATCTGATGATTCTTTCTAATTTCCTCAGTTTCTGTTATTATGTCTCCCTTTTCATTTCTGATTTTGTTAATTTGAATACTGTCTCTGTGCCCTTTAGTTAGTTTGGCTAAGGGTTTATCTATCTCGTTGATTTTCTCAAAGAACCAGCTTTTGGTTTTGTTGATTCTTTGTATTGTTCTCTCTGTTTATATTTGGTTAATTTCTGCCCTGAATTTGACTATTTCCTGCTTTCTACTCCTCTTAGGTGTGTTTTTTGTTTTTGTTTTTGTTTTTTGTTCTAGTGTGTTCAGGAGTGCTGTTAATTTGGTAATGTAGGATCTCTCCAATTTCTTTACTAGGGCACATTTTTTATTGGATTTTTTATTTATTTACATTTCAAATATTATCCTCTTTCCAGGTTTCCCCTCCAGAAACCCCCTATTGCATCCCCCTCCTCCTGCTTCTATAAGGGTGTTCCCCCATTCACCCACCCACTCCTTCCTCCCCACCCTGGAATTCCCCTACACTGGAGAATCGACCCTTCACAGGATCAAGGGCCTCTCCTCCCATTGATGCCCAACAGAGCGATCCTCTGCTACATATGTGGCTGGAGCCATGGGTTGCGCCATGTGTACTCTTTGGTTGGTGATTTAGTCCCTGGGAGCTCTGGGGGGTCTGGTTGGTTGATATTGTTGTTCTTTCTATGAGGTTGCAACCCCCTTCAGCTCCTTCAATCCTTTCTCTAACTCCTCCATTGGGGACCCCATGATCAGTCCAATAGTTGGCTGCAAGCATCCACCTCTGTATTTGCCAGGCTCTGGCAGAGCCTCTCAGGAGACAGTCAGGATCTTGTCAGCAAGCACTTCTTTGTATCTGAAACAGTGTCTGGGTTTGGTGTCTGTATATGGGATAGGTCCCCAGGTGGGGCAGTCTCGGCATGGCCTTTCCTTCACTCCCAGCTCCACACTTTGTTTCCATATTTCCTCCCAAGAGTATTTTATTCCCCCTTTAAGATGGACAGAAGCATCCAGACTTTAGTCTTCCTTCTTATTGAGCTTCATGTGATCTATGAATTGTATCTTGGTTATTCCAAGCTTTTGGACCAATATCCGCTTATCAGTGAGTGCATGTTCATTTGTGATTGGGCTAACTCACTCAGGATAATAATTAATTTCATTCATTTGCCTGCAAATTTTATGAAGTCATTGTTTTTAATAGCTGAGTAAGATTCCATTGTGAAAATGTACCACATTTTCTGTATCCATTCCTTGGTTGAAGGACATCTGGGTTCTTTCCAGCTTCTTGCTATTATAAATAAGGCTGCTATGAACATAGTGGAGCATGTGTCCTTGTTATATGTTGGAGCATATTTTGGGTATATGCCCAGGATTGGTATAGCTGGGTCGTCAAGCAGTACTATGTCCAATTTTCTGAGGAACTGCCATACTGATTTCCAGAGTGATTGCACCATCTTGCAATCCCACTAACAATGGAGGAGTGTTCTTCTTACTCCACATCCTCGCCAGCATCTGCTATCACCTGAGTTTTTGATCTTAGCCATTCTGACTGGTGTGAGATGGAATCTCAGGGTTGTTTTTATTTACATTTCCCTCATGACTAAGGATGTTGAGCGTTTCTTTAGGTGATTCTCAGCCATTCAATATTCCTCAGTTGAGAATTCTTTGTTTAGCCCTGTACCCCATTTTTAATAGGATTATTTGATTCTCTGGAGTCTAACTTCTTGAGTTCTTTGTATATATTGGAAATAACCCCTCTATTGGATGTAGGATTGGTAAAGATCTTTTCCCAATCTGTGGGTTGACATTTTGTTCTATTGACAGTGTCCTTTGCCTTACAGAAGCTTTCCAATTTTATGAGGTCCCATTTGTTGATTGTTGATCTTAGAGCATAAGCCATTGGTGTTCTGTTCAGGAAATTTTCCTCTGTGCCCATGTGTTAGAGGCTCTTCCCCACTTTCTCTTCTATTAGTTTCAGTGTATCTGGTTTTACGTGGAGGTCCTTGATCCACTTGGAGCTAGTTCTTTGAGAAAATCAACAAGATAGATAAATCCTTAGCTAGACTAACCAGAGGGCACAGTGACAGTATCCAAATTAACAAAATCAGAAATTAAAAGGGAGCTTCCAGTCTGGACCCAAGCACTGAGCAGATCCTGGGCAGCAGCTCTGCACCCAATCTCACAAAACCCAGAGGAACCTGGCCTCCCAGGAGCTCTAACCCGGGCAGCATCCTCAGGTAAGGAGACAGCAACACCTGCCCCAAACAGGGAGTAACTGGGACCCACTAGGACCAAGGAATGCACTCCTGACCTGGAGCATTGGTTCCTTCCAGTCTGGGCCCAAGCACTGAGCAGATCTTGGGCCCCAGCTCTAACCTTAGTAGTAACACCCACCCCACACAGTTCTGAAACATTCAAGATAATAGGAAAGACAGGCTCCAGTAAGAGACAGGGCAGGTAGCGCTAAGGTGATCCAGAGGGCAAAAGGCAAGTGCAAGAACATAAGCATCAGCAATCCAGGGTACTTGTCATCATTAGAACCTAGTTCTCCCATACTAGAAAGTCCTGAACTACCCATATCACCAGAAAAGCAAGATTCAGATTTAAAATCATGTCTAATGATGATGATACAGGACTTTAAGAAGGACATAAATAACACTCTCAAAGAATTTGAGGAGAACACTGATAAACAGGTAGAAGCCCTTAAAGAAGAAACACAAAAATCCCTTAAAGAATTACAAGAGAACACAACCAAACAGGCGAAGGAATTTAACAAATCCATCCAGGACATAAAAATGGGAGTAGAAACAATAAAGAAATCACAAAGGGAGACTACCCTAGAGATAGAAAACCTGGGAAAAAATCAGGAGTCATACATGCAAGCATCACCAACAGAATATAAGAGATAGAAGAGAGAATCTCAGGTGCAGAAGATACCATAGAAAATATTGACACAGCTGTCAAAGAAAACGCAAAATGCAAAACGTTCTTAGCACAAAACATCCAGGAAATCCAGAACACAATGAGAAGACCAAACTTAAGGATAATAGGTATGGATGAGAGTGAAGATTCCCAACTTAAAGGGCCAATAAATATCTTCAACAAAATTATAGAAGAAAACTTCCCTAACCTAAAGAACAAGAAGCCCATAAACATACAAGAAGCCTACAGAATGTCAAACAGACTAGACCAAAAAAGAAATACCTTCCTTCACATAATAATCAAAACACCAAATGCACAAAAAAAAAGAAAGAATATTAAAAGCAGTAAGGGAAAAAGGTCAAGTAACATATAAAGGCAGACCTATAAGATTTACACCAGACTTCTCACCAGAGACTATAAAAGCCAGAAGATCCTAGACTGACATCATACAGACCCTAAGAGAACACAAATGCCAGCCCAGGCTACTATACCCAGCAAAACTCTGAATTACCATAGATGGAGAAACCAAGATATTCCATGACAGCTCCAATACAAGGAGGGAAATTATGCCCTAGACAAAGCAAGAAAGTAATCCTCTTCCAACAAATCCAAAAGAAGATAGCCACACAAAGATAATTCCACCTCTAATAACAAAAATAACAAGAAGCAACAATCACTGTTCCTTAATATCTCTTAACACCAATGGACTCAGTTCCCCAATAAAAAGACATAGGCTAATGGACTGGATATGTAAACAGGACTCAGCATTTTGCTGCATACAGGAAACCCACTTTAGTGACAAAGACAGACACTACCTTAGAGTAAAAGACTGGAAAACAATTTTTCAAGCAAATGTTTCTAAGAAACAAGCTGGAGTAGCCATTCTAAAACCTCCAGCCTGAGAACACAAAGGGAGGGACTCATGGCTCCACCTGTATAGGTAGTTGAGGGTGGCCTTGTCAGGCATCAGTGGAAGTGGAGGGCCTTGGTACCCAAAAGTTTGGATTCCCTAGTGTTGGGGAATTTGAAAGCAGGGAGGCAGGAGTGGGAGGATGGTGGGAGCATACCCTCATAGAAACTCTCAGAATTATATGAATTAGATATGATAGAGACAGGCCACCTGAAGACCAGATTCCAGACAAACAAAAGATATCTTGATACTAAAATTTGTTTTGAGAATTGTATATTGCAGAATACACAGCCTTGGTGTATCTACTCATCAAGCAAGCTGAGCCGATCTGCTCGAACCTCTGATGTCCTGGAATCTCAGCTGAATGCAGTGAAGACACAGATGTCAGAGGCTTATCAATTTACTCTTCCCCCTACCCCTCTTCTAATATCTCAACGCCCGTAATCAGCTTGAAGAAGTTAATGAAGAGTCGGTGCCCCTATTCCCTGGGCTTAGGGACTGAGGTGGTTAATATTGTGCTGTCTTTCTAGGGAAAAGTATGGTTTTGTTGGAATAGGGAGGAATAGCTAGGATTTATTGCATAGCCATAACATATTGGTAGAAATCTGTATAATTGTTATTACGCTGAAGTTATAATTTCTTAGATGGTACAAAATTTACTTTGATTTCAAATTAAAGGTTTTCATTTGTACGAGTTTCTTATTGATATAGAAGTGAGAGTAATATTGTTACTCTCATAGGCATTGTGCCTGTATAACATATTTAGGAATACAAGGCTTAGACCCAGTCCTTTTTTTAACTGATTTGAGATGGTTAGCCTGTGAGTTAAGGTCCTATAGCAAAAGTCATGGCTCTGAGTTTATTGTTAGGGTGTTTTCTATATTTTATTTAGAAATAGCTGAGAGGAGTTAATGGACAACAGTCCAGATTGCCTTACATGGATAGTTGGTTTTCAAAATGTCAGAAGTCCACAGAATTGACGTTACAAACATTTAACACTAAGGTTCATTTTGATTAGAGACCTATCTGCTCCTAACAGCTTCCTGTCTTGGGTTCTAAGAAGAAATTGAGCGTCTTTGGAGTTACTCCAGTTGTGGTCAGACAGCCACTAGGCAAGAATGGCCTCTTTTCATCTACAGACAAATTACTGTCCTGAAAAGAACACACTTGCAGAATAGTCAACTGATTATTTCTGCCAAGACAGAGTAATCTGCCCTTAATAATTCTGCATTACTAGGTCTGTAAGATGATCCTAGGCCAGAAGGCTGAAGATCAGGTGCTCTAATGTTTTGTAGTATAGGGACTGTCCAGGTGTTCAGCAGTCTCTATAAATTGGCTAAGTTTTAGAAGCTATGCTTTGTGCTTCCCATAATTTCAGTTAATTCATTCATTCTGGACTTCTGATGGGGTTGAAGACTTATAGTCTCATAGTCAATCCCGGCTATTTACTTTGAGAGAAAACACTTGAGAGGATGGTTTTCAGCTGACATTCATTCTAAAGCCAAGAAAAAAGCCAGGTTCAGAACTAAGTCTTTTAGTTAGGAGAGATGACAGAGGTTCTGGTTAGTCAACAAAATGATGGACTGGGTATTAGGTCTATCTTGTACCTTACTGATACAAATTGGTATAGTTATGCTCTAATTGTATTTTGAGAGAAAAGTTTTATCTTAACAGGAAGAGCAATACGTAGGAGGAGCTAAGGTGGGAGAAGTAAGGAGAGGAAGGGGAGGATAAGGAGAGGAGGAGGAGAGCTAGAAGACAAGAGGGGAGGGGGACATGGAGTCAGATGTTCGAGTGTCTCTGCCAGTCAAAGATAGTTGGTATATCTAGGTTGGGTATTGGTTACACTTCTGGTTGTATGGGTATCTTGTTATTGAGCATTATCAAACTTATAAAGCCTTTGATTAACATTTTTAAAATAAAAATAAATAAATAAATAAATAAATAGCAAGCTAAAAAACAAACAACAACAACAAAAGAAATTAAAAGGGAGACATACAACAGAAATCGAGGAAATTCAAAAAAATTTCAGATTCTACTACAAACACCTATATGCAACAAAACTGGAAAATATGCATGAAATGGACAATTTTCTAGACAGATACCAGGTACCAAAGTTAAATCAGGAGCAGATAAAACATCTAAACAGTCCCATAACCCTAAAGAAATAGAAACAGTCATTAAAAATCTCCCTACCAAAAAGAACCCAGGACCAGGTGAGTGTAGTGCAGAATTCTATCAGACCTTAAAAAAAGACCTAATACCAATATTCTTCCAATTGTTCCACAAAATAGAAATAGAAGGAACACTACTCAGTTAGTTCTATGAAGCCACAATTGCGCTTATACCTAAATCACACAAAGACTCAACAGAGAAAGAGACTTCAGACCACGAGGGCACTTTTTGATATGAATTTTCCTCTTAACACTGCTTCCATTGTGTCTCATAAGTTTGGGTATGTTGTGCTTTCATTTTCATTGAATTCTAAAATGTCTTTAATTTATTTCTTCATTTCACTCCTGACAAAATTATCATTGAGTAGAGAGTTGCTCAGCTTCCATGGGTATGTGTGTTTGCTGTTGTTTTTGTTGTTATTGAAGTCTAGCCTTAGTCCTTGGTGATCCGATAGGATTGATGGGGATTATTTCAATCTTCTCATATCTGTTGAGGCTTGTTTTGTGACTGATTATATGGTCAATTTTGGAAAAGATGCCATGAGATGCTGAGAAGAAGATATATTCTTTTGTTTTAAGGTAAAATGTTCTGTAGATATATGTTAAATCCATTTGTTTCTTAACCTCTATTAGTTTCACTGTGTCTGTGTTTAGTTTCTGTTTCAATGACTTTCCCATTGGTGAAAATGGGATGTTGAAATCTTCCACTATTATTGTGTGGGGTTCAATGTGTGTTTTGAGCTTTAGTTTTATTTCTTCTACAAATGTGAGTACCCTTGCATTTGGGGCATAGGTGTTCATATGGCCAGTCTCATTAGCAAGTTTGCTGTGGGGAATCCCCTGTCTCCACCTTCTGAGGCCACCACATCCACCCTCATCTACCTGCTTTCTTGGGATCTAAACTCATGCTTTCATGGCAAGGGATTTAACCACTGAGCCATCTCTTCATCTATTTAGAAGATCAAACATACCCTCTTTATATAAAGACGTGTTTTTCCCAATAAATTGAAATCACTGAATTGATGGGTATGCATTCTTTGTTCCTGGGAAATTACTATTGAACTCAATAGGAATGAGCTTCATGTATGTATGTATGTATGTATGTACACATGCATTATTTATATACATATGTATAATGTATGCATGTGTGTATGTATGTCATGGGTATGAGAATTTATTTTTATTCTTATGAGAATTAATTTTTATCCTTATGAATAATTGGATAATTTTTAAACTTATTGTCAACTTTTTTGTTTTAGTTTTGGTTTATGTCAATTTTCAACTGGAAAAAGCTATCATCACCTTGAAGGAAAATCTCTGGGCATATCTGTGAGGGGATCACTAGAGTGAAATAATTGAAGTGAGAAGACAGATTCTATGGGCTGGTATGCCAGGCTAAATAACAAAAAAAGTGAGCTAAGCCCCAGCATTCATCTCTCTGCTTCCTGACTGTAGATGTAATGTGACCAGCTTTTCCTCTCCTGCCACCATATCATTCTGAAGTATGTGAGTGGTTATATCTATTTTTTAAAGATCTGTTTCTGTCCAATTGTGTGTGTGTGTATATATATACATATACGTGTGTGTGTGTGTGTGTGTGTGTGTGGTGTACACCTATACGCATGCACAGGCTTGAAGAGAACAACATATTTCCTTCTCTATCACCCTTTTTTTTTTTTTTTTTTTTGAGGCAGGGTCTTTTCCTGAATCTGAAGCTTTCGTGTTATCACCTAGGCTGGAAGCCAGAAATCCCCAGAAATCTTCCTGTTTTGGGAACAGGGGCCACAGCCATATATGGACTGCCTGACTTTTACATGTATGTTGGGATCCAGTCTATGTTTATGATGACTGAACAGTGAAAATTCTTAACCACTGAGAAGTTCCTCCATTTAATTTACTAGAGCATATACTTAATTGTGTTTTGTATTTTCTGTCAGAAGCCATCTAGGAAAGGCTATGGCAAGCAAGTGGGTTTTCTGGAGATGGCCCACCATTTTGCATGGCTGCAATGGGTGAGCTCTGAGGTGCAGGGTCCTCAGAGACTTCATCCCATAATTGCTTCTCACTGCTGGTATGCCTTTCCTGCCATTATTAAATAGCCTAGTGATTCCTGGGGAACAGTGAACAGCCCACAATATTGGGCAGTTATTCTGCAGAATCAATGTAAAGATGTACTTTAAAGTAGTAGTGCTATGTAGATGTATTGATGGTTTCATAATTCCTGATAATGATTTTATAGAATTTCTGAATTGATACAAGTCATCTCAAGCCCCCTATAGAATAAAAGCTGCAAATAGAGCTCTGTAATCCTTTGTGTGTCACGGGCTAATTGCACTAGGAAAAGAAAGCCAGCTTCGAACAAATCACAATTAAGGAAAACATTCCTTCTACGCTAGGAATGAGGCCATTATCTGGTAAGTAAAGATCATAAACTGGGAGTAGGGAGTTTATTGTAGGTGCTAGGACAGAAAATAAGTGACGGACTAGTCTATCTATATAAGCCTTCAAAATAATAAGACACAAGACAGATGATTTGTCTCTGAGAAAAAAATGCTAATTATGACATAAAGATTATTGCTTTAAACTAATAATGAACTTGTGAAGCTAGTAGCAGATAATGAATGTTTAGTCAGATACTAGTTTTAATGGAAAGACATGTAAACAATTCTGTAACTCCTTGAGTTTTATAGATCTATGACATGAACTATTGCCTTAAACTTACTATGAATATACAGAATGTAAAAATGCTTAGAAAGCCATGTGACCCTACCAGGAAGGTGAATTCACCTTGGACAGTGCTAAATAAATTGACAGTCCTTTAATGAGATGCTGTACTTTTCTTTCCCAGAATCTCCACCACTAGCACAGCAGCTTACAAGACTGAAGCCATGTTGTTTCACAAGTTTGCCTGCTTTGAAAAGCATAACATTTCTTCTGTATATTTTCTAAGCACCTTGGATTCTCCCAACATTTTAGGCTTTCTTTGTCTCTAAATTCTCCTTCATAACTGTATGTCTGCTTGGCCACCATATGTCTTGGTTGGTTGGTTGGTTGTTTGCTTTCTTGCTTGTTTGGTTAGTTGGTTGGTTTTGTTTCCTTCTTTCTTCAATTCTCCTTCAGGAAGCTGCTGAGAGTTACACCTTGCCTCCCTGGGTTTTTTCTTTTAAACTCTAATAAAATGGACTTTGAACGTCCATTTTAATTATTCTTAAATTCTTTTGTTTGTGAGACTAAGAACCCTCAAAAGAGACTTCAATTGTACAGGTTGGATATGAAGTTCAGCATGGTAACTTGCCTTGCTTTTCTAAGCAGGATGTACCCTGCTTATAATGGTAGTTTTAAAAGCATACTTGAATTATAATGTAGAGATGAAACCATAAGAACATGTGGTATATAGAGTGAATTTGGAAAGTCTTCCCATTGATGTGGGAGAAATAACATACAATGGCAATAGTGACCACACAATGTTTATCTGTGCCCCATATCTATTGTAATGATTTGTACATGTTTGGCCCAGGGAGTGACACTATTAGAAGGTGTGGCCTTGTTGGAGTAGGTGTGTCACTGTGGGCGTAGGCTTAAGACCCTCACTCTAGCTGCCTGGAAGTCAGTCTTCTACCAGCAGCCTTCAGATGAAGATGTAGAACTCTCAGCTCCTCCTGCACCGTGCCTGCCTGGGCACTGCCATGTTCCCACCTTGATGATACTGGACTGAACCTCTGAACCTGTAAGCCAGCCCCAATTAAATATCCTTTATAAGACTTGCCTTGGTCATGTAAAACCCTAACAAAGACATCTATCTATCTAATCTGTCATCTATCTATCTATCTATCTATCTATCATCTATCTACATATCTATCTTTCTATCTATCTGTTCTCTATCTTCTGTCAACTTATTTACCTTCTGTCTATCAATCTATCTATATCCTACACCTTGCATGCCCTGTGGTTCTTCTTTTAAACTCTAATATTTTTATTTATCTACCATCTATCCATCTATCTTCTATGTATCTACCTGCCTTATAACTTCTATCATTCTATATATCATCTATATACTTCCTAGTACCTTCTGTATATCTATATATCTAATTCTATCTACTTATCTATATTCTACCTATTGATTTATTTGTCTTCTATTTCTAACTTCTATTTATCTTCTTTCTACCCACCTATCTTCTATGTGCCTACCAACCTCTGACATATCAGCCTATATATACCTATTTATCAATCTGCCATCTGTCTATTTTCTGTACACTATCTTATCTCTTTACCTATTTATCTTTATCTCTGGCATCTATTTATCTACCCACCTATCTATCACCTAATTGTCTCAATTTATTAGTCTATCCAACTATTTGACTATCTTCTATCACATATCTACTCTTCAATATCTATCAGTCTATCTTCCTATTTATCTATTGTTTATCTATCATGTATATGTATGTATGCATGTATATATGTATGTATCTTCCTACCTATCTTATCTCTCTATCTATCTACTATATGTAACCTATTCTCTATCTTCCTGTTTATATATAATTTTATTATTTATGTATGCATGCATGTATATATCTATGTATATCTATGCATTTGCCTTTAATGTATTTATATATCTACCTACTATCTATCATCTTTATCCATCAATTTTTTATCATTCTGTCTTATTTATATTCTATATACCTATGTATTTATCTAGCTTCTTTCTATGTATGCTTGTATGTATGTATGTATGTATGTGTGTGTATGTATGTATGATCTATCTATCTACCTATCTATCCATGACTTACTAGCCATCTATGATTACACATCTCCTTTCATCCTAACGAGAACTCAGTGAGGTATGTCTTACCATATTCCCTTTTTATTGCTGAGGATGCTGAGATACAGACATTTTTTTTTTTGTCCAAAGCCTGAGTCATCATGTAGGAAAGCCAGGATTTGAACTCACTCATATGCCTCTACCTCTATCCATCATGCTGTAGGTTTGATTGAAGTGGGTGCTGGGCTTTCATCCTAAGCACATGAGTGGATAATGATATTTATTTACACAGGAAAAAAAACTGAAGGAAGAGGCAACATATTTGGAGACATAAAGGTCTGTTTCTGCCTCGGTGCATTAGCTGTGAGATATCTGCTAGACTTCCATTTAACTTTAAGCAGGTTTAGGAGCCAGAAGGAGAAGAGAGATAGATGAGAAGACAGACAGGCAGACAGACAGACAGACAGACGACAGACAGACAGACAGACAGACAGACAGACAGACAGACAGATATTTGGAGAAGTCATGAGTAGTACATCAATTGTAACTAAAGTTAAAGGACTGAATAAAGTTGGTTTCTCCTCACCCCAAGATACCATTCTAACTCCAGTGTAATGTCTTCAGCATTGCTGCCTGGAATGACTATCATATTCAGTATCTCTAGAAAGGTGAAATAACTGGAAGAACACAGCACAGCCTCCCCAGGGCTGACTGCAGCAAACTTCAGGCTGCTCTCTGAAGCCCGGAATGCCCCAGTGAGATGTTTCTCACCTGCTCTGATAAGTTGGAAATTCCAAGAACCTCAATTCAGTTTAGATCAACACAACAAGCCACTGTCCTAAGGCTAAGAAATGTCTCATTAAGTTGCAACTTCTGGTGGCTTCCCAAGGGTGAGAACTCTGCTAACTCACTGAATGCCCGGCAAGGTTTCCTCCTCATGGGGCTGAAGTAATTGGCTTTCCATTTTATCTGAGGTAGCCTCTAGAGATAAGCGCTCCATGCTTGTTAAGAGTAGGCAAGCCCAGGCTGGCCTGGGAATTGCAAAGAGAAACTTTTTGACTAGGTAAACTCATTAGCAAAGAAGCTGATGATGTCTGAGACCTCTCTCAGGGGTGGCAAATCTGTCTCCATGCTGAGGTAATGCATCCTGGAGTTGCCAGAGAAGAAAAGACTTTTGGCACAGCCTACTGCAGCCACTGCTTAGCTTTGCGTGTCTTGGCTCTGTGAAAACATCGCTTGCCTTCTGTCAAATGATAGTGCTACTTGGGGCTTCAGCTCTGCCTCTCTTAGCTTGCCTTCTGTCAAATGATAGTGCCAGTTAGGGCTTCAGCTCTGCCTCTCTCTGAGTATTTGGTGCCTTAAACAGTGCCTTTCATGCAGTACACACTCAGCCAATCCTTGGCTGCGTAATTGAAAGGATCTCACTTGGATATCTTGGCAGCAATACTTCCCAAGCTGAGGTGACTCTGTCCATCCTTGGCAATGCCAGAGGACATATTTTTGGTTCCCACATTAGATGGGGGTAGTGAAATCCAATGTGAAGAAGGGATTCTGCTTAGCATCCTTCAGTGCACAGGGCAGCCCCTCATTGCAGTGAACAATCAGATCCCCAAATGCCACGATTCTGAATCATTGGCTTACTGGTTTCCAACTGTTATAGTCTCCTGTTTTTTATTTTTTTCTGATAAAACACTCTGGCCAAAACCAACTTAGGGAAAGAAAGCATTTATTTCGCTGCACATCCAAGTCACAGTCCATCATTGGAGGAAGTGAACAGGGGCTCAAGGTAGGAACTGAAAGACAGGACTGGTTGTTATCCCCTGAGGCATTGCCTCTGACCAGGGGACCTTCTCATTGCCAGAGAAATACAGCAGAAGCCATGGAGGAATGCTTCTTGCTGTCTTACTGTAGTCATGCTTCAGTAGCTTTCTAGTACAGCCTAGGACTAACTGTTCATGGAATGGTGCCACCCACAGTCGGCTGGACCCAGATACACCAATTAATAATCAAACAGTCTCCTCACAGGCATGCCCATACACCACTTGATCTGTATAAAATCTCAACCAAGACCTCTTTCTCAGGTGACTCGAGGCTATGTCAAGCTGACAGTTAAAACTAGAACAATAACCCACTTCCATCTTCTGGAGCTGACAATACCCAAATAGAAATAAGGGACCTGGGAAGGTGACTCAATGGGTAAAGTGCCTGTTGCACAAGCATAAGGACCTGAGTTTGACTCTTCAACACTCAGGTAAAAGCTACATATAATGGCTTGTACCCGTAACTCCAAAACTGACAGTTGAATCTCCAGGGCTTGTAGCCAGTCAGTCTAATTGACACAGGTTCAGTGAGAGACATCATCTCAAAAATTAATGTGGAAAGAGATAAAGGAAGACATACAAATGTCAACCTCCACCTACACACACACACACACACACACACACACACACGCACATTAAATAAATAAATAAATAAATAAATAAATAAATAAATAAATAAATAAATAAAATCTTTTTAAAAAGATACTAAATGTCACTTCTGGCTTCCATGAACACATGTTCACATGCACTCACCCACACACATGAAATGTATACATGCAGAAATAAATAAATGGGAAGGAAATCTTTCTAACAAGCCTTGAGAACGTCATGTTAACTGAAATAAGTAAGGCACTAAAAGTCAAATTTGATGTAGTATTATTTATGTGTGTGATTTTTTAAATATGAGATTACAGTAACAAAGTCTATGATACTGATACTGTGACTGGAGTGATGTCTGTCAAAGGATTCAAATTTTCTGTTATAAGATTTTAAAAGTTCTAGGGTTCTAATGCACAGCATAGCAGCTATAGTTCATAATATTGTGGTCTGTATTTGATGTTTGCCCAGAACATAGATCCCAAGTACACTTAGCACAACCTCATTTTAATAGTGGAACAAAACCAAGTAAATTGCAGTAGAGAAACATCTTATAATATATCTGAACTGTATTCTTCAGACTAGTCAAGGACACTCAAACCAAAAATATTCTGGAACTCTCACAGCCTACAGAAGCCTGAGATGTGATACCTAAATGACAAGTCTCATGAGATGTTGGAGCAGAAGCATGTGAGGTGAGATCAAAGAAAGTTTGTGTAATATCAATACTGTGTTACTGATTATATTTAATGTGATGTGCATGGGTGGGTTGTCATATGCTCAGGGGTTTATGCGAACAGTCTATACTGTCTTCACAATCCTCTGTTAACCTGAAATTCCTCTTAAAGTAAGTTTTGAACTCTAGAAAGGGGGTAGTAGGATACAGGTACTGTGAAGGGGGAGAGGGGAAAAAATAAACTAAATCATCAACAGCAATAAAGAATGATTGAGATAGGCTTCCCTGAAAAGGTGGCATGTGAACAGAGATGGAAAAAAGGAATTCCAAGTAGAGAGAACAGCTCAAGTAAAAGAGAATACATGAACTCTTAGAGGAAGAATATTGAAGATCAGCATAGGAATAGGCAGTGGGGATTTAAAAAGAGAATAAAAGGTCTTTCATAAAAACAAATTGTAGAGAATGCTGGACTTTGTCAAAGGCCTTTGTTGTTGTTGTTGCTTCTAATGAGATGACCATATAATTTTTGTCTTTGAATCTAGTTACATGATGGATAACATGAACCAAAGTTTGGTGAGTCACACAATAAATGAGCAGAAAACCAGCCATTGCTGTTTGGCACTAACCAGAGACTGGTGAAGTCAGTGGTATGCATCTACTGCAATGAGTAAGCCATGAACTGAGGGATCTATGATGGGCTTGTTCCATAGATAATGGAAGATACAGACTGGAGACATATCTCAGTGGTTAAAGAGCTTGCCCCATGTCATAGTTAGGATTTCATTGCTGTGAAGAAACATCATGACCATGACAACTATCATTATTATTTATTATTGTTAATTTGGGGAGGGGGTTCCAGGCAGGGATTCATTCTGTAGCCTTGACTGTTCAAAACCTCACTCTGTAGACCAGGCTGGCCTTAAACTCACCGAGATCTGACCATGGCAACTCTTTTTGTTTTTTAATTTTATTGGGTTTTGTTGTACATTGTGTTCTGATCATATTCATACATCTTTCTCAACTCTTCTCAGATGTAAGACCTTCTCCCTACCCAGACTCATCAAGGACAATTTCTTTTTTTTTTTTAACATCTGCTAAACATTGAAGCAATTTTATTTTAAATTCTCATCACATATAATATCAAATATCTTTTTTCCTTTTTTGCATTTTTTATTGGATATTTTATTTATTTACATTTCAGATGCCATCCCCTTTCCTCACTTTCCCTACCTAGAACCCCCCATCCCATTCCCCTCCTCCTTTTTGCTTTTATACCATTTTAATTACATGGAAGTATTAAGGTCAGTTCTAAGTTGAGGAATTAGCAATACAATAGCTGCAAATAGTCAAGGAACAAGCAAGGCAATGAACAAAATTCCATGAACACTCCCATAATCACTGTTTCTAAGGGCTTATCAGGATGACCAAAATATCTGAGCCAATTTCCTTGTCCTAGCCCAAAGTCATTTTCATGTCTGAAGCCTACTTCCTTGTTCTAGCCTAAGATTTAGATTCCTGCCTAAAGCCCACTTCCTTGTCCTTGGCCAATGTCATATTCCTGCCAAGCAGCCCATTTCCTTGTCCTTGGCCCATGTCAGATTCTTGCCAAGAAGCCCCCAAAAGCTCTCTGCCTCTCTCCATTTTTTATTTCATAAACAAGACTGAGCCTGTCTTAGGTCATTCTGACAAGAATGCCTTCCTTACCCATCATGGAATATGCATTATCAAAAGGAATGCACTTATGTCTTAGTTTGGTAAGGCTCTGTGCAGAATCTTACCTGTCCTTGGCTTGCCAGCCTGTTAATTTAATAACTCTGTCTGGGAGTCCATTTTCAGGTTCAAGTCATGTACTTTGGCTGCCAACATGTTGATGTTGTTAAAGACAAATTTTAACATGATGGACAGGAATAAAAGTATTCCCAGGACAAAAAGGGCTAGCATGATCAAGTTATATATGCCATTTTTGAAGCTTGACCAAAATAGAAATACTGATCTCAGGCCATGGGTAATTTTATCAGTAGTATCTACCACATCAACACTCAGCAGAACAGCATTCTTGAAATTTATAAGCTCACTATGTAAAATTTAAACATACAGAGAGGTGCTAGAATTATGCCAAATACACTGCAAGTGTCTTTAGACTTTTTCCTAATTATAATGACTACCACTGTAAATTTTAGAACTAAACATGAATCCAATACTATATGGCATGACACTTGAGATGGCCCCTTACTCTTAAATTCTGAACCTCCTTCCAATAATTTGAATAGGATAAAGAGCACCAATCCATTCTTCCAGATGCCTATCTAAATCCTCTTGTACATTCAACACATTAGTAACATTGTTTTGCTAAATAATTACCAAAAGTAGCTGTCTTAACTTCTTGTGTCAAAGCCACTGCAGAAGCAGTGGTGCTAGCAATTAATGTAATTAAAGCTGTTATACCAGCAATAATCAAGCCCACTACCTCCTTGCTTCTGCTTGAAGCCTGACTCATTTCTTCCAGTACTGGCAAGCTATTTTTAGAGTACCAAGGCTCTGTGATACTCTGGGAAATAAAACAAAAGCTGCTTGATAGACCTTTGTAACTGACATGCCGGATTTCAAAACACAAACACAATTAAAAGGTGTACAATCAATGCAACTTACATTAAATACTGTAGAAAAAACAAAAGTAATTTTAACTTGACAATTAAAAGAGCCTTAACACATGTGCTAACACCTGTTTTAAATCCAGATCCTGCCCCAACTTTATCTCTTGCTAAGATAACATCATAGAGAACTGCAGCTAACTTCCATAGATGTCTCTGAAAATGTCCAGGACCAGACTTCCAAATGAAGACTGTTATTTCCAATATTGGATTGATTTCTAGATGAGTACATGATTGAGTCCGAATAACTGGTCACATTTAAGAAAAATACAAGAATCATTATAACTTCTATTTTTGATAATCTGTTCTACAAGATCTAAAACCTTGAGGCAAGGCAGCTTGTCCCATTAGGGATATAGGTAGACAAAGGTGGGTCAAGAACATATGTCCAATACAACTTCCCAGTAACCTTTGTCAGGGCACTCAGAAAGCTCACAGGTCAGCATCATTATTTGTCCTGGCATCAGCATGTCTCATCTGTCACTCTGGCAGTCACCATACTCCTTCAGCGTCCTGCAGATAAAACACAAACATGCCCTCTTCCCCATATTAAATACCTGTGATCCTAGGTGTATTAGAGCTCCTGGGAGTCCAGCCTCCTCTCCATGGCAACTCTTATAAAAAAAATATTTAACTGGGACTCTTTTAGAGTTTCAGAGGTTTAATCCATTATCATCATGATGGGAAATCCGACAATATCAAGCAGACATGGTGCTGGAGAAGGAGATGAGAGTTCTACATCTTGATCTGCAGACAGCAGAAGATGACTGTATGCCACACTAGGCCCAGCTTGAGTATCTGAGACCTCAAAGCCTGCCCCCACAGTGCCACACCTTCTCCAACAAGGCCACATTTTATATTAATGCCACTACCTATGAGCCACTCATTCAAATGCATGAGTCTGTGGGAGCCATGTCTATTCAAAGTACCACACCCCATAAACATGACAATTGAGTTCTGATGCCCAGAACCCAAATAAATGCTGAGTGGGAATGGTGACCTACCTGTAGTTCTATTTTTTGGGAAACAGGACTGTCCATAAAGCAAGCTAGCTAGGGAACTAGGCATGTCAGTACCGGATTTGACTGAGAGACCCTGTGTACTGGATATTATTTTTGTCAACTTGGTGTAAGCTAGGATTGTCTTGAAAAATAGAAGAGACAATGTCTCCATCAGATTAGCCTGTAGGCAAGCCTTGGGGAATTTTCTTCTTTAACTATTGAACCAGCCCATAGTGGCCAGTGTCACACCTGGACAAGTGGTCCTGGGTGCTGTGAGAAATGAAAGTAGGCTAAGCAAACTATGAAGAGAAACTCAGCAAGCAGCAGTCCTTCCTGGATCCAGGTTCTGGCTTTGAGTTCCTGCCCTGCTTCCCTCTGTGATGGACTGTGATTGAGGGGAATAAAATGAAATAAGCTCTTCCCTGCCCAAGTTGCTTTTGCACGTGCTGTTTATCACAGTAATAAAATCCTAAGTAGGATATCCTGCCTCAATGAATAAGTTGGGAGAGGAGTTGAAGATGATTCCCAATAGCAAACTTGGACATATACAGGTTCACACACATGGGCACCTGTAACTCCACACACATGGGACCATACACATGAACAAATAAACACACATGCACACACATGCAGGTGGGGGTGGGGAGGGGAACGGATAAGGAAAAAATATGTAAAAAGAACAATAATAGTTCCTTGCTTCCATGTGTTATCTCAATGCCACCAAGTAGCCCAGCCTTCAAGATTCCTTCCATAGCTATATCCAAGAGTAATGAAGACCTTTCACTTGAAACTGGATGGGCTGGAGATATTTAGAGAAAGGACTAAGGAGCTGAAGGGGTTTGCATCCCCATAGGAAGAACAGCAATATCAACCAACCAGACCCCCAGAAACACCTCTACAATGTCACACCTAATTTCCCAAAGTTCTACCAACAGAGGACCAAGTATTCAGACTTATAAGCTTCAGGGCCATTCTCATTCAAACCACCATGCAAGGTTATAGGTAGATGAATACAAATAATATTGGTTGCTAATCCCACTTATTGAGCATTTACATGACTTGGTACCAACTAGTTCTCTTGATTCTCATAAGAACCATCTCCTAGAACCTCCAAAGGTCAGAGATAGAAATTGAAGTATGATATTGTGCTGTGGGTATGAACCATCCTCTACAGGCTCAAGAGTAAATTCATAAGCCATCTTATGAGTAAATTCATAAGATAGTGGCACTGTTTGGGGGAAGTTCTGGAAACTCCTTTGGAAGGTGATGCTTTCCTGAAAAAAGTAGGTCACTGGAGACAGACTCTTCGTAATATTCTTCCCTCGGCCCTTTCCTATTTCCTACTTTCTGCAAATAGGGATGCACTGACTTCTTCTTTTCCTATTTGCACCCCTTTTATTTCCTTTCCTTTCATTCTCTTATTGGTAAGACTTCAAGCACTATATTGACTAGGACTTAAGAGTGGACACCCTTACCTTGTTCTTGATCTTGGTGGAAATGATTTGAGGTTTTCTATAATTGGTATGTGCCAGCTATATATCTGTGTGTACCCTTCATCAGGTTGGAGTATGTTCTCTCCATCACTAGCCTCTCCATGGTTTTTCTATGAAGATCTGTTGGGATTGATTTCTGTCTTTGAGTCCTCTTATGTCATGAATAACATTTATGATGATGGATAACATTTATTGACTTACTTATGTTGAGTCATCCCTGAGTCTCTAGACTGAAGCCAACTCGATTGTGGTAATGATGTTTTACATATGAGCTTGGATTCAGTCACTAATCCTCCATGTTCTTATGATCACTGAAGCCTTTTGACATGTTACACACGTTGGTTTCCCCTCCCCAGAAACACTAGTAAAGTTACTCTATTTCTCTTATTCTCACAGATCCTATTTCAATATGCATCACTTGTTTTCCTTCCAAACGTGTTTGATGGCCAAACTGTCATTTGACACAACCTAGAATCACCTGGGAAGACTCAGTAAAGAATTGTCAACATTGGGTTGGCCTGTGAACATGACTGTGAGGGTTTCAAGTTAACTGATGTGGGAAGATCCAGTTCACCATGGGTAGCAATATTTCCTAGGCAGACAGCCCTGAACTGTGTAAGACTGGAGAAATCAAGCTGAGCACAAACAAGCATTGCATGTGTATTTATTCTGTCTTCTCATCTGTGGATGTGACCAGATATTTCAAGTTCCTGATATCACGACTTCTCAACAACAATGGATCATAACCCAGAATGGTGACCTAAAATAAACCCTTTCTCCTCTCAATTACTGTTTGTTAAAATATTTTTCACTGCAACAGAAATAGAACCAGAACACTGTCTTGCCTTTCCAAATAGGAATTCAGCTACAAACTGCCAGAAAGATATATTCTTCATTTCTCAGAACTTAATATAACTCTGATTTCTGGGTAACAGTTTTCAGGTGTCCAAACTCAACCAGAAACCTCCATGTTCCGATCTCTCAGCTCTTCATAACATTACAATGTTCATAATGTTCATAATGTTACTGGTGTCCCCTCCTCATGAACAATGCAGCTCCAGTTCTTTCCTGCTCATAGATTCTGTATCAATAGTCTCCCCCTCTCTATATACAATAATTTTTCATTATTTGTTATTATATTTTTTAATTTGGGGAACTGTGTCATAGTGTACACATGGAAGTCAGAAATTCGATTTGCCTTCTACTATATAGATCCTAAAGATCTGACTCAGGTTGTCAAGTTGCTGGCAAGTGCCTTTACCCACTGAATTATCCTTCCAGTATAACACATGTGCTTTCTATGGGGAACATTTACCAGTTCCGTCTTGAGAATCTATTTTCCACTGTTGAAGTCATATTTTTTCTCTTCTACACTTGGTCTGTGTGGTTTGAGTAGAAAGCTCAAGTTTTCAAGCATGAAGATTCTAGGGATGAAGATTGTGACCTCAGTCAATAAGGATAAAAAATTAGCTCAACAATGGAGTGTCACTGTTCAGATTCAGTCAAGTAGGCTCAAAGATGTTAGGTCAGGGGATCATCTTCAGCCAATCAGCAGCAAAAATGCTGATTAAGGGGTCAGTATGTAAACTCAGCCTTGGCTCTTCTGAGTTAAAGAAATTGATTCAGGGACAGAGTGTCCATTGGTCATCAGACTCAGTAAATTATCTTTCCAATTTGTTTATTCATTCTATCATTCATTTTGCTTCATTAAATAAATATATAAAGTTGACAAATTGCATATATTGATATACAATATGATGGTTTGATATTTATGACACTGTGGAACATTAGAACTATTCAACATATATTTATCATATTTAGAATGATGACACTTCAGATATATTTCAGTAATTCTTTTTACATTTACTTGTTTAGTGTATGTGGTACATTCATGTATTGTGGGGCTTACATGGAGGTCAGAGGACAGCCCACTATAGTCAGTTCATTCCTTCCACCATGTGTATCCCCAGGAATGAACTCAGGACTTCAGTCTTGGCATCAAGTGACTTTACTCACTTATCCACCGGCCCTGTCTTAGAAATTCTCCTTGCCTACCTGAAATTTTCCATCCTTTGGACTAAATCTCAATATGGCAGTATCCTGTAAACACTATTTCATCCTATGCTTCTGTAGTTTCTGTTATTTAGATTCTACATACAAACAAGATATCACAGTATTGTCTCTAGTGACATATTTTCCCCCAAAGTTGGGTGGAGCTAAGGTGAGAGGAGTAAGGCGAGGAAGAGGAGTAGTAAAGAGAGGAAGAGGAGAAGAAAGAGAGAGGGGAACATGGAAGAGGATGTGTAAGTGTCTCTAGCAGTCAAAGGTAGTTGATGTATCTAAGTTGGGTTTTGGGTTACACCTCTAATTGTGTGAGCATCTTGTTATTGAGCATTACCAAATATATATAGCCTTTGATTAATCTTTAAACATTAGAGTCTCATTCCTACCAGGTACCACATGTATGGCGGGATGGTCTGGGCTCAGCCCAGCCTTGTGGAGACAGTGTGGAAGATTGGCAGAGACATCTCCCACGCTGGCATATCGTGGGTGCCAGGGCCAGTGTTTCTGGCCACTTCCAGCTGTGGAGCACTTGGCATGGTGGATTGAGCTAGGCAGATCTGTCACTGCTTAGATGGTCCGCCCATGCAGCCCCATTTTGTAAATAATACTTCAACAATTGTCTTTTCCTTGTTTAGTACTTTTACTTAACATCATGCTCTGATTCATACATGTGTTGACTATTAACACCAACACAGGCAGCCAACCCTGGGTTTGTCCCACCCAATAAATCTCTTCTAAAAAAGGTAATAATGACATTCTGGGTCCAGCTTTGGGGAGACAGATCAACTTTTTTCTGGTGAATCAAGGGTTATATAGTTTTGTGGAAGTGGAATAGGAGTATCCAGGGTGGACAAAGTTCATTGGCTGGAAGCTAAGGTACTGGGATGCCTCATTAGCATGTGGAGGCATTCCAAGAATCTCAGGTGCTAGGTGAACAGGTTCTTATAGAAAGGAAACTGAACCTATAATGTAACCAAGGCTATGTGACATTCCACAGGTAAAGGTGTGTGGAGATTTCATGCTTCCCAGACAAGGTCAGAGAAGGAAAAGCCCTGCTGGTAAAGGGGCTCTGCCATTTTGCACCAAGTTCAGGGCTTTTCAGTAAAGTCTGACTTTGGTCTTAATTAGCACAGCAACACTTTTTCACAGCAATAAAACAGTAACCAAGACAGTACTGCAACAATGACATCACTCCTGCTGAAAGGAAATACCTGCCCCTTTATCTCTGATATCTCACTAACACTTTACTTTTAATTTCATTTAAGCAGAAAGACCCAGTCCCTGAATGGCCAGTATCAACTGAGGTGGAGAAAAACTCAAAGCAATTTCATTAAAATCGGGAATGAAACAGAGCTGTCTATTCTCTCCACCCCTTTTCAATGTAGTCCTTGAAGCACTGGCCAGAGCAATAAGATTAGGAAATTAAAAAGATACAAATGGGATAAGAAGCCAAACTATTCTATTTTGCAGATGACATGGAATTATACACAAGCGGTCCCCAAAACCTCCACTGGGAAACTTCTGAAAACAATCAACAATTGCAGCAAAGTGTCAGGACACAAAGCAATTTCAAAAACTTACAGTTTGAATCTGATTCATTTGGGTTTGATTCTTGATAAGCCATATAAAGTAATAAAGCTTTGTATTTGTTTTACTATATGCCAGCCATCCTGTCTACCTATGGTTTAAACTCCATATGATGAGAAAGAAAAGATGGGCCTCCCACAGAGCCCATATCAAAGCTAAATGTGACAGCCTGCTTGCACTCTCAGCATTTGGGAGGAGACACAGCACATCCTCAGAGCAAGCTATCAAGCTAGAGTAGGCAAACTAGTGAACTCCAGGCTCAGTGAGAGACTCTGCCTCCATAAATGACGTAGAGGGAAACTGAGGAAGACACACATCAACCTCTTCTTACCTTTGCATGTGTGCACAACATTTCATTTAGGGGAATTCTCAAAAACAAAGGAATATTAGATGGAAAGAAACCTTGGAGCCATGGAAGGATGTTTTGACTTAACTTCTCTCACAGTGGGGTGCTGTGGCAGATTCGTAATTCAGGAAGGGATACGGTCTGATTTAGATTCATTTTGACTTATTTTTGTTGATCTTATTAAAATTCCATAATTACAAATATAAAGTATGTGTATATCTGAGATCAGAATGCTGTGTCAGGCTTCTCCAGCTGTTGGACATTGTAAGAGAATGTCATCCTCTATAAAACCTATATTTAGACCACATAAATATGGAATAAAAACCATTATGCATTACAAAAAGAAGAAACTTATGTATTTATTTCCTTGTGACTTTGTCCCTTGAGTCTCCCCCAAAAAAGTTATTTCTGGAAGAGATTTTTTGAGGGATTTGAGTTTCAAAAAAAATCATCATAAAAATCCTCAGAGGTTTTCTTCTTTTTGTAAAACTTTATTCATATGTGTGGGTGGTTTCGTGTGTGTATGTGTGTGTACCGTGTGCATGCAGTGCCCATGGAGGCCAGAAGAGGGTGTCAGATCCCCTGGAACTAGACAGACAGTTTGAGCTGCTAAGCAATTGTAGGAAAGCTTTTAACCACTGAGCCATCCCCTAGCCCTAACATCATAGTTTTTAAAATGCTGTATGCATGTATACACATATGCATGTACATATATGTACATGCTGGTGTGTCTGTGCACTGTGTTGTATCCATGTGTGTAGAGGCCAGAGACCAATATTATTTCTCACCACTTTTTTTTTTTTTTGAGGCAAGATCTCTTACTGAACCCAAAACTCACTGAGTGGATAAGCTTCGGGTTAGTAAGCTCCAGAGATCTGTTTGCCCCAACCCTGAGCACTGCCTCATCTGGTCTTTCTATTTTTAAACATTAACTTATTTTTTGAGGATTTCATACACGAGTAATGTATTTATATCATATCTATCCCCATATTTCCCTTTCCATCATCCTCAACATTTGATCTCTTCTTCCTGACTGACTTTTTGTGGGTGCTGGAGATTGGTTGGAACTGAGGTGTCCTACCTACATCATTGGCCCTTTACCCACTGAAAAAGCTACCAGCACTGTAACTCTCATAGTGTTTTAAGTAGGTTCATAGTTTTGTGGGGGCCTTCATTTGTAGCTGTCCTTAACTGCATGTGGACCATGGGCCACAGGTTGGATATACCTGGGAGCTACTCATTTTCACATCTCTGGATAGACTTAGGGGTGCTATCTGATCTATTGTTGCATTCCTAACTCGTACCACACTGCAGACACAAAACTAATACTTAACAATTCTTGATTTCATTCAGCATACATTTACTGAATACCTGATGCATGTAAACTGTTTTCAAATGGCCATGCCAGCATATTTGAGGCACATTACACAAACCCCTGGTTGCACAAAATATTGTTTTTTTTAAAAAACAAAATATCTCAATTCTTCCTTAAAATGAGAATCGAGAAATTCATGCAAAGTAATACACCCCTTTTATGGGATGGAGAGAGGGCTCAGTAGTTAAAAGCTCTGGCTTTCAGAGGACACAGGTTCAATTCCCAGCACCCACAAGGCAGCTCACAGACATTTATAACTCCAGCTCCAGGGGATCCAGTGTCCTCTCTTGGCCTCTTGTGTACTGCATATGTGTGGTGTATAGAATACACTCGGGCATACAATCACATAAAATGGGTATATTTTTAAAAATTAAAGTAGAATGATTTTGTGGTGCACAGGCATTATATAATATTCAACTGCTAATGTTCACAAATAGTGTTCTGGATGAAGGCCCTCATTCCTTTCTGGTTTTATCTGGAGGTGCCTTTCCAGAGTGGCAAAATTGAAGTAGCTACAATAAATCTCAGTGTATGTATCATTTCATTCTTTATTAAAAGTTCTGGGGCAGTAAAGAACACCAGCTGCTCTTGCAGAGGCCCTGAGTTCATTTTCCAGCTCACAACTGTCTTTGACTCCAGTTCCTGGGGGCTGAGCGCCCTCTTCTGGCCTCTGCAGGCATTGCACATGCATAGTTACATACCTACATGCAGGCAGAGCACTCATACACACGCTATAAGAATAAATGAATCTAGTGGTAATAGCGCACGCTTTTAATCCCAGCACTGGGAAGCAAAGGCGGGTGGATCTCTGAGTTCGAGGCCAGCCTGGTCTATAGAGCTAGTTCCAGGATAGCAAGGGATACACAGAGAAACCCTGTCTTGAAAAACTAAAACACACAAATAAATCTGTCAAAGAAATATAGTTTGGTTTTTTGGGGGTTTGTTTTTTTTTATAAATTTTTGGTTTAGTTTTTACTAAAGACAAGGTCTCATAAAGCTCAGGTTAGCCCTAAATTTCCTATGTAGCCAAGGCTGGCCTTGAATACCTCATCTTTCTACCTTTATTCCCCAGCATTTCATGTGTATACCACCATATTTTTTAAGGCAATTATTAAATTCAATCGTGTAGTAAATGCTTTCTAAGTCTTTCAGGAAAAAACCTATTAAGATTGTTCTAAAAGCAGGTTTAATTTTAGATTAAATCAGGTGTAATATTTGAGCCTGACACAGAGTTTATTTTTCAAGTTCTATTGAGGTATCAGAAGATAATAAAAGGTTTTTTACTCAAGGAATAACCCGTAAAAATAATTTTTATTAACTCTTTGACAATTTCTCACATATACTCAGTAGATCAGGGTCATATCCAACCCAACTCCACCTCTCTCACTCCCTCCAGTCATGCAGAGTCTGCCTTCCTTATTTAATCTCCTTTTTTGTTGTTGTTTTAAACTCAGAGTTCAACTAGTGCTGCCTGCTGGGATGCTGGCTGATCTAAGGAGTATAACTTGAGGACCTGATATACATACACATTATGAAATGATTGCCACGATTGCATTAATTAACATGCATCACCATGTGCACATATGTGTGTGTGTGTCCCACACGAGGTGTAGACACATGAACCTCTTAGTACATTTCAAGTATCCAACACTTCATTTAACTTCAGTTAACTATAGTACTGTGCAGTAAGCCCTCAGAAAACATCTTCCATTTTGAAGTATGAGTGACTCCTCATAGCTCATTATCTTCCCAGTACTGTGGACTCAGGGAAGCCCACGTTCACTTTCTGCTTCTAGGAACTCAATCTTTCAGTTTTCCACAGTTTTCCAGTGACTGGCAGGTCTCACTTACATAATGTCCAGTGGGTTCAATATTACTGTTGTAAGGAGTGCACTTAAACTTCACTTAACTATGGGTCTATCCAAGAACTCTGATCTCAGTTGTCTCAAATGTCTATTTGGGGGCCAGTAAGGTGGCTCCGTGGGTAACGGTGCTTGCCACCAGGTCTGATGACCTTAGATTGATCCCCAGAAACAACAAGTGGAGGAAAGATGACTCCTGCCCGTTGTCCTCTGACCTCCACACATACGCCTCCTCTATCCTCTTCCTCTTTTTCCACTTCCTCCTCACTCTCTGCCTATTGTTCCCCTTCCTCTTCCTCCTGCCTCCTCTCTCCTCCTCCTCTACTTTAGGCTCTCTCTTCCTCCCCTTCATATTCCTCATTTTTCCTGAGAGCTACTCCATTATATCACTCTGCAAAAAAAAAAAAAAACTAATTTTACTTAATTGAACATTTCGTGGGAAATCCTCATTTTTTAATATAGGAAGGTCTCTACATTGCTTCCTGCAGAGTGAATGAATTACTACTGCCCACCCAGCCCTTGTCGAGGTATATTTGCAATGTCAGTATTGTTACTGATGCTCTTTACAGATCCTTCCATGAGTCCACTCAGTCCCTCATGTGAGCATACCCGCTGCGTGGAACTGAGACTACATCCTTCCATGAGTCCACTCAGTCCCTCATGTGAGCATACCCGCTGCGTGGAACTGAGACCAGTGATTATGGACCAGCTGGCTGTTAGAAACACTCATTTTAATACTGATTGGATTCTATCAATCCCCCCCCCCAAGACAGGTTGTGCAGCTGACATTCCTGACTTGACAGGAGGAGGGGATTTGTCTTTCCAGACTCCTGCCAACAGCAAGCATTCTCTCTCCATTGGCTTTCCCAATTTACAGAAGTCATTCAACCCACCAGGGCCATGGTTGGAAGGATGAATAGAAAGACTCTGTCTCCTCTGGTCTCCACTGGGCACAGAAAGGATGGATAATGAGCATGGAGTCTACACTCCTTGGGGAAAACAAACGGCTCCAGATCCCTGGTCAGAGGTTGATATTCCTGGGACTCGCCATCAGCCAGCCTTGCCTACAGATGAGCAAGGAGGTGAGTCTTAGCCTTCCATCTCTTTGGGACTGTGTGGTTACTCGAGGATGGGGGACAGTCTTTTTAAGAACATTACTGAAAAGATGGGAGGTGTGAGTGTCTCTGCTTTGCTTGGCAAGTTTGGAATGTCCCTGGGCTTCAGTTTCTTGCCTGAGTCATCATCTGATAATTAACTTTCCCAAACAGAACGATGACAGATGGATGGTGGTAGGGAGCGAGAATCCCCAGTGTGTTTGGGAAGGACACACCAAATGGAGCTTCTCATTTTCCAATCTGAAAATCAAGAACCATGGCGATCACAAGAAAAACATAATACTCAATAGTTCTAAAGCATCCCCCTCCCTCCTCACTGCTTTCTTCCTTCCCTCTTCCACTCTTCCCATTCCTCCCCACCACGTTCTCCTTCCTTCCCATCTTCCTCCCTTCTCAGCTTCCCCAACCCTTTCTTCCTAACTCCCTTTCTCCATTCTAATCTCCCTTCTTGTCTTTCTTATGTCCCTTCATTGTCTTTCTTACCTCCTTTATGCCTTTTCCTTCTCTTAATTATCTTAAAACACAATCAACTTCTACAAGTAAGACAAGCCTGAAGTTTGTCTATGAATGTCCTTTGCATTATTTTGGGGGAAGCGGGGCTTGAAGTAGGATCTCAAGTAGTCCAAGGTAGTTCTAGAACTCATAACCCTCCTATTTCTGTCTCCTTAAGACTGGGATTACAGATGTGCACCATCGTACCCCACTCTTTATAATATAAAAAATATATATAACTCAAGACAACTTCACTGTGTAATAAAACAGCACCTGTATACATGATGGCTGTGTGCTGGGACTGCAAAAAATTCTTTTTAAAAAAAACTTATTTATTTGTGTGTGGGGTGCCTTATGCTATAGCGCATGTGTGAAGGTCAGAGAAACACCTTGAGGTCTCGTTGCTTGCATCAGGTGGATCCTGGGAGTCAATCCAGTCATTTAGCTTGGCAGCAGATCCTTTTGCTTCCTGCAGAGGATTAAATGCATTGGTCTAATTCATCCTCACTGTAGCGCCATGAAATAAGTGGAGGTTTTTGCTCACTTCATTGGACTGACAACAAAATGAAGGATTGCCCGTATGACCTGTATAATTTAGAATTAACTAGATACTGACTGCCAGACTCGTAAGGCAATTACCCCGCCAGTTTTAGTAACAGGAAAAAAATAATCCCATGGATGAAAACACAAAACACACAAAATCTGCTTTGAAGCCCATTACAATTTTATTTTTTAAAGTGGTCAACAGGGCAGGGGAGATGGCACAGTTGAGCAAAAGGCAGGAACCATGCTTGGGTGGTACTCAAGCACCCTGACACTGGACTTTATCCTCTCAATATGGAAGATGAGGGTCTTCTTAGTTCCACTTTATCTGTGTTGAAATCAAGACTCAGAGATGAATGAAAGTCTCGTAGAGGTAGGAGGCAAGGAAAGGGAGAGTCAGGCAGATCCTGGGAGCTCACTGGCCAGCCAGCCTAGCTGGAAGTACAAGCTCCAGGTTCAGTGAGAGATCCTGCCTTAAAAAGTAAAATGGGGTGTGACAGAGAAAGACATCCGACGTTAACCTCTGATTGTCACATATCCACGTGTACATTCCTATGCTCGTGTGTGCGTGTGCACAAACACACACACACACAGAGAGGAAAATGTGACAAACACTCACAGGGATGATCTGTAGTGATGAAATTCCAGGTGAGCTTCATATTTTTAAGATTTATTTTATTTACGTGTGTGGAGGTGTGCCTACAGAAGAGGGTTCACCTTGTGGGCCACCTGACTCGGGTGCTGGGAACTGAACTTGGCTCCTCTGGAAGAACAGCAAGTTCGGCCCATCTTTTTTCTTATTCTTGTTTGTTACATGGAATTCCCAGTCATGGGAGCAAGTGGCAGGAATTATGCCTGTGAGGTACCCAAGCATCTCACATTGAACTTTATCCTCTCAATATGGCAGTTTACGTCTCATTAATCCCACTTTATCTGTGTGAAAACCACGGCTCAGAGATGAATGAGAGTCTCCCAAGATCTCGGAGAAGTTTCCATGAACAGGAATGGCACAATCTCACATAGTTCAGGTTGACCCCAAATTCATCTTATAGTAAAGGATGGCCTAGAACGTCTGGTCTTCCTGTCTCCCCCTCCCAAGTGCTGGGATTACAGGTGTGTACATCCATGCCCAGGTGCTAGGGACTGAACCCAGGGCTTATGCCTGCTAGATAGGAACTCTCCCAGCTGACCTACATCCTAGCCCACATTGCTGTAAAGTGAGCACTGCTCCATTGATCACCCTGAGGTGACTCCCCCCATCCTGAGAAAGCACTACAGTACTGAACAGTAGCTCATAGTCCATAATACACATTTTTCTTTTGTAAAAGAATAAATGTGTGTAATCAAACTTTCAAGCTGCCTGGCACTTGCCTTGCAGTGTGATCTTCAAATCTTCCAGCAGGTACAGGAGAAGCTGTTGGCAGTCTCGTAAGGGTCACCCCACCATGTGAGGCAGGCCTGTGTTCTGTCCCTCAGAATGTTACTGTGTGGGTGGACATTTTAAATTGCATATATTTAAGGTGGGCAACTTGATTTTTTTCTTAAATCTGGCAGGAAGACCAAAAGTTCTAGACCATCCTTTGCTATAAGATGAATTTGGAGTCAACTTGAATTACGTGAGAGTGTCGTTTCTATTCATGGAAACTGCTCTGAGATCTTGGGAGACTTTCATTCATCTCTGATGAAATGATACAAAGTAACGTCTCATTATGACATCTTCATACATGTATATAATGTATTTAGCCCCCATTGCACTCTTCTGTCCCCATTAGACTCACTTTCCTTTCTCTACTTAACTAGTTTCCTTTATATATTCCCTCCTCCCTCTCTCCCTTCCTCTCTTCCTTCATTTCTCCTTCCTTCCTCACTCCCTGCCTTCCTCCCTTCCTTTCTCCCTCCCTCTTTCCTTCTTCCTTCCCTCCTTCCCTCCCTCCCTCCCTCCCTTCTTCCCTCCCTCCCTCCTTCCCTCCCTCCCTCCCTCCCTCCCTCCCTCCTTCCCTCCCTCCCTCCTCTCCTTCCTTCTTTTTCTCCCTTCCATCGTCCCTCTCCCTCCCTGCTCTCCAGGGAGTTTTCATTAGGGCAACATTTCACATATGAATACTTTGTGTGATGACTGCTATGACCAAGATGAGATAGCCTTCAGCTGACATAATTGCCTCCACCTCTGAGTCATGGACTTAAGAGTCAACTTCTTATCAAGATACAACCCACCCTCCGTTAACTGCAGACATCACACTGCCAAAATGAGGTCCATCGGTCTTCAAAAAGAATGATATGGTTTCTTTGTGGTGGAATGGATATTTAGAGATGTGAAGGTTCTTGTTTACTTATCCATCACATGGCTGAGAAAGGAGGGATCCCACATCTGAGCTCTGCCACTGACACCATTTCCACCAGGTAAGTGGGGATTTGAGCATCCTGTGTACCCATTTGAGCACTCCATGTGGTTTGGGAAAAGTACACAGGGGAATAGACAGAGCTGACATTGGATGGCTTATTGAATATCATATTCAGGTAGCACACGATAGTGCTTGTCTGTAGCTGGACATACTGAGCTCACATCTATACTTTTGCTCCAGAAAACTTATTTAACTTTTTTATTTACCCAAATGGCAGCCACAACCCTTGGGATTGTCATAGCTGTTCATCGTCTCACAGAGAAGGGCACAGAGAAGCTAATTCTCTCTCACTGTTGTGGATTAGCTGACACATTGCTGGCTGGAAACTCCCCAGACATCAGAGGTTCAAATATTCACCCTCACACTGAGCCCTGCATCTGAGCTCTAGTCTATAAACCCAACTGCCTTCTCCACAACCCAGCAAGGGAAGTCTCACAGACTGTTCTTCCATCCTACCTCCTTGAATCTTTCAATCTGAGCAAATGTGCTTGTCCCGTGCCTACAGCCAGGCTTCTAGCAGTTTTGTCTCAATCTTCTCCATCCTCTTCCCTCACATTCAATCCATCAGCAGTAGCCAGTGATGTAACCCCTAGAATGTACCCTCTTATTGAGATAGTTCTCCCTCTCTCTCTCTCTCTCTCTCTCTCTCTCTCTCTCTCTCTCACACACACACACACACACACACACACACTATTCACTCATCATTTAGGTGAATGTGATTCTTAAACATGGATTGCAGATGTCAAGGAGACAGGAAGAAAGGTTAGTTATGAGCTTGCAATGCTCATTATGTGAAAGGTGATTGTAACCTATGCTGATGAGGTTGCTATGGAGATGGCATCCACTAATAGTGCACAGAGTACATTTTTTTAATAAATTCCATTTTTTTTTAGACCTGGGAGCCAAGTCTGTTAGATAGAAAAGCTTGAATGTAGAGCTCTGACCTACAGTCAACCAACCGTATCATTGGAGAGGCTGTTAAGAGCATCGCTTTCCTCTTGGAGTTGAAAAACATGTCAGTCTGTGTTTAACTTTCTTCTGCCACATTCTTATGACAGATCTGCTCCTCCATGGGCGTAATGTGCGTGTACATGAGTGTGATAGTGTGTGTGTCTGTGCACAAGCTTGCAGAGTCCAGAGCAGTATGTAGAGCAGTGGTTCTCAACCTTCTAATGCTATGACCCTTTAATATAGTTCCTTATGTTGTGGTGACCCCAAACCATAAAATCATTTTGTTGCTACTTCATAGCTATAATTCTGCTACTATTATGAACTGTAGACATCTGATATGCAGATAGTCTTACACATCCCCCTGTGAAAGGATTGTTCTACTCTAAAGGAACTGAGACTCGTGGAGTAAGAGCCACTGGAATAGAGTATCCTTTTTCTCCCCACCTTATTACCTCACTGAACCAATCCCTTTTTCCTAGGACAGACAGCAGCAAGCTCTGGAAATCTGCCTAACTGTGTCTCCCACCCCATTCCTGGGATCCCAGAAATAGGTGGTCATGCCTGGCTACTGGGAATTGAACTCAGATCTTTGTACATGCAAACCAAGCCCTCAAACCCACCAGGCCACCTCACAGTCTCATTCGTGATAGACGTCACTTCTAGATGTAGAGCTGTACAGTCAGGTGACACAGCTCTGGGACTGGCTTAATCTCAGGCCTCTGTGAAGAAGATAGGAACAGCGTTTACCTCCAAGGTAAGTAGGAGAAACCAGTACACAGCAAGAATGAAGAGGGAATGTGTGGGAAATTATAAATATGTCCTAAGGAAAAGGAGTATGAGAACATTGGCTGTCTTCAGATGCTCAAAAAAGTACTGGTATTTGTGCCAGTCACGGGAATAAAAACTACAGGTGGAATTATGAACAAGGCAAAATTGTTCAGCCATCTGGTAAATATTGATTCTTAACTTACAGTGAGGGAGGAATTGTGTATAGGGATATGTGTATAAGTAAAGAAAAGAGATACACGTGCAACAAATACCACTGTGAGAGTGTCTGATGGTGTACACATAGAGCTATGTGTGGAACCATGTGTTAGGATGTCACTCTACTACAGCCTCTGCACCTTCCCCCCATCTTCTGAAGAAGGGTGCCCCTTCTTCAAACACACACGCAGGCACATGCACATGCTGACTACTGTAGAGTATGTGGAGGTATACTTGCCTGCGTGTTTGAATATAGAGGCCAGAGGTCAGTGCTGGTGGGATCACTCTTTTCTTTTTTTTAACTTTAATTTTTAAAATGTTTTGATGTACATACGTGTAGCACGCACATGGGTGAGTGCTTTTGTGTTCATGAGCACTCGTGCAGAAGCCAGAGGAGAGCACTGTGTCTTATCATTCTCGGCCCCACTTCTTGAAAGACACAGCCCCCCAGTGAACCAGAAGCTTGCCATTTCAACTACACTGGTTGGCCAGAGAGCTCCCATGGTGCACCTGCCTCTGTTCCCCCAACACTGTAGTTATGGGCATAAAGAGCCATAGCTGGTGTTTACATGGGTGTTGGAGATTTGAACACAGCTCCCCTGGCTGTCATAGTAAGCTCTCTTACCCACTACACCATTGTTCCAATGCCTGTGCCTTATTTTCTCAGACAGGGTCTGTCACTTAATGTGCAGCCTCCTGTTTCAGCCAGACTCTGGCTGTTAAGTAGGCTCAAGCTCTAGGACCCTCATGCCTCTGTACCATATCCCCCATGATTCACACAGGGGTTTACAGAGGCAGCACCCTGTTTTTATGTGATGAGGATCTAAACGTTGTTCTTCCTGCATGTGTAGCAACAACTGCACACACTGAGGCATCTCCCAAGCCTCGGGAATTCTATATATTTTACTCAAAATTGGTTTTTCACAAAACCCACACAAGAGACAACTTTTGGCAGTATTTAGTGAAGAATAATCTCATGGGCTGACGATGAAGTATCATGACCCATGGTGCTCATGGGTTACAGAATAAATAGACTTGGTTGAATAGGAGGTAAATCCCTTCTAAGTATTTGTTCAATTACAACTGCAGTCAGAAAGTGTAAATCGTAGAAAGGAGGTTGCTTGTTTTATTCTGGCCATCATGTTATAGGCCCTCAGATGATGTTATCTATTGATGTGTGAAGGGATGTGCGAGTGAGTGAATGTATGTTGCCCTGTAGATGTCAGAGAACATCTGATAGGGGTTGGCTCTTCACTTCCACTAAGTAGGTACGGAGGAGTGAACTCAGGTCTTCCAGCTTGGTGGCAAGCTCCTTTACTCTCTGAGTCATCTTGGCAACCTTGAAGACGATATTTTAATATATACCTGGAGACTGAGAACAGTCTAATAACGTCAACACACGGAGGGAACAGGACTGTGTAAATGCAAAGACCCTGGGGATGTCATGCTGGGGGGTTGGAGGTTAAATGGTGGGTGTTGAGGACCGTTTCCTGTTAGAGACTAGGAAATGTGTGTGGAGATGTAGCCAAGAATCAGCACACATATCCATCCTTAAAAACTGACATGGAAAGAGTGGTTGGAGGACAGAGAATGGAACAGTGCAAAGACTCCGAGGTGGTGCACATACGCTGGAGGAGATCTGTAGAACATAAGCCGGGGAAATGGAGAGGGGTTAGAGCAGCACATGAGGTCGCTGCATTTATCCCACACTTTAACTGAGGTGTGCTTTTTTTTTAAGACCTTGGTTGTAAGGGAATTTGATTTGCATTTGGATAGACTTTCCTGGGACTATAGTAAATAGCACCTACAAGCTTCAATTCTCACTTCATCTTCTCCTCCCTCATCCCTCCATAGGGTTCCTCCCTGGTTCTTAACGCAGTACTTTTGAATCCTGGGCCCATGCCACCCTCCTGGGCAGCGCCACCCTGGGCCAATCAGAGCCGCGCACATGAACTGGAGTTCCTGCTGCTGGGTTTCGCACACGTGCCCTCGCTACGCCCAATGCTCGCAGCGCTCTTCCTGGCAGCCTTCCTGCTCACGATGTTAGGCAACATGCTCATCGTCTTACTCACCAGCCTGGACTTAGGCCTCCGCAAGCCCATGTATTTCTTCCTGCGTCAGCTGGCGCTGGTGGAGATCTGCTTCTCACTGGACGTGGCACCCCGTCTGCTGGTGACCCTGCTGCAGCCTGGACGCGGGGTGTCCCCCACAAGCTGTGCCCTGCAGCTTCTCCTTGTGCTGTCCTGTGTCACATCTGAGTGCTTCCTCCTCACGGTCATGGCTTGGGACCGCTTCCTGGCCATATGCAGGCCACTGCGCTATGGTGCCATCATGAGCCCACAGCTGTGCCACCTGCTAGCCACCACCTGCTGGCTGGCGGGAATCCCTGTTGCACTCGTCTTCACTATCTGGCTCTTTAACTTCCCTTTCTGTGGGCCACGTGGCATCCGACACTTCTTCTGTGACATAGCACCTCTACTGAGCCTGGTGTGTGCAGACACCAGGGTCTTCGAGGCCAATGTGTTCGTGGCCACTGTCCTTGTCATCATGGTTCCTTTCTGTCTCATAGCCACATCCTATGTGATGATTCTGGCTGCTGTCCTTAGGATGCCATCCGCCTCTGGGCGCCACAAGGCCCTGTCCACCTGTGCCTCCCACCTCATAGTGGTAATTCTGTTTTATGGCACAACTGGGGTCATCCACTTGCGCCCCAAGGCCAGCTACTCTCCTGAGAGCAAGCAAGTGGTGTCCCTGTCGTATACCATGGTGACCCCTATGCTCAACCCCCTCATCTACAGCCTGCGGAACAAGGAGGTGAAGGCTGCCTTTGGGCGTGTATGCTGTGGACGCTAAAGGTCTAGACTCCATGAATGAACTCTGTCCTTTGCCAGCTTTCAGGGTCAAGGAATGATTGAGGCCCACTTTCCCAGTGTGGCTTAGCACCTTGACTTTCTTCTAGGAAACACATGGCTGCTTCCATTTCTCTACCTAAGAGAAGGCAGAACATTAAACTTTTCATTTCCAATCAGGATTATTTTGAATAAAGGTAGACAAATTAATCCACTTACCCAACTACAGTGCATTAACTGGCATCTTCTGCGAGAATGCCATACAACACGCCATCTTAAAATTTAGTGTCTTAAAACCGTAACTTACTGTCATTCACCTTCAATAAGCTGCGTGTTAGGCAATGGAGGCTGGACACCTCTGGGTAGTATTTTTGACATGGGCTAATTTTGCTCATGCGAATGGATGATGTTCAAAGTTAGTATGATTCAGCTGAAGAAGCTTCGGGCCATATACTTCTTTTGAGACTGAAGAGCTGGTTCAGGAGCGTACTTTTCATTATAGCAGCTGAAGTGAGGAG
Organism: Grammomys surdaster; assembly: GCF_004785775.1. Taxonomy (NCBI): domain Eukaryota; kingdom Metazoa; phylum Chordata; class Mammalia; order Rodentia; family Muridae; genus Grammomys; species Grammomys surdaster. The sequence goes on along the minus strand of NW_021604774.1, from coordinate 282,510 downwards.
ACCCAACTGCACGAGAGATTGTCAAGACAATCCAAACCCTGTGGGGAGATTTAAAACCAAGAGGCAGCTGATATTCTCAGCCTTAACGTGAAGGAGACTGGAGCTCCATCTAACTTCATAACCTTCAGAGAGGGGCAATTGAGGAAACAGAGACATTAATACATCAACATCAGAAAGCCATATCTCAATATTTCTTTTTCAGATTTTTTTCTTTATTTTCTATTGTCTTAATTTGGGTTTTATTACATGCACATTCCCTTACATAAATATACACACACATACATAAACAAAAATGAAAATAAATCTTAACAAAAAAAACAGGAGAGTTTTTTGTTCTTATTGTTGATAATAGAGTCCACAAAAGAAAACCAAAAGTAGTAGATAGATATCAATGAAGTCCTATTGACTGATGAGTTCCTGGATCTAATCCTATCTGAAGCTTGGTCTACCCACGGTCTACTTCCCTTCTGTGAACAAATAAATTCAGTTCTGCTAAAGTCTGTCTGGGTTGAGGTTCCTATCCATTGGCATGACTCTCAATTTTGTCACTAACAACTAGCCTAGTACTTGAAAGGTAACAATGGTGATGATGGTGATGGCGGTGATGGCGGTGATGGTAAAAGTGGCAGTGATACTCATGTCAATGATGACTGTGGTAATTGTAGCAATATTGCTGTCACTACATAGCAAATTGAAGGGTTTTGTTCTGGGAAATTGCATAACCCTCTGGGTTAAACATCTCTCGGCTGAATTAAAATAAAAATGTACATGCACATGGCACTAGTATCAAAGCACCATTACAATAACCCAGCGTGTGTTGACTTTGAACATCATCACCACTGCCATCATCATCTAGTATGCCTATTTTATAGTGATTGCCTCTTTGTCTCTCTATAGTAACCTTGGCTGTTGGACATTATAGAGGCCATTCAGCTCCAGTCCATTCCTTCCTGCTTACAGAGCATAAATTTAACCCTGAAGAAGTAGGGGTAGTTCATGCTCTTTGGAAGATTGTGGTCCACCATGGGCACTTACAATAGTTACTTTTCTGTTGCTGTGATAAAGCACCATGCTCAATGCGACTTACCAAAGAAACAGTGTTTATGCTAATGGTTTCAGAGGACTAAGAGTCCATGATAGCAGAATGGGGCTGGAAACTAGCCACTTACACCTAGAAGCACAAGCAGAAAGCAGGGAGAACTCAAGCTGGGAAGGTCACCTCAAAGCCCAACCCCAGTGTCACACCCCTTTCAGCAAGGCCACACCTCCTAAACTTTCCCAAACAGGATCACCAATTGGGGACAGAACGTGCAAATGTCTAAGACTATGAGAGACATTTATCATTCAAACCATAAGAACACTACAATATTTAAACAATTGTTTAGTCTTTTGCCCCTCTGTACAAAACATAGCTACTACATCAGAAGATCTCTGAGAGTGGCTACTACATGAAGCCAATATTTCTCCCATCCAAGTACTAACCAAGTCCAACCCTGCTTAATTTCCAAGGTCAGACAAGATCAGGCATGTTCAGGGTAGTATGGCCATAGACTCAATATTTCTAACATGATAGAAATATGCTAATATTTTTGAGAGTCTACACAGCATTAGTTTTCATGCCAACATGCTAAATGTCTTGTCTAATTTAATTTTCAAAAGTCTATGCTTAGCATCCACATATATGTAACAATAAAAATGATCCCATTGAAGGATAATTTAGCTTACGCTGAAATGAATGACATCTGCATACACTATTTTTGTCTTCCCAGTGATCCTGAGTGAAAGACAAGGCCAGAGAAGTTTATTTTGGTGGTTTAAAATTAGCTTAATCAGTCAAAGTGTACAGCCTCTGAAATATAGGTCAAAACCAACTTTTAAAGCTATTGAGATCAATCCTCTGTAATATCCTTTGGTTCTCATTCAAAAAATGACCAACTGTGTGCCCACCATGTGGCTTGGTCAGAGAAATAAGTCAGTCCCATTTGGGTAGAGACATAAAGAGGTACTAAATATTTTTTAAATATTATGATGTTCTGTTTAACTTTTAAAGGGTAGACCATATTCCATCACAAGAAAAATAATCTGTTGTAGCATGAACATGTTTGTGGAGATGAGGAGTTCATACACAGTTTGTCACTAGCACGTGTATGATTAAGAATAATTAATTAACAATTAACTATTAATAAGTATGGAAGGCTGTGCACAAGCCTTCTAGGTTACATGAAAAGACGAAAGATGGTCTGGCTTCACAATTAGTGAATTTCATGGAAGGAACATAGTAGAATGTGAAAGCTGGAGGGTGGGGAGGAATGTGACATGACTGACACGATATGGCTGTTGCACATAAAAACTCAGAGCAGCTGCAGTCACCTGCAGCAGGTTAGTTCACATTTCAGCAGGCAGCATGAATTAGACTCCATGTATTTTTTTCTTTTTGAAAAAGGGAGAGGAAACAAGGGTAAGAGGAGAACGTGTCTGGAAGAAGTGGAAGGGAAAAGCTGAGGTGGATGTATACAATGTGTACGTATTATATATACTTACTGAATTGTCAAAGAATAAACAAGAGATATTCTAAAATAAGATAAAAGAAGTGGAAAATAGGATGAGTAAATAGTGCACTACAAAAATTCTATAAATATACTTGTGGATATTTTTTTCTTGGTGGCTGTAAACTGTGGTTTTTATCTTTGGGAGAACACAGTTAAATATAAATAATTTTCAGACTCTCAGTATGTGAAAATATTGAGGGGAGAGCAGGAGGAGTTGGAGGGGTAATTGGTATGAACGTGATCAAAATGCATAGAATACATATATAGAATTCCACAGAATACATAAAAACATATTTTTTAAAAGAAAAAAAATTGCCAAGTAGTGGTAGTGCACCTCTTTAATCCTGGCACTCAGGAGGCAGAAGTAGGCAGATCTCTGTGAGTTCAAGGCCAGCCTGGTTTACAGAATGAGTTCCAGGATAGCAAGAACTATACAAAGAAGCCTTGTCTCAAAAAAAAAAATCAAGAAAAGGAAAGGAGAGAAAGAAAGAAAGAAAGAAAGAAAGAAAGAAAGAAAGAAAGAAAGAAAGAAAG
>NW_021604774.1:264171-279327 GCF_004785775.1 Grammomys surdaster | reverse complement strand
AGGAAGGAAGGAAGGAAGGAAGGGAAAGAAAGAGAGGGGGGAATTTGATGATATTTCTAGGTCATTGATTTCTTAAAGTTTGTTTAATATATGTGAATGTTTTCTTGCCTCTATGTATTTGCAACATATATGTGCAGTGCCTAGTGGGCCAAAAGATAGCATTAAATTAAATAGAACTGGAGTTACAGATAGTTGTGAGCTACCATGTGGATACTGGGAACTGGACTCAGCCCTCTAAATTTTAATCCCTGAGCCATCTCTCCAGAGCCTGATAGTCTTTCAGTGACTTTTTCACTTGATACAATGCCTTCAAGGTACATCCATGTTATAGGATTTATCAGAATTCTTTCCTTCTTTAAGGCTAAACAATATTCCATTGTGTTGCTCTCAAAGGAAGTCTGATTTCTTCCACCTCTTGGCTACTGTAAACACTGATGCTATGGGTGTATGGAACAGATATGCTTTTAATAAACAGCATTTTCAGCCTTGTGTCAGATTTTTCTCTCCTGTGGTCATCAGAAACATCAATACCAAGAGCAGAGCTTGAAATTTAGGAAAACACCGTCAACGTTCACAGATGTGAACTGAGAGTGGCGAAGAAGCTTTCTTGCCTTTGTCCATCCTCTTCAGTCTCTACAGAGCATCAGTGAGAGGCTTTCCTCTCGACTCTTTTCTCAATCCACAGAGACCATAGAAGTCTCTAAGGTACAAAGCTCTGGCTTAAGTTTACATGGCTATGCCTTCTCACAGTGTGGGCAGTCCATTCAGCAACTTCAAGAGCTCAAAACAGAGAAGAGAAGAGGCAAAGGCTCTCAAAGAGGCAAAGGCTCTCTGTCTCTCTCTCTGTCTCTCTCTCTGTCTCTCTCTCTGTCTCTCTCTCTGTCTCTGTGTGTGTGTATACCTCCTTTCAAAGTAGATTTAACAGTTTCATTCTTTGACATCTCCATTTTTAAGCAAAGACTGAATTTATGTAAGTATCAGAGTCTCCTCCACAGTCAGAATCATTCAGAAAGGATCAATACCTGTCTACCATCAACTATCAGGTATGAAGACCCGGTGCTATTTTTTGTGGGTGAAGTCAAAGAACAGCAGAAATAAATCTTTTTTAGTGTAATTAAGATATCAGGTCCATATTACAGATTCTAAACACTTTAGAGATACCGAACAGCTTAATCCTCAGGAATAGTAGTTTCATCTCAGTATATAAATAGATATTGACACATACATATATGAATAATAAATAATGGATGTATTGATATATATTTAATAGATGATAGAAGTATAGAGAATAGATATGAGCTACGTAGATATATAGGTAATAGAAGATAGGTGTGTGGATACCGTTGAGATTGATAGATGATAAATATATGATAGAAAAATAGATAGATAGATAGAGAGATAGATAGATAGATTAGATAAAATTATGGGATACATAGATGATATATGAAGCATAGGACACATGGATGAAAGGTAGATGTTTGATAAGACTGATAGATGATGAAGAAGATAGATAAATATGCACATACATGCATGCATACATACATACATACATACATACATACATACATACATAGGATGGATTACTGGATGGATGTATGGAAAGACAGACAGATGGTTAAATAGATCTGACATAGATGGATTGAGTGGCTTTTACACACTACAATTATTGTGGAAAAATATCCGTTTGTGCATGTCTGCCTTTTCCATAAATGGTCTACCATCCCAAAGAATCCACTCGTGTCATATAATATGGATGACCCCCCAAGAACATGCATAAAGTAGTAGACAGACTAAGAAGCTTTCCCAGAGACACACTGTTTCAAATTCTTCAAACACTTTTAGCTAAAATTCAGGTTCTTTCATGCCTCCATATGCCCGGCCTCTCAGGATTGGCTTTCTATACACCAAGTCCTCCTTTGACAAGTGTTTGTAGAATTAAAGACCAACATATGTCAGTTGAGATTCCATCTGCTCTTGAGAGCCATCCTCAGTTTTGTCTATGATAAGTAGAGGGATGTAAACAACACCTGTTCATACCCAGGGTCAAAATTAGGTCCTGATTCCTAATACTTTGTGTATTACCTTAAGATAAAACATCTCTCCGTGTCTCCAATTCTAATTTCTGAAAAAATTCTGATTCACCACACAACTAGAAAAAAAAAGTAGTGGTTTTAAATCTTGCCTTAGCAGTGTTCTTCATGGTCCCTGATCCTAGAACTCTAGAGGACCTATTGCAAAACCCATTCATCTCTAAATAGACTATATTGTACAAAGAATGGTCTTACTGGTTGAGGTTTGTCACTTATTCCATGATTTATTTGTGACTCTTGGACCCAGCAGCTATTGACTTAACTCAACGGCTAGTAAACATTTTTGAGGCAGAGTATTGTCTGAATATTCTATCTTTGTTCTTCAGAGCTCTCATACAGCCATTTGTGTGTATGCATATGAGGGTGTTTTACAAATGCATTTCTGATGGAACACCACTGCGTTTGAAGCAATCAGTTATGGATGGTAGAACAGATAGGGGTTCATGGAGAAGGTAACGTGAGTACACAAAGAGATCAGTAGAAGGTCAGGAATGGAAGAAGAGCTTCAGGAGGGCACAAGACTTCTCAGAGGGGAGAAAAAGGGTTCCACTGGGTTGATGGAAGCTTCACCTTTGACTTTAGAAACACATCGTGTTGATGACAAATCAGCAAGGGTTCTGTTTAAGCTTGTAATAAACACCCCAGACCCAAGCTCAGGAAGCTCACTGACAGCTCCGTGGGCTAGAGTTAAAGCTTAGCACTGAGGCATCCATGATAGGAACCAATAATAGGTATCGTTTTCCAGGATTCACATTGATCTGCACTTCATAGCTGTCATTCATGTGGGTGAACTTTGATTTTTTTCCCTCTCAATAAATTCATGAAGACAAGTAATGATATGACTATGGCTTAGAAAAGTGTGCATGGGACACAGCTACATTTGGTTTGGTATCTGACTCTGCAGCCTAGTAAAGGATCTGGGACTGGACTTAACTTACATTTGTCTACCAAAGCACAGGTCCTATATATTATCTCTGAAATCGAGACCTAATGACACTATGAATCTCCACTTCATGGGGTCTATAACAAACATCTGTTCATATCAAAAGATAAAATATTTGAAAAAAAACACTAGAAACTAAACAGGAAAAAAAAAAGAGAGATACCAAATGTAGGGTAGAGGAGATTTGACATTCACTTACTGAGAGTTCTCTGTACACCCTAGCTCTTGGCAAGTTAATATCGGTGATTTAATACCTCAGCTTCCAATAAGAAATCACATTGTCTTTTTGTGTGTGTGATGCTGAGGATGGAACTTAGGAACTTATGCATGCCAGGCAAGCATGCCACTACGGTCCATAATGCCATCCCAGCAACTGTCCTTCTACAGAGACTTTAAAGAACTAATATATCTAGTTCATATCCAACCTTACTCTCCATCCAGCTCACCCTGTCTCCTCATAACATATCTTCAACATCTTTCCCAACCAGCATCCTATCTTTATTTTGTAGCCCACTAAGTGCAATTGGTGCTGTCCATATGTCCTGTGTGGGATCATCCATCGGGGCATGGGAAACCTAACAATGAACACTCCAATACCTGTGCAAAAAAAGTGAATCTTGCTCCCTCTGCATCCATCACTTACCTTTGGCTCCTCAGCTAGGGGTGGAATATTTGGAGCACCTCCCCACTCCTTGCTAAAATTTTAAACTATCTTGGTCTTGTCCAATGCAGTTGTTGTACCAGCCATTGTGCTGGAATACAGAGCTTAGGAGACAAGTTGGGCTTGCTCTGTGATCTCTGTGATGAGCTGGGAAAGTGGAACAATTTCTAGTAAGGAACTAGGATTCTGGGACTATATAAAAAGGCATCTTGATTCTACTAAGAAAGGATCAGTTCTGTGAAGACATGGGATTTGCCTGAGGCTAAATCATTGGTAAAAATGGTGAGGTAATGAGTGTGTCTGATGTTTACCAAAGACACATATGCCCATGTATGAGGATGTTGACAGGAGCCATAGCTACCATAGTTGTAAGAACCTGGTTGAGTAAATAACAAAAACATACAAAAAATACTGACTTGAGTATTTGGCTGGTATATTTGCTTAACATAACAAGTCATAAAATGGAACAATGATATATGTAAGAGAAATAAAGGGAAAGAGGAGAGGGAAAAGAAAATAAAGATGAAGAGCCCAGACGTAGAAATCTACAGACAGAGGCGTAGAGGGAGAGGAGGGATGGAGGGAAGGGGATGGGAAGGTAAGGAAGAGGAGAGGAGAGGATGAAACAGTTTATCTTCACAGGTAGAAAAATTGGACCAAGAGTTGTCAATCATCTATCATCTAGGACACTGAGGACCAAATCTGGAGACTAGATGTTTACAACATTGACTTCAGTTGGTCTGAGAGAGAATGGCAAGTTTAATTTGTTTTATCTCTCCTGTAGTGGAGCCACAGGATGGTGTGCAAAGCAGGGATCATTCTGGAAGGAGCATGGATGCTTTGTCCATGAGAAATGCTTGAATTTGGCTGGTGAGATGGTTCTGGAAGCAAAGGCATTTACCTCCAAATAGGACAACCCGAGTTAGATTCCCAGGATCCACATGGTAGGAGATAACTGGGTCTGGCAAGTTGTCCTCTGGCCTCCACTCATGAGCCATGGTACATGAACACACACAAATGCAATTTTAAACAGATGAAATATTTGAGAGAATTTTTGAGTGCTTCGTTGAAGAAGACACTAGCTAAATCTCTTAAGTGGAGGGAATCTGGTAGAAGATGAAGCTGGTTTTCTCTATGCTCTCCAAACATTCCCATTGCTCTTCCTTTGTCAAAATGCTCTTCCCAAACTTTTCCCATGATAGGTGAGAAGCCTCTCACCTCCTGCATTAGACTCTTCATCATTTATGAATAAGTATCTATCAATATCAAGATAATGCAGTTCATGAGCTCTGCATTAGCATGCTAAACTCTTCTGAAATTGTTTTGTCTTTATATCTGTTCATTGGCTCTATGGCTTGTAAGAATTCAGCTCCTAATTGATGAGAGGGATGTTACCTTGAATTGTTCAGTAAATGTATTCGCTTATAATAACAAGATATAAAATAAAATGCCTATGTTTAAGAGAAATAAAGAAGAGATAGGGAAAATGAGAGAAGAAGGAGAAGGAAGGGGCACAGGGAAAGTGCCTAACTCATCACATGAGCTTAATTCTACCAAGTGGAACCTATGCATGATAGTCTAAAGCAAAAAGAACTCTCAAATTGTATAATTTTCTAGTTCTTTAGTCTTGGATGCTGAAGTATATTCTGGCCCTGGATTTCATGGGGCTGATCTCATCCAGTGGAATTAACACAGGAATGGAGTTGGGATGAGCTACAGCAGCTTACTGGTTGGGTCATAGTAGGCTGTGCTATCCCCACACACACACCCTGTGGGACAAAGACTATAAATGTTGTTTAAGAATATGTAAGCTAAAGGAGCTAGAAAGATGGCTCAGTAGTGAAAAAGCACTGGTTGTTCTTCTAGGGGACACAGGTCAAGGTCTCAGTACCCACATGACGGCTCACAACCATCTGTAACTTCAATTCAGGGGATTTCATACCATCAATGGCCTCTGTGGGGACTTTATGCATAGGCACTCATGAAGGTAAATATCTACACAAATAATATAAAAGTAAGTCTTCAAAAATTCCAAAATAACTAAGTCATACCAGAACTCAATAGCACTGAATAAACCAACAAAGTCTTCATGATATGTTTTTGACATAACATAAAAGCTCAATGGATCTTGGAGAGTTGGAGGATCAGAATATGCACTCCAGATTGCACCCATAATCCCTACTGCATCTCGCAGCTTTCCCCTAAATAGCTGTATGTGAATGATAATTAAGTGTACATATGATCATCCATTCTGGGTACACCCAATAGAATCTCCAACCTTCAACCCAACACAAAATTCTACAGATTTTAAGTAAATACTGTCTATGTAACCAAACAGATTGGGTCCAAACAATGGAATCTCTATATTTCTGCTAAATGAGATAGCAACCTTTTTAGAATCCCAACAATACTATTCAGATACAACTTTTTATCTATGGGCATAATCATTTGACAGCTATAACATAATGGAACTCTGTAAAATAAAATCACTTTAAAGGAAAAAGGACTCTGCTTTAGAGATGAGGCCCATTCAGGGTAGTGTGGTTGTAGAAGATCAGAGACTGCAGTCCTACTTTTCCTAGATTTCAAGAATATTGCTAAACTGATATGTAGGGAAAACAGCCTGGTAATAATACTTTTTTAAAAAAAAATCAAAATGAAGATAATTATAGTCTCTTATATAGCAAATGTCAATCTTTCCTTCACTTAATTTCATAGGAAGCAAATTTTATCCTCTGATCATTCAGATAGTCACATCCCTCCTATACACTGAAATCACCATCTGCAGGATTCATCTCAAGAATATGAAGACTCTCCTTCTAAGTCAACCTCCAACAGATGTTGAGATTATAAACTTGCTCAAGGTTCAAAGCACCATCAACATCCTTCTAATAGTTTTACTCTGATGCTACTGAAGGGCAAATGTTAACAACAGGCTTGTCTCTCTACAGATGGAGAGGTCCTTGGAGTTGGCCAACATGACCAGGGTTCAGCAGTTCATCTTGCTGGGATTGTCAACCAGATTGGACATAAGGGATGCCCTATTTGCTGTCTTCCTGACTCTCTACCTGCTGACACTCGTGGAGAACACACTCATCATCTACCTCATCTGCAGTCACAGTGAGCTCCACAAACCCATGTACTTCTTCCTGGGCAACCTCAGCTGCCTGGAGATGTGCTATGTGTCAGTCACCATGCCCACCCTACTTGTGGGTCTATGGACGGGACCCTACCATATTTCCTTCACACTTTGCATGACACAACTCTTCTTCTTCATAGTCCTCATCTGCACAGAGTGCACCCTCTTGGCTTCCATGGCTTATGATCGCTATGTGGCCATCTGCCGCCCACTGCACTACCCACTGCTCATGAGGCCGCAAGTATGCTTAGGCTTAGCCTTGTCTTCATGGCTGGGTGGGCTGATTGTTTCAGTGGCCAAAACAACATGCATTGCTAGTCTGTCTTACTGTGGTCCCAATGTCCTCAACCAATTCTTCTGTGATGTCTCCCCTCTGCTCAACTTGTCCTGCACCCATGTGGCCCTCACAGAGCTGGTAGACTTCATCTCAGCCATTGTCATCTTCTGTGGAACACTTCTGGTATCCCTGGCCTCCTATTCAGCCATTGGGATGGCTGTACTCCGCATGCCGTCAGCCGCTGCACGGCGCAAGGCCTTCTCCACCTGTGCCTCCCATCTGGTCGTGGTGGGCATCTTCTACTCAGCAGCTCTCTTCATCTATTGCCGCCCCAGCCGCATCAAATCCATGGACCTCAACAAGGTGCTGTCTGTCATCTACACGGTGGTCACACCTCTCTGTAACCCTATCATCTACTGTCTGAGGAACAAGGAGGTCCACAATGTGCTACAGAAGACCTTTCACTGGCCTTGATCATGGTCCTGGACCACCTCTGTCCCTGCACCAAACATTTCTTAAGGTCTAGGGATGTAGTTCAGTGGGAAACACCTCTATCATAGCATGAACAGGGCCTGTCTTTGATACCCTACGCCATTTTTAAAAAGAACTACAAATATTTCTTGACTCCAAAAATCCATAAGCCTTAAACTCTAACCAAAAGCAAAATAGAAAAGAATGTTTTCCATTTAATATGTGGTAGTAGCACACTAAGAAATAACTAAATAGTGGCCAGTGACCCCCTTCTTAAGTCATGATCCAAGGTTTGTGGCTTGAGCATCCCATCATTTTTATTCCTAGAAGACTGAGACATTTTTACTGAATTAAAAAAAAATGTAAGTATCTAGGTATACAGAATCTTCTTTGATTTAATACTTGCATTGTAGATACAACCTAAATATTTAATAATGGATGGATTAAACAAGTTAATTGAGAAATAAGTAATGTGCTTTTAAATAAAGAGAAATAGATTTTATGTGTTATGATGGGTATTAATATTAAATTTAAAAAAATCAAAAAGGGTGCTGGAGCTATGATGGCTCAGTGATTAGGAGTACTTGCTGCTTTTGCAGAGGATCTGAGTTCAGTTCCCAGCACCCAGTCACAACATCCTGTAACTATTGCTTGAGAGAAATCTGATATCCTCTTCTGGCCTCCATAGATAACTGCACTCATGTGCACAATCACACAGAAATACATGAATAAGTAACAATAAAGCCTTAAAACTGTATAAATATATTAATATTTACACAAATGACTTCATTATGACATTTGATTGATGTGTGTAATGTACTTAATCATGTTGACCTCTATTTATTGTACACATGGTTACTTCTGTGGCAGGGATACTTAAGACCTAGTCCTTTGTCTGAACCATTGCATTCTTTCTTGTGTCTTCAGCACTGAGTTTTTTTAAAGCACATTATATAATCACAGTTCCATGTTGCCATGCTCATCTATACCAAGTGTCTGTCAGTTGAAGGCTGGACCAGGTTTTTTCGCATTTAAATACTCTGCACTCCATGCATAGTCTTCTTCACCTTGGAGGAGAAATCAGCTAATGTGGAGATGGAGAGTTTCCCCAGAAACTAAGGCCACATACTGCTTATGCATAGGACCCAAGTTCAGTTCCCAGTATCTATTTCAGATGGCTCTCCACTGCCTGTAACTGTAGCTCCAGTACATCTGGTGCCCTTTCTGGACACTGCAGGCACTTGCCCTCATATGCACATACTCCTACATGGATGCCATGAATACACATAATTTTTATTTAAAGAAATCAATCAGTACATGACTATAGTTGAACATGTTCTTCGTGCGTTTCTACATAAATCTCTAAAAAGTATCAGCAAAATTCTCTCTTTCTTACCACTTTTTCAACTCCTCTGGTGTTAAGGGAGTCTCTGAGGTCCAGGGCTTCATTTTAAAGTCCCTGTGTCCTCCTATTAGTGTAGGAAGCACCTTCAGCTCCTCAGAGACTCCGGAGTCACAGAAAGGATTGGAGGTATGGCTAGAGGATCTGCTTCAGGACCAGGAGCAGTTCCTCCTGAGATGCTACTCTCCTGTTTCTGTGTTCTGGGCAGCAGCTGAGAATCAGAACCTCCTCCTGATCACATCATTGAAGCAGGATCTGTGCCTGCGCCCTTCAACCACCAGGTGAGATGCTCCAGTGTCATTCTTTGGGGGTGAAGGCAAGGCACCTCAGTGGACACCTCTAACACACAGTTATCAACTGGTTTTTCAGAAATAAACAAATTTAAGAATCAACTGATGGAGAGATAGTTGCAGTAATTGCATCTAGAAGCTAAATTAGTAATGATGCATACTCCATCTAAGCGGCCTCCTAAAGACAAGTCAGGGTAGGAGAGACATCCTGTCTTGATTTCTTATCAAAAATGTTGTTAACCATTATGGCATACCATTCCAAAGAGGGCTGGCACATTCCACATTCCAAAGAGTGGTTATTGTTGTATGGATTTGGCTCATTCTAGGGAAAGATTGAGCACTCCTACATCCCAGCATAGACAAGATTCAGTATATTAACCAACTCTCTGAGAGTCAAAGCTCTTCAAATACTTAGAATTATATACAGCTGTATGTCATTACACATGCAGCTCTGGACGCATTGTATTCCAGCACATATCCTTCTCTAATTTGAAATGTTTTCTTTTGTTCTTTGACAATCTTACACAAATATAAAATGGATTCTAATTCGTGTAATATCCCTGTTCTCTCTAGTGACCCTTTCATCTTTATTAACCTTCTACTCCTTTTAATTCCCTTTCAAACATTCATGTTTTTAAACCTATTGGGCATCTTAGTAGGTACAAAACTGAAGACAGTGACTGCCCTTTCTCCAGAATCCATTTGGCTGAAGTTCCTACTTCTTGTACACCAGTGGAGTGGAATGGAGTGGAGCTATATGTTGTTAAAGACTTCTACTTTCTCATGAAAGAAAGCCTAAATTTTGTTTAGGATAGATAGATTCTCTGAAACTCAGAGCCCAAGTGTTGGTCTCCATATTACAGTACCTCTTCAACAATGGGAAAAAATAATTCAGGATACAAATCAATACCACTTTAACTATGAAAGATTTAGTGTGTGTGTGTGTGTGTGTGTGTGTGTGTGTGTGTGTGTCCTTCCATCTGTCCATCTGTCTGTGGCTATGCTTGGGTATATGTACATGTGCAGTACTTGCAGCGGTCAGAAGAGGGTGTCAGGTCATTTGGAGCTAGAGTTACAGGTGTTTAAGAGCTGCCCAACATGGGTGCTAGGAACTGAACTCAGGTCCTCTGCAAGAGCAGTAAGTCCTCTTAATCTCTGGAGCATCTCTTTAACCTCCAATGTCCTCATTTTAAAAAAAAAAAAAAACGTACAACAATTGAGGCAACATGCTCAAGGAAGTAAATGGAAAGCACTGCAGCCCCAACTCCTCTAGAACACTGGTTTTCAATCTTGCTAATGCTATGTCCCTTTAATACAGTTCTTCATGTTGTGGTGACCCCCAACCATAAAATTATCTTCATTACTACTTCATAACTGTAATTGTGTGACTGTTATGAATTATGTAAATATCTGATATGCAAGATATCTAATATGTGACCCCCAAAAGAATTGTGACCCACAAGTTGAGAATCCAAGCTCTAGAGAGTAGACTCGCTTCTTATTCATCACTGAGCCTCCTTACTACACAGGAACACTGTTGAAAGACAGCACAGGGCTCACACCTGTATTTTCAGTTGAACCGTTTGTGACATATTCTAGCTCTTGAATTGAGGGTGCTGTGGTAGGTCTCTGGGGGTACACTTAAGTAATTCTCATAGTTATATAGGGCAATGTAAGTACTCTTGGATCATAAATCAGATTATGTAGCCACAAAAAAAGGATCCATGCAAGTGGAGAGTGTGGAGTCATTGCTAAAATATCAGAGGCAGATTCTGGCAGGAGTAGGGTGTAAAGACTTTCAGTGGAAGGGAAAGACCAAGGGAGGAGACCATGTTTCATGTTCTTGAGAATATAGACAATTTTTCTCACCCAGTACTTAACTTGGGAAGGGTGTGTGTGTGTGTGTGTGTGTGTGTGTGTGTGTGTGTACCAAGTGCATTTTGTGTAAATCTAAATCCATGTTGGGTGTCTTCTATTTCTCTCTACTTTGATTTTTGAGATCTCTAGCTGAACCTAATTGGCTAAACTGGCTGGAGGAGGTGGGCTCCAGGTATCCTTCCTTTATCTTCTATCCCTAGGGGCTAGAGCTACAGGTGCATGCCACCACTCCCAGTTTTTGCACAGGTAGTGGAATCTAAATTCAGGTCTTGTACATACATGTATGGCAGGCACTTTACAGACTAAGGTCTATCTGCAGCATTAAGAGTAATATTTTAAATATCGATGACTATCTACTCAAGGAGCCAGAAGCTCGCTAGATCAGGATCCTTGTTTAAAATTACCACTAAAAGCCAAACTCAATTTCTTGAGCTCACTTTTGTTAAAAAATAAAAAAATAAATAAAAGAAAGAATAGCTACTCCAGACCTGGCTGGTACTCAGTTGGAGAAGAACCCACAATTGGATCAACAGATAGGTCCATTCAACCATAATAGACACAAGTATGAACCTTTATAAAAATATGAATGATAGATACCATCCATATGGTTTGCTTTGCAATTTAATCTCATCGAAAACTTCATGAGGAAAGGTGACTATGTACCTATTGTAGTGATTTGAAAACAGTTGAAAGATTTTGAAAAACTCAAAATTATATCATTTGAGACGGAATGTAGATGGACTTTGGACCACTTGGTTCAAAGAGAAAGAAAAGATAATTGTATAATATCTAGGAAATGCTACTTGGAATAGGAGTTCTAGTGCCTGGAAACTAGTGCTGGATTCACATCAGAACCTCCGCTTCTTACTCTGCATGAAGTTCTGTATTCAGCATTTCGGTCTCTAGGACTCAGTACCTCATGACATTTATGCTTGTCCCAGAACCTTAAGATCAAATGTTCCCCAGTGTTTCCAAGTCTGGATTCTTGAGAAATTGGTTCCCTGTAACTGGAAAAGGAGGGTAGTAACAAGCCCTGCATGCTCAGTATGCCTCATGATTCCTGCTCCTTGGACTCAAGAGGGTCTGTTTAAAAGCCTTTTCTTGGCTATTGTGAATTCAGGAACAATGAACTTGGATGAGCAGGCATCTCTGTAAGAGGATGTAGAGTCTTTGTGAGTGAGCCAAGCAGTATGGCCATGTCGTGTCTCATGATAGCTCTATCTTTCTGCTCTTGAAGAACCTTCATATTGATTTCCATAGTAGCTGCACAAGTTTGCACATCTACCAAGAGGGAATAACTGTTTCCATTTGCTCATAGCCATGACAGCATCTGCTGTATATATATATTCTAAAGCCTTAACCATTCTTATTAGGGTATGGTGAAATCTGAAAGTAGTCGAGTTTGCATTTCCCTGATCGCTAAGGATGTTGAACATTTTTTAAAATATTTCTTGTCCATTTGTAGTTGTTCTTGAGAGAGTTCTCTGTTCCTATTTAAAGTCTATTTTTAAAAAAATTATCAGTTCTTTGAGAATTTCATCCAATGTGTTTTGATCATATTCTCCCTCCCCCAACTTCTCCCAGGTTCACCCCACTTCCCTACCCACCCAATTTTGTGTCACTTTTAGTCTCTTGTTGTTGTTGTTGTTGTCGTCGTTTTTACACTAATAAAATCTAATTTGTTTTCCCATGCATTGTTCTCTGTGTGGTCTTCCATTGGAGCATGGTCAACTAACAAGGACCTATACTCTTAATACAAACTGATTCCCCCATCCCCTCAGCTCTCAGTTGCCAATAGCTCCTCCACCAGGGGTGAGACTTCATGCCAAACTCTCCTCTTCTTGTTGGGAACTTCCTGGCTCGAGCTTGAATAGGTTTTACGCATGCTGTCATAGCTACTGTAAGTTCAAATGTATAGCTGCCATGCTATGTCCAGAAGACAGCCTTTCTTTAGATTCATCCACTGCCTCTGGCCCCCTTTGTTTTCCAAAATACATTGTACAAATATATAAAATTCTCAAATAATAAACACAAATAGGGGCTGGCAAGATGGCTTTATGGATAACATCATTTGTCGCCAAGGATGATGACCTAAGTTTAACTTCTAGAAGCCATATGATGGAGAAAAGGATAGATTCCTGCAAGCTGTCTTCTGACCTCCACCCATGCACCTACCCCAAAAAAGCAAAATGCAGTAATTTTAAAAGATAGTATGGGCTGCAAAGATGGCTCAGGGGTTAAGAGCATGCACTGCTCTTGCAGAGGACACAAGTTTGGGTCCCAACAACCATATTGGGTGACTTAAAATCACCTGTAACTCCAATTCCAGGGGATCCAGTGTCTCTGACCTCATTATGCACCTGCACTCACAAGACAATATACCATCCCATAAACACGCACATGTGGACATAATTAAAAAGAATAAGCCTTTAAAATAAAAGAGAGTAAGCTACAAAACAATACTACAAAATTCTTTTCATCTCCAATATTCAAATGCAGAGTCTGTATCAATTTTAAGAAAATGTGATTTAAAAAAAATCTTTGTTCACACTAGTTTATCCGAATCAATGTTTGAGTATAAGATCTGGAAAATCTGCAAATAAAAAGAGAAAAGGACCCCAGGGTTTGGGGAGGGGAAGTTTGCTTTTGGGCGCAGTGTGGTTCCTGGCTCCAGCAGCATGGTTCCTTGTTTTAAGGAAGTTGTTCAGTCCTCTGAAGCTAATTCCTCACCAGCAAAGACAGGGTGGGAGCTGCATCTCTGTGAAGAGTTTGTAGAAATGCAGAGAGATCTGCATGGAAAAACAATCAGGTCTCACAAAAAGAGCTTAGCATGCAATGTTCTTGGTGGTTAACATTTACCATTTATTTTTCTCTTCTTTATTTATGTTTCTCTCATACAATACATCCCAAACACAGCCTTCTCTCCCTCCCCTGTCCCCCAGATCATATCCTCCTCCATTGCCCTTCAGAAAAGAGCAGGCCACCCAGTGATATCAACTGAACTCAGTAAAACAAGACGCAATAAGAGTAGGCATATACCTTTATATCAAGGTTGGGCGAGGCAACCAAGTAGGAGGAATAGGTCCTATGAGCAGGCAGAGTCAGAGAATAAATCTAAGTGGTTTCCTTTTGTCTCAATATACACATTGTCTCAATATACATATATGTGTATATGCATAAGTTCGAATGCTCATTGGTGCAGGTGTGTGTGAACATATATGAGGGTGCCTGTAGATATGTGTGCATGTGCGTACAGAGGTCAGAGGACAATTCCAGATGTCATTCATCAGGAGATGTCTAGCTTTTGGAGACGGGATCTCTCACTGGTCTATATCTTGACAAATAAGCTAGGTCAGCCAGTCAGCAAACCCCAAGGATCTGCCTGTTTCTTCTCCCCAGTGCTGTGGTTTCAGCCATGAACCACCAAGCCTGGTTTGTTTTTAATCTACGATTTAATGATTATTACAACACTATTCATAAAGCCTAGAAAAGAGGAACAATCTTTATGTCCATAAATAAATCAGTAAAATTTTAATTACTTTTTTATTTTTGAGATCATAATATAATTACATTGTTTCTCTTTACCTTTCATCATTCCAAACTCTCCCACACACTGCCCCTCCTCCCTCCCCCCCATGCTCTCTTTTGAATTGGCAGCCTCTTTTTTCTTTAATTGTTGATGCACTTGTGTGGTGCAAGTGTGTGTGTGTGTGTGTGTGTGTGTGTGTGTGTGTGTGTGTGTGTGTGTGTGTGTGTTGCAAGTGTGTGTGTGTCTGTCTGTCTGTCTGTGTATCTGTGTATAAAACAAAGTTGGTTTTTTAATGTTGATTTTTGAAGTTGAAATCAGTCCTTGAACCTGTCATCACTTTACTGAGTAGCACATTTCCAAGTTAGCCTAGAATTAATCTAAGTTTTGTCCCATTTGAGAGAGAGAGAGAGAGAGAGAGAGAGGGAGAGGGAGAGAGAGAGAGAGAGAGAGAGAGAGAGAGAGAGAGAGAGAGAGAG